>NW_017729000.1:44536334-44550416 GCF_001723915.1 Gavialis gangeticus | reverse complement strand
GTGCAGCACCCTGCATTTGTCTACGTTGAACCCCATCCTATTCTCATCTGCTCACTTTTGTAGTCTGTCTAAATCTATTTGCAGCCTCTCTCTCCCTTCAGTGTGTCCACCTCACCCCACATCTTAGTGTCATCAGCAAACTTGGACAGCGTGCTTTCCACCCCCTCGTCCAAGTCACTGATGAAGATGTTAAACAGTGCAGGCCTGAGGACTGAGCCCTGGGGTACCTCACTGCTCACATCTCACCAGTTTGAGTAGAACCCGTCCACCACTACTCTCTGGGTGCGGCCCATCAGCCAATTTTTTACCCATCCAACTGTGTAGGTATCAATGCCACAGTCACTTAATTTATTGATGAGGATGGGGTGAGAGACAGTGTCAAAGACCTTCTTAAAGTCTAGAAAGACTACGTCCACGGCAACACTATCATCCAAGGATTTAGTTACCTGGTTATAAAAGGCAATCAGGTTGGTCAGGCAGGACCTGCCTTCAATGAACTCATGCTGGTTGCCCCTGAGCATGATCTCCCCTGCTGGTCCCCCACAGATGTGCTCCTTAATGATTCTCTCCAAGATCTTCCCGAGCACCGAGGTGAGGCTTACAAGCCTACAGTTACTTGGGTCCTCCTTCCTCCCCTTCTTGAAAATTGGGACCACATTAGCCAGTTTCCAATCCCCAGGCACCTGGCCAGATGACCATGAATGCTCATACAGCCGGGCCAAGGGTACCACGATGACCCCTGCTGCTGCCTCAACACCCTTGGGTAGAGGGCATCTGTACCTGCAGATTTAAAAATGTCCAGCCCTTCCAGAAGATCCCTAACTACATCTGTACTGACTGAAGGCCTGACAGAGCTATCCCCAAGATTGTCCCTACCTCTGGTAGGTAGGATATCCTGGTCCCTGTTCAAGAAAACAGAGGCAAAGAAACTGTTAAAAAACATCAGCTTTCTTATCTGGCGTAGCCACAATATTACCGTTTGCATCTTGCAGGGGCGCTACATTGCCTGGTGCCCTCTTCTTGCTCCCAAAGTACTTAAAAAAGGACTTTTTGTTGTCCTTAATCGTGGACACTAGCCTCAGTTCCATCTCTGCCTTGGCCTTCCTAATAGCCCTCCTACACTCACGGGCCGAGGAGGAGTACTCCTCCTTGGTGATTGCTCCTCCCTTCCACTGGTTGTTCACCCCCCTTTTAGTCCTTAGGCATTCCTGAATGCCCTTGCTGAGCCAAGGGGGTTTCTCAGCGCTTTTACCCTGCTTGCTTCTCTCAGGGACTGTTATCCTTTGGGCCTGGAGGATCTCCCCCTTAAGGTACGACCATCCCTCATGGACTCCCATCTCCTCTACCTTCTGGGCCCTCAGTGCCTCCCCCACTAGTCTCCTAAGCTCGTTGAAGTTGGCCCTTCTGAAGTCAAGGACTTTAGCCTTGGTGTGAGCCCTTGACACCCTGCATCGGATAATGAAATTCAGCAGGTGATGATCGCTATTGCCCAAGTGGTCAAGGACCTGCAGTCCCCTTACCAGGTCATCCCCCGTGGCCAGGACCAAGTCCCTTTTTCTTCTATAGAGTTAGCCCAGGCCAAAATTCTTGACTATATACAATGTATTGAATTGCAAACATTTATATATAACACTGTTAAAATGGATACAGGTACAGAAATAGATACAAATATACATATAAAGGTCCATTAGAACAAGGAGGACATTTAGATGAGTACCCATGCTCCAGGCCCAGAAGAGGAGTGGATCCCATGACAGTCAACCCAGCATGTCTGTACCACAAGTGGGTTAACCAATAAAGACACCCTGACAGAGCCCATTATATAGAATTAACATACCCAACTTTATATATCATATTCATGACTATAACCAAACCAACAATAGCAATAGATACAAAATATGAAGCATAACTGTACCAGATATTAGGCGTACTTTATCTGGGTTCCAACCAACTTGGTCCCTCAGTTGGGCTAGGGTCTTCTCCTCCTATGCACCCTTGGGTGTCCCACAGAAATCTCTTCAGTGTGTATTTGGGGTAACCTCCCCTCCTACCCCAGGGAGCGGGGGAGGCATGGGGCCTTCCCCCCACCCACTCCTCTCAAGGTTCCTTGCCCAGGAGCACCTCCCTTGCGGGACCCGAGTTCTCAGTAACTCACGGTCCTTCCATGGGGGGTCAGTGATCTGGCCTCTGGGTCCCCTGCACAGTCTCAGGCCTCCTGGAGCCATCAGCTTCGAGCTGGGGCCCTTCTCTTCAGGCCCTGTGCACCCAGAGAGCTCCTATGGAAGCTGAGCCCTCACTGGCTCTGGTTCCCCAGCCTCACACCAGGGGTTTTTCCCCTTCTGGGCCCTGCTCTGGGCACCGGGGCTCTTTTAGTTTAATGCTGAGCCACACTGTGGGGCTCTGGCTACTTGGCCTAGAGCCAGGGCTAACTTGAGTAGCCTTGAGCTGATCTCAAGGTCAACTCTCTATGTGCCAACCTGCACACTGTGTGGGGCCCAAGCAGCCTCAAGCTGCTCCCAGGGCTGGCTCTCCATGCATCAATCCATGCACTGCCCCACCTGGCTGCTTGCTGGGTTCACAGGCTCAAGCTGCCTCGAGTGGCTCCCAGAGCCTGAGCACCATGTGCCGATCTGTGTATCACTGAGGCTCAGGCAGGGTCCTGATGATGGTTTTATCCAGAGCTCCTCTCTCTTCGCTGTCCCTCGCCGTGTCTGCCTCATGTGGCTCACACCACTCCTTTTATTCCCTCAGGGAGCTTCACTCCCTGAAGTTCAGTGGACCAGTTAGGTCTGGGAACTCCTCACCTCATCCCAAGGGGTGGTGCCAGATCCTCCCAACTCTTCCCCAATTGGTAGATGGGCTCCACCAATTGGAATTAAGAATTCTCAGTCCAGGACATGGCAGGGGCTCGAGCAGGTAAATCCACCACATGTATAATTAGCATAGTCAGTTAGGGTTTCTTCATTTTTTTTCTTTTGTTCTTTGGCTGCATATATATACATATACTTTTATTAATGTTTGGAATTTGTCCAGTACATTGGCTGGAGTAAAGTCTATGGAATTCAACTTGCCTCTCCAGGGATGAATGATGGACACTCAAGAGTGTCATATCCCTCATAGATGCTCAGTGATTCACTCCGTATCCAAGAAGATATATATGATTAAAAAGGCTCATTTCAAACTTTTTCTTCTGGAGTGCTCAGTGAGAGTGTTCTCAGACCCCAAATAAAACAGCCAATGAGGACTAATGAGTCTTTCTCTATCAGTGTTTTTGTGAGCTAACTCTGAGCTGCCAGGCTCATACTTCAAAGAAACCTTCATCTACAAGCAAAGCAGCTCACTCAGTCTTTATCCAGTTGTCTGAAAGGGGTAGAAAAGAGCACTTTGTTTTAACAGTGATTGTATTTCCCAGGTTGCTACCCCTACAACTTCAAAAGAGGAAACAGATCTCTTCAGACCATTAAGTTAATGGGGAGTTCCAATCTGAATGGAGGCTTCTGACAAACTGATAAAACTAGGTCTCCAGGCATATCAGGCAATGATCTTCATTTTATCTGACCTCTCAGTACTGAAATCAGGGTGTATGGCACCAATGGCACTGACACACTTGGTGCTAACTATTTCAGTACAGGTGCTTTTGCCTCCAAATTTCTTGGCATCAAAGTTATTTTCAAAACTAATAGATGTTATAGTGACTTCACAGTTTATGTCAACATTGCTTCAGCTGCAAGGGTTATTGCACAATACCAGCTACCAATATGGTTATGGTATTAATCAGCTCTGCTGGTTGGAGAGGCCCAAGATCTCTTTTGGACTCTTGTTAGGATATCCCTACCATTAGAGGAGATGTATTCTTTTTTCCTTGTCTTCTAAACACACTAGGAAGGTATCTCTCACCTGTATCCTTGTTCCTATTTGTATCCCTCTTGCTGATTTGACAAATGATCTATGAGTTATCAATAGAGGCACAGATCTGTGGGATCAGAAGAGGAATATTTATGTTGCTATCCAATGACCCCTAACTACTGTATTGTGCAATTTTGGGCCTACTTGTACTTTTGGTATTTTAAACTGATGAGGAAGCCTCCTTCAATAATCCTCTTAGATCTTCTTCTTTCAGAAAAATTTTAAGAGTTGCTGAAAATACAGCTGTGCACATGAAGTCAAGCAAAGTCTTGGACTGTGCTGGGGATAACTTTTTGGCATGGACAGTAGATAGGCCAACTAGGGAAGAAGCTTTTCTTGACTTGCTGTTCATAAACAGGGAGGAATTGTTTGAGAATGCGAGGGTGGAAGGTACTTTGGGTGACAGTTCAAGAGCCTAATGGGAGGAAGGACAAAGAGCAGGAAAATAAAAATACTGGGGGTGCATCTACACATGCACTTGATCCAAGATTAGTTTACTTGCAAGTAAACTGCTTGTGAGTAAATGCTCCCAGACAGGTATCAACACATGTATGGACTTGGCTGTAGATTTGCTGCTTTTAGCACCAAACTGGTACCACTTCCTGCAACCCTGCAATGGGCTCCTGCTGCCACTCAGGGGACCTCCAGGCTCTGAAAGCAGCTGCCAGCAGCCCTCATAAAAAGGTAGCTCTGGCACTTCCCTGGCCAGGAGCAGTGTGCACAGTGCAGAGGCAGCACACAGCAACTCTCCTCACCACTTCTGCTTTCCTGTGCTGTGGCTGTTCCAGCCCCTGCCCCTGCCAGTGACAGCTAGTGCCATGGGCTCCTGCTGGCCACCATGCTGGCCCTATGGTTGTTTGGGTCGGCTCCCCCATGTGTAGCGACCGCCTGCCCAGTCCTCCTCCGAGAGCTGGTGTCCGGGGTTAGCAGGGCCCATGCATCCACAAGCCTCAAGCTGCATTAGAGGAAATTTAGGTTGGAAATTAGGAGGAATTTTCTGCCTAAAAGGGTGGTCAGGCATTGGAGCAAGCAGCCTAGACAAACTGTAGACTCTTGAACCTTGGAAATTTTCAAGAGCAGGTTGGACAGGCACTTGGCTGGGATAGTTAAGTCAGGAACAATTCTATCTTGAGCAGGGGGCTGGACTTGATGACCTTGCAATGTCCTTTTCAGCTGTACTTTCCTATGATCCCAAGAGAAACCCAGTGCAAAGCCTTCTATTGTATGTTCCTGTGACAGGAGTGCCTCTTCTGGAGTCTGTCTATTGGTGACCCCGCCCTCCTGTTATGGGCCAACCGCCTGCCTTCTCTCCTGCCATGCCTTGATCTTAATTAATGGATGTTAATTAGAAGGAGGCTGCCCATTTATTGCCCTGGTGCCAGGGGACACTATCTGCAGCTCCTTTTCCTCCCCTACACCGCAGCCCAAGCCTTGCAGATGATACTGACGTGGTTTGATTTGGGCCTTGTTGTAACTTGGCCCTCCCCTTGTCCTCCCTGGGCTTTCCACAGCCCTATCTCACTCTGCACCTTCCTGGTGCTCGGGCTCTCCATAGCCCTGTCTCACACTGTGCCTCACTGGTGCTTACCACCCCCTCTCTCTGGGGCTTCTCACCACCCCCTCTCTCTGGGGCTGGGGTTCTCACACTGCTGAGGGTCCCCTATGAGGCCTCCCCCATCTCCTAATAGCCTCACCCAAACCACCAGTAAAAAACAAACACAAAACACAAGCTCCTGGGCTATAATAAAAATCCAAGCCACCTAGCTTAAACATCATTCAATCCCTACCAGGGAATACTCCATCCCATAACAGCATCAGGAGCTGCTCATGCAATCAGTCCTCTCCCCTTTGCTTGCTCCAGCAGACCTCCCTTCCCCCTTGGCTGCCAGCAGGGAAATGCCCTCCTGGCCTCAGGCCTGGGAGTTATGTGGGATCCAGGCCCTGCCCCTTCTGGTCAGGTGACTTTAACCGGTTGTCCCAGCAGCCAGCAGCTGGGTTCCTGCCTCTGGTCTGAGAGTAGCAGGCACCTTAGTGTGCTGCTACACTTCCAAAGGAATAACAGAGAGAGAAAGTAAGAACACCTGCAAATGGAAGAACATTTGTTATCAACAGTAGTCTTTTTTTCCTCATCAGAGAAAATAATATCTTCTACTTTAATTCAGTCTGATAATGTCAAAATTACCATTAACTTCTGCATCACATAGCAGTAAAAATCCCTTTGGAGACAGTGCAGGAGGAATTGAAGATAATCTTCTGGACATTAAGCACTTCTCTGTGTCTGGTCATACAATTAGTAGGGGCCTATTGGAACCAGGAAGAAAATAATGGCAGACACCCTAGGAATTCCTGGGCAGAATCAGTCCCCCAAGCCCTTGGAGTGCTTGCCTGGCTTTACCCACTTACTGAAACATGCCCCTGGGATCTCAGAGGATGTTTCTGTGTCAGCAGGGAAAGATGAGGTTTCTCTGCTTACTAGAAGCATCCCTGGGATCTCTGAGGATGAATCTGGGTAAGCAGGTGGCTCTGTCTTCCCCTACACCACATCCCGTGCCTCATAGGTGTCACTATACTGTCACACTCCTGTTGGGGTTTTGGATTTCTCAGCCTCCACCCCTTTTCTCTAGCTGAGCCTTCTAGCCTGGGCCCAGTATATTGGACCTTACTTCTAGGCACCAGCTCTAGTCTTGCCCTCTTAGGCATTGAACCCCTGGCCCCTGTCTTCGTCCCTCTCAGGGCTCTGGTTTCTGCAGCCCCACACTCTGCTCTGCTCTGGGCTCTTGTCATTCACTCTGCCTTAAGTCTGTCCCCAGCAGGGCTCAAGGCAACTACATTCCCCTTGGACACTAATGGGACCTCCAGGAACCTCTCCTCACAGTCCTGACCTCAAACCACCATAATGAACTATAACCAAAAGATAAGCCCCCTGGCTATCATGCAAACTCTCCTTCTGGAACCACCAACACCAACAGAACAGGAAAACAGCACACTGGTATTTAAAAAGAAAAACCTTCTCCTTCCACCTTAAGGCAGGCAGACAAACACTTGTGGCAGTCCCCATTAAGTATCCACATAAATCCCAGCAACTGGATAGTCATAGATTGTAAGGCCAGAAGGGATCTCAGAAGACCATTGGGTCCAGCCCCCTGCACCAAGCAGGAAAAATAACTGGGGGTTAGGTGACCCCAGCAAGGTGACTGTCTAGTCACCTCTAGTTGAGTTTATATATAACCATAAACTCCCTGAGGCTCACTGGTAATCTCAAGGCAGCTCAGTAGTCTGTCAGGCACTTTGCAGCATTCCTAATCGGGGCATTTCCCCCTCCAGCTGCTAGGGCCAGACTGCTTCCATGTTGGCACTCTGGAGCTGCATCCCTCCTGCTGCAATGATGTTCCTTCATCAGCCTGTAGGATCTTACTGCCAGCTCCACTCAGGGCTTATATTAATAGATTCATAGATTCATTGATGTTTGGGTCAGAAGGGACCTTAGCAGATCATCGAGCCTGACCCCCTGCCCTGGGCAGGAAAGAGCACTGGGGTCAGATGACTCCAGCTAGGTGTATGTCTAGCCTCCTCTTAAAGACCCCCAAGGTAGGGGGGAGCACCACCTCCCTTGGAAGCCCATTCCAGATTCTGGCAACCCTTACCGTAAAGAAGTTTTTTCTGATGTCTAACTTAAATCTGCTCTCGGTCAGTTTGTGGCCATTGTTCCTAGTTATTCCAAGGGGTGCCCTGGTAAACAGAGCATCTCCTATTTCTTGCTGGCCCCCCCGACGCCCCACACCCTGATGAATTAGTAGGCAGCCACAAAATCACCTCTCAGCCTTGTCTTGTGGAGGCTGAAGAGATCCAGGGCCTTCAATCTTTCCTTGTAGGGCTTTGCCTGCAGGCCCCTAACCATATGAGTGGCCCTCCTCTGAACCCTCTCTAGGTTGTCCACATCCCTCTTGAAGTGCAGCACCCAAAACTGGACACAATACTCCAACTGTCTAAGCCCTTGCTGTTGCCCTGGGTACCTAATTGGTTCATCATTGTCATCCTAGTTCTGTGAAAGGGACAGGGGATATCAGAGGCAGAGAGACTTAAATTGTCCCAGGAACATGTGGGATGTGTTGAGTTGTGTGGGAATGCATGGGGGGACATGGTTCTGTGCATGGGGAAGGAGGCAGAGGCACCACAGCTCAACCTACCCGAGGTGTGCCAGGGATGGGTCAAGGTACAAGAAATAGCTTCCCTGTCCCTTGCAGAGTTCTGGGTCACCCTAGTTCTGTGTAGAGGGTGGAGGGAGCATATCCAGCAGGGTTTGTACTGTCTCCAGAACATCTGGGACAGGTCAAGCTATGCAAGAATGCCTCCCTCCCCTTGCAGAAGTAAGCAGTGACCCAATCATGGGAACTAGTGATGGAGGAGGCATTCCTCCATGCCTTGACCCATTCTCAGTTGAGTTGCGATGGGCTGAGCTGTGCAGGAGTGCCCTTTGCCCCTTGCACAGATTGGGGTCACCCTGGATCTATGCACGGGGCATGGGGACAAAGGTGCAAATAGACCCTGGACTCTCTGAGAGTGTTGAAGCAGTAAGCAGCAGCAGGGTCCTTGCAGGGCTCCCTGACAGGACACTGGTGGGTGGCCACTGGGGAGCCAATGATCCAAGGGGTGCCCTGGTAAACAGAGCATCTCCTATTCCTTGCTCCCCACCCTTTCCCCTTGGAGCAGGGAAGGGAGAACAGATGAGTGTAAGATACTGGGAGGGGAAGGGGGAGGGCTGTTCCTCAAGACCCAGAAAGAAGTGTAAAGCTATCAAGGCAGTGCTATAAAACTTATTGGAAGAGCTTTCTTATTGCTCTCATTTTTTTTCATAAAAGAGTAGGTTTTCTCCTGTGAAAAACCTTTTGAATCCCTTATGCTATCTTTTCTATAGAGGTGTAAGAAGATTACAACATGATGTGGGACAGATTTCTTTCTAGCAGACCCAACCAAGGATGATTGTTCACAAGCATACCCAGGAGTAATCTAATCCATCCACCTAGGAGCTTCACTCTACTTAAGTTCTCTTTTTAATACAAAGCAGTGCTGGGAAGCACATAAACTCTACCTAATTCCTCTCATTTCTTAGGAATGATCTGTTAGATATAGTTGAGACCAACTTTTTCCCAGTAGCCTACGGTCAAGATTATGTGCCCAGCAAAAGGAAGGATTTACCAATCTGCCACAGATATTTTTTAACCAATTATTGTCTAATGTACAAGGCACAAACAGGGACCAGGATCAATGATTTTCCACTGCCATTGGTATTTTGTATTTGCAAGCTTAAATTATTTTCTGCTCAGTTTATTGGCTTTTATGAACCAGATTCATAGGTACCTATCTGTCCTCATGCATTTTATCCAGAGTCTGGGTGCAAGTCTTAGGGCAGTAAATTCTACAGGACTACTATATTTTTTAAATTGTGTACCCTGGTTCAATGGCAAAATGAAAGGTAACAATTAGAAATAAACAAAGTAAATGGAAGTAAAAATCAATTAAAAAGGGGGAAATGGATAGCAATTACTATAAATTAGTGGTTATGAAGTATAAAATATTGGTAAGAGAAGTTAAAAGCATCAGGCAAAAATCCATTGTTAGTAAAGGAGGGGGAGCTTTTTCATGTATATCAGGAGCAAAAGAAATCCTAGCAATGGTATATGCCAATTAGTAAATAGAGACTGTTAAACTGTTAATAATGGTACAAACAAGGTTGACATGTTCAACACATATTTGTGTTCTATATTTGGAAAGAAGAAGGATAATATGTCTGAATGGTGAAGTACTTTCCAGTCCATTTGCAATGGAAGAATATGCTAAGTAATATAAATTTGAGATATTAAATAGCCTAGACTACTGATTGTAAACTTATGGGCAAAAGGTGAGCACCAGTTGCTAGGCATACTCTGATGGTACTTAATGTTTTTAAGTAAATACACCTGGATAACTGATTAACAAATTAAGAACTGACTGACAATTAAAAAAACTAAACAAACCCATCAGTGGGGAGCCTTCATCAAATGATGTGTCTCTAAGTGGCGTTCCACAGGGATTGATCCTATGCCCAGTACTCCTCACCAGTAATCTGAAAATAAACATAAAATCATGGTGATAACATTTTTGCAGGACACAAAGTTTGGTGGACTAATAAACAATGATAAGAACACAGAAATCATAGGCAGCAGCCTAGATTGCTTGATAAATTGGGCCCATCCAAAAATATGCATTTTAATACATTAAAATGTAAAATGGACATGAAGTATGGACATGCATAGGTGCTGAGGTGCAAAATAGTTTCATAGTTTATTGACTAATAATGCTAATAGGAGGGACAGGGCATCAAGTAAGCCTGGGGACCTTCTTTACAGGGATACTGCTAGCTGGTCTAATGAGAGGTGATTAGGTATGGAGGGTGTAGGGACTTTAGTATTAGATGTTGTGTCATTTCAAGAGTTGTTATGTAAGAAGACATTTGTGGGAGGTGTTTCTAAGGTGAGAAATGGTGTTGCTTGGGAGAAGTGAGCTGATCATGTCTGTCAGGGAGCAAGGCCTCTAAAGTTATCTATTTATTTGTGTCAGTCAATAAGGCTCTGGTGCTGAAAAATGATGGCATCAATCAAGTGAATTTGTAAGGTGAGAAATATCAGTTGAAGAGAGTGTATCAGGGTGTGAAATGATGTCAATTGTGGAACAGACTTCTGAGATAAAGGATGATGTCATTCAGAAGAGGGAAGAAGTCTCTGAAGTGAGGTGGAACAGAGGAAAGCTCTTAGGTGAGACATGGTTTCTGATAATGATATAAAGAACCCTGAGGTAAGAGATGAGACAATCTGGGAAGGTCTGAAGCAAAAGACAGTGCTAGAGGGTTTCCTGAGTGAGAGATAGAAGAGAGTCAGTTGAAGTGAAGACTGGTGTCATTTGCGTGTGTGGTCTGAGGTAAATTATTAGGTCAATTATGTGGACATGAATGGGGTGGATCTGACATTGGAATGGATTCTGATAAGAGAAATGGCAATGGTGAGGGGTCACTGTGAAATGAAAGACATTTCAGTTAGATGGGAAAAGCATGGATTCCTTGTCCCTAAGCATCTATCACAGTAGTCATGTTTTGTGATCATTCTTCAGTGGGTGATTGATTTAACTGATTCTCTGTTTTCTCTTTTTTACAGTTACCTCATCGCCGAGTGACATTCTCTGCAGCCAGTCAGGCACAGGACTTGCAGGACCCCTCCCAACATAGTTATTATGACAGTGGGCTAGAGGAATCGGAGACACCCAGCAGCAAATCATCATCAGGGCCTCGCATTGGGCCTCTGGCTCTGCCTGAAGATCACTATGAGCGCACCACACCTGATGGTAGTATTGGGGAGATGGAGCACCCTGAAAATGGTAAGAGCCAGTGTCAACTCCTTTCTGTAGATCCTTTTGGTGCAGCTGTTTCCCAGATACCCAAATCTAAGTCCTGTGGAACAGAGTGGGGAGGTTTGTAGCTGTGTTGGGTCAGACTAAGGCAAGGTAAAGCAGAGAGAAGAGACGGAAAACAGTTTTGAAGGCAAGTGACTGCCAAGGATGTGGGAGGTTTCAACAAAGGCACAGAAAGGCTAGGGACAGAAGATACACATAAACTGGTATAAGTGAACAGAAACCGGTTCAAATCTATAACACAATAGAAGTTCAGGGCACATAAACTGCTTTCAAAATGGCCAAAACTGGTTTAAGATAAACCTGGATGGATGTAGTATCAGATTTAGCTGATTTAGGTTAAAACAGTCTGTAGAACTTCTGTCCCAGATCCCCTCCAGTTTCAAGTTAATTCACAGTCCCCCAGCATCACAGGATGCTTTGCATCTCCCTGGCAACTCCCTGCCCCCACCCCCAGGGTGTGTGGGTGGGCTAGCCGTGACCCAAGCTTTCTACTCCACCCAAGTAGGAATGAATGCTCTAGTGCTCCTCAGTTTCTGGCTTGGGCCACTGCAGGCACGTGTCTGCATTTACAGAATCAAAAGCGAATGTCTGTTCACTTGCTTATCAATTCAGTCTATGCAGCTTTGACTAACTTGAGAAGATTGTATCGATTCAGCCTTGGGCTTTTTGACTGTCTGTACTTAGTCAAAGTAGACGGACAAGACATGGTAGCAATGGGGAGAGAGGATTCAAGAGCACAACTGGGATTGGAAGGAAAGGGGCCAGAAGACTCTACTTTACGATAGCAACAGAACATCCAGAGGAGAATCAGAGGGGAGGCCAGGATGAGAGTTTGTGGAGGAACCTTTAGATAAATATGATCTTTAGTGGTCTGGAACTAAAGCTAGGGAAGTGTCCAGATTAGTATGTATTGTAGTATTTAAGTGCTCTAACCAGATTCCAAATTCTTGCCTGGATCCAAAGGGGCAATTTGAATAGAAATTGGAGCTGAGGGGTCTGGGATCTTATGTAATCCTTAGTATATAGGTGGGCATTGGCACAATGGGTCAGAGAGGGAAGGGAAATTAGTGATATAAAATGTGGGATGATAAGCAACATGAAAAATGATGTAGGGCAGAGTGATTATGGTAAATCCAAAAGCAGCAGGGTCTCTAATGCGGGCTTAGGTCTCCATTTTAGTTTGGTTTCCATTGTGGCCTAGCTTTTCTTTATGGCCTTGCTGAAGTTGTACTTTCCCATTTCTACTACAAGAGATCTGTTTCTTTGCCCCTTCCACTGCCAGTGATCAGTTTAGCTGTCTCCTTCTCAATTAGCCATCTCCACAATCTATCTTTACCATTCATCCTAAATTGCTTCCTCCCACCCAGGCTGTGTCTATGTGCCAAACATCTGCTCGTCTCTGTCTGCTGTCTTCTGAGTTCTCATGCATGGGAGAAGTCTAGAATGATGCTCTCATTAAGTGGTTTTCAGAGAAGCCTTTTTTGGGGAGAGAAAGAAAGCAAAGTGTTCTTCTAAATGTTCTCCCCAATGGTGGGAGAGTTGGAAATAGCAAAATAGATCATTTATGTCTGGTTGGGCCTATAACTGAGCCTGTGGCCTGTGCCTGTGAGTGAATTCAGTTAGCCTAGAGTGCAGGGTTGATTCCCTCTTGGATGTCTCCCTTAGGGAATACTCTTGGTGAAAGTGGTATTCTGTGATAAGAATTAGCAGAACCACTCCTCATGGCTCCTTGCCAGTTCCCAAGATGGAAGAAATTATAACTGCATCATACTACAGTTATTCCAAGCTGTTGGATGGGCCCATGCTGCTGGGTTGCTGGAATGAATCAAAGCAATGCTTATAACTGAAGTAGCCCCAGAATTCAGGAGATACTAAGGTGATATGAAGGTCCCCTTTCTCACTTTTTGTAAATATTATGTAGACCATTTCTCCCTAGGATAAAAATGTTCATCCTGAAAGGAGAGGTAAAGAACAGAAGGCCTAGGGCCAGGTTGTTTTTCGGGGTCTTTCCCATATTTTCTGTCAATGCGTTCTACTGAGAACTGAGTGATTGAAAGCCATTATTGGGGCATTCACTTTGAGTAATGCCACTTACAGTCTCAGGTACCTGAGTATGAGTCCGTGGAATATCCCTATGCTTTAATCCTGTACAACTCCTGTAATTAATCCTATCCAAGTTGGTTTCAGTTTCAGTCAGTTTGTCAACATGGTGCTGGAGAAAGACCTCTTGATGGCCTGGCAGGAGGAACATGCTTGGGAGTTTGTAGGTCTTACTGTGTTGCTGCTTTTTCAGATATTTAGTTTTTCAAAAAAGGAGTTAACTGTGTAACCCGGGTACACCCAAGGGTGTGCCTTATTCTCAATTGGATGGGATGGGTAGGCAGGAGGGGGTGCTGTGAGAGGGATGCCAGAATTTCAAGCAGATCCCTCTTTCCTCTGTAGAGTTAGCCCAAGCCCAAAGTTCTTAACTATATACAATGTATTGAGTTATAATATACATAATCATAAAACTAAATATATACATATATTTACACAGTGAACATTAACCAATAACCAAGGTCAAACCCTAAATAACATTATTTACCCATCACAATAAAACGATTTCAGCAGCGTCAACACAATGCAACACCACAATACAACATTTCAATTACATAATATAAGGCGCAGACAGGAACAATCTTAATAACACCTATTCCATAATATAGTCCCTGACCCATGGCAAGAGATAGTCCT
>NW_017729000.1:44533596-44536210 GCF_001723915.1 Gavialis gangeticus | reverse complement strand
GGTGTCCAGGAAGCACCAGAGGCCCCTCCCCTTAGGGCCTTGACTAGGCAGGGGGCTGCTCCCTCAGCCCCTTCTCTGGGTTTGCCTGTCCCCAAACAACTTTCCCCTGTGGGACCCAAGGGCCCAATGACACACGCTGTCTCAGGTGGCGGTGGTCAGGGAGCAGCTCAATGGGGTCTCCACTGCTGGAGCACCTCTTCAGGCCTCTCCTGCACCATTGGGTTCCTCCCTACCCTGTGCCGTGCTGTGGGCACTGAGGGCTCAGCTCCTCTCAGCTGCTGCACCACTGCTGCTGGCTTCTGGGTGCTGGGCCTCATGCTGCAGCACTGCTATTTCCCCATGCGCTGACTTCGGCACTGAGGGCTCTTTTAGCACAGGCCAGGCCCTTCAGGCTCTGGCCATCCATCCTCACACCAGGTGGCTAACCCAGGCAGGCTCTGCTGCTCCCTGGCTCCCAAGGCTCAGGCCTGTGCACCACTCTGCGCACCGTGGGACCTGGCCACTTGCCAGGAGATGGGGCCTGAGCCACCTCACTGCAGCCCCAAGGGCCTTGCCCCGTGTGCTGCCCCATGCACCATGTGGCCCGCTGGCCCTGCTGGGGTTGCAGGCTTGAGCTGCCACTTGTGGCTCCCAAAGCCTGGGCTCTGTGCAACAAACCATGCACTGTGATGGGCCCGAGCAGTCTCACACTGCTCCCAGGTCTGGGTCTCTGCACACCATCCCTGTACGCCATCAACAGCCCAAGTGGTCTTGCATCACTCCCAAGGCTGCTCCTCCAGTGGCAGCTTTAGGAGCCTTGGGCCTATTGCACACCAGGGGAGAGCTCCCCAGCTTTTCTTGGCTCTGCTCTTCTTGAGTCCCTCACCGCATCTGCCCCTCATGCTGGGCACACAGCTCCTTTTATATGCTCCAGGGCTCCACCCCTTAAGTCTTCTGGACCTGACACTTTACAGTCTTCAATCAGGTCTGAGGGAGCTCTTCTCCACCTCCTCTAAAGAAAGGGGTGTGACTGTATTTCAATTGCTGCCTCCTGATTGGTGGATGGGCTCCACCAGTCAAAACAGAAGGATCTCAAGCCTGGGACTCAACCCAAGGTCTTAAAGGTGAGCCTGCTACAACTGCAAAGAGTGAGTTAGCCCCAAGCAAGAGCAGGGGCATTTGAGTAATGCCATTCACGTCCTGAAGTACTTGATCATGAATCACCAGAATTTTGCAAATAACAAACCCTGCCTAAAAAAGCAGCAGCTTCCTCTCTTCTTCCTCCCCCCATAACAAGAAACCTTCATTCATAGCCAAGGATAGCATCCAGGCACAAACACATGATATCGTGGAAACATGTATGAGAGGGTTAAGGAGATAATGAGAGCATCAACAAGAGATGTTTACTGTGGAGTTGTCTAATTAGCTCTGGAATAAACATATTGTGTCTATACTTGCAGTGCTATTAGGCAGCAGGAAACTAATAAACTCTGCTACAGGGTAGTACTTGTAAATACAAGTACTATCTTCCTGCAGCATACTTTACTTCACAGCAAAGCGTGTGTAGATGCTGACCCAGGAGTAAATTGCTCCTGGTCAGCCCAGCCAGCAGGGGGCCACACTCCTGTCTGCTGCCTAGCCACCTGGCTTAGCAGCTGTAGGAGCCTCATGGTACAGCCAGCTTCTCCACTGCCTGATGCAACCATCCACTGCCTGGGCCTGACCCCCCTCATGCCTCCTGCAAGCCTAGGGTGGCTCCACTGCCTCCACCAGCTGGAGCCTGGGCTGACCTCCATGCCCCCTGCCAGCCTAGGGCTGGCACTCAGATAGCTGTGGCTGGAGCCTGGAGCTCCCCCCTGGCTGCTGCAGGGGGGCGGAACAGGGCAGGAGCAACCCTGGCCTAAACTGCTCCTCCCTAACTCAATTTGCTCTTGTCCTGGGCACACATGTAGATTCTGTGCCTGGGAGTAGTTTATAGGTATTAATTGCTTGTGTAGATGTGCCTAGGGAGCTCTATATTTTCCCCTTGTAACATGGCAGCCATTGGTCAATCAGGCTGGACTGACTCCAGCAGCTGCTGGCATACATGCAAACCTACTATAGTACAATGGGGATGACTGGTCAGGGCTCTGAGAAATCTACTAGAATAAAGCTGTTTTTTTATGTTCTTCAAATTATGTAGCAAAGAATATTAACTAGGGGATGATAGTTAATATAATGATTGTGATTCTCTGAGCGGTCTATTAAAAGATGCTGGAATGAAGCAAGATGCTCTATAGGTTGAGAATCACTGGTTATACTTTGGGCCCTGAGAAAATCACAGTTTTGTGGACTGCTTGGAAACTGCGAAATTCACCGTGCACCGCAATTTTTAAGGGTTGTGAGCATAGGTGGTAGAAGACTGGAGCTAATGGGCCTTAGCCTCTTCAGATATGGGGCAGTGCAGAGGGCCACAGTACAGCTCAGTTGTGGGGTCTGAGTGGCTGCAGCAGAGGTGGGGAGCGGGAGGGAAAGAGGGACAGGGAGCATGCACACACAGACACAGAGGCTGCACACAGCTAGGATTGCAGCCAGATGGCACACAGAGCATTGCCCACCACAGCAGATAAGCCAGCATTTGGGGCAGTGGCAGTGG
>NW_017729000.1:44519499-44528596 GCF_001723915.1 Gavialis gangeticus | reverse complement strand
GTTGTGGGGTCTGAGTGGCTGCAGCAGAGGTGGGGAGCGGGAGGGAAAGAGGGACAGGGAGCATGCACACACAGACACAGAGGCTGCACACAGCTAGGATTGCAGCCAGATGGCACACAGAGCATTGCCCACCACAGCAGATAAGCCAGCATTTGTGGCAGTGGCAGTGGGGTGCAGAGCCCTGAATGGAGAGGGCAGCCTGCCTCCACCCCATGCACAGAGCTGGGGGGCACATGCCCCCCTGGGCTTCTCCCAAGGTACATGCAGTGGCAGGAGCACCCCGGCACCACTGGACTATCTGCCCAGGCTCCAGATATCTCACAACCCACCCCAGGGCCCCACTTACCCCAGTCCCTGCCCCACCCCCATGCTCCTTCCCCTTCCCTGACTAACCTGCTGTGGTACGCAGTGCTCAGCACACCATCTGGCTGCAATCATGGCTGTGTGCAGGCTCCGTGTCTGTCTGTGTGTGCCCTTCCCCCCCTTGCTGCAGCTGCCCAGAGCCCATGCTGAGGCTGCCTTGTGGTCCTCAGTGTTGTCCTGCGTTTGAGGGGATTAAGCCCCATTAGCCCTGGCCTTCTGCTGTCTATGGCTGTATGCCTGCCTGCCACATGTACACAGGTAAAGTATCTTTTTTCACGAAATATTCATGGAACTACCAGGACCCATTTGCCAAGATCAATGGCAGTTCCATGAATATTCCATGAAAAAAGATACTTTACCCATGCACATGCCACTAATTTTTTACAATAAATCTGTGATTCTCTCAGGGCCGTAGTTATACTGGATCATTTTATCAGAAATTTTTCTGCCATTTTTTGCCTCCTCTTCATGCCCTACATGAATCCCAAGGTAGAAAAGAACTTTGCTTCACTAAGGACATTTGTAGCCTCCCTACAAGGGTAAGAGACTAAACATCACAGGTAGTATTTTCATACAGCTGTTTATAGATTTGGACAGACCTGTTCGTTTTTCATTGCTACTACAGTGGAGTGACAGAGGAATTGCTGCTTGGCTGAATGCTCCAATAACCATCACGGTCCTGCCCTACTTCTTGGGAATTAGCTGGAGGATCTTCTGATGAACCTGATATATTAGGGTGAGCTCCATTAGGGATTATATAATTTACAGCAGTAGTATGCCTCAAGCCAAGGGTTACCAGAGGGGAGAAAACACGCCTTTGCTCTAATTCCCTCAATTTTTCCATCTAGTCCTCTAGCACTACCATCCCAAGAAAGGCCACCTTAAGGGAATATGATTTTGTTTCTGTTAGGCTTGGATGTATAAGCCTTTCTTCACCTCAGAATGAGAAGATACAGGTGGAAAGATAAGTTATTAGATCCCACACAGCCTACCTCCTGGGATACTGTGGAGCACTGAAACTATTGTATGTTTCTGAGAATTTTTTTTGTTCACTTAATTGTTCATTTCTTCTACGGCAGTGGTTCCCAAACTCTGACAGATTGCGCACCACCAGTTGAAAATGATACAACCTTAAGTACCACCAGCAAATTTTTCAATTCAACCTTAAGTACCACCAGCAATTTTTTGTCATATAAGGTAATTATATCTGTTAACGTGTACCACTGACAAGTTGTCTGAGTACTGCTGGTGGTACCCATACCACAGATTGGGAACCACCGTTCTATGGGAAGACAGAGTCTATGGTTAGCTAAAAATCTGTCTAGTTATCAGAAATTTCTCAATATATAGGTCTTTATAGATCACAATCAAGCATCTTCTTTAATATGTTGTTTGATAAGCTAAATAGATTGGGTTCTTTAAGCTGTCACTGTGAACTGTATTTTCCAGCCTTTGCACCTTTCTTATGGTTTTTCTTTGAATCTTCTTGAAGTTTTCAACATCCTTTTATGGAGTGTGCATACCTCTAACTGTACCATGGTACTCCAATAACAACCTTGTCAGTGCTGTGTACAGACATAAGATAACTTTTTGTATCATTTACCCATAAAAATCTCACTAGCTGTGTACATACCTGTGTATTAGCTCAGATTCTTTTGGCTAAAAAATATCTAATGAGGCTGTGCACGCATACTGCATGACCTTAACTGTCCCCCACCAAAACAGGGAGCACAGAATGGGTCCACCCATCAGTGCCACCTGTAACAAGGAGATGGAACACCTAGAGTGTGTAGTTGCTACTTCAGGGGTGTAGGTTGTAGCTGTGTTGGTCTAAAAACATAGGCAGACAAGGTTCTTTGGGTAAATCAGATATCTTTTATTAGACCACCTCAAATAGTTGGAAAAGTTCTTCTTAGTGAGCTTTCAGGCACAAATACCCTTTGTCAGGTTAAGGAAGATGGTCTGTGCTCTTCCTGGATGGAGTGGTAAAGCAGCCAGAGGCCAGTACCTATGCAAGAAAGTCAGTCAGTTAAAACGTAAATTGAGGTGGCCAGTAGGTCAGAGACAGATAGGGGATAGTGGGTGCAGGGGGAGGGGGGAGGGGGAATGAATATAGTTGTAGTCAAAGGATGAGAGACAGGAGGGTGAGGTGGGGAAGGGAATGAGAATAACTGGTAAAAAGTGGAGAGTTTACCTGGGGAGTCAGATGTTAGGCAGGTTATAATGTGTCATAAATCCAATGTCTATATTTAGTCCATGATTTTTTGTATCTAGGAGATACAAAAAAGATTTTAAAAAGTAGTTGCTTCTTCATAATTTCTTTCTTTCTTTAAATCTAATATTGTTTTGACTAGTTTTAGCTTCTTACTGTCATTGTTACTTCATTTTTCTCCAGTCAACCTACGCGGAAGAAATGTTACTTAGTGCCTTTCCCCTACAGGAGGCACATCTACATGTGCATTAATGTGCTATAGTTGCTGCACATTAACTTTAGTACCTGTTATTACAGGTACTAAAGTCTCTGGGTTTTAAAATCTGTCTTTCTGGGAGGCAGCTTTACTTTGAAATCATGGGCATATTAAAAAACACTTTAGTTTTGGAAAAAAACATTTTCCAGACAAATATTCAGTAACAACTGCACAATCCACTGCATGTAGACACAGCCTCTGAGTGTGGTTTAGCATTTGAAGAGGCTACCTAGAGAGGTTGTGGAACCTCCATCCCTGGATATGTTCAGAAGCAGGTTAGACAGACATTTTAACTGGGATGGTTTAGTCAGGGATGATCCTGCCTTGAGCAGGGGGATGAAGTAAATGAGCTCAGGGGCTACAAAGAGAGAGGCTTGGACGTGCAGTATGTGGCGCCGCAGACCTGTCTGCAGTGCCACACACCACACATACAGACATTCCCTGCACTGCTACCTTGCAGTGCTGGGACTTCATAAGATCATAGGCAAGTCAAGGCATGTTAAAAAGCAGGGAGGCCCATGTGGTGGCAGTGCACACAGCACAAAACCAAAGCGTGGACAGCTAGAGCCATACTTTGGCAGCTGCAGCCTTGGGAGGCTCCCAGGACCCCAGGTGAAGCTGCTGGGGCCAGCACAGTTGCTGGCCCTAGACTTCTCTACCCCACCCAAGGTAACCTGCCCTGCCAGCAGAACACATGTGGCATGGGCATTCCCCAGGCAGTGGCACAAGGTGTGCTGCTGGTACTTGTCCCTGGGGAAACGAACATCCTCACTCTTCTGGATGCAGCCTCTAGTTCCTTTCCAGCCCTACTTGCCTATGATCTTATGAAGTCCTAGCTAATATTCCAGTAACCTGAGATGTTACCACTGTTGCTCAAACCTCTTTCCTGAAGTTTGAGCACCAGGGACCTCACATCTTGGTTTAACAGGTCCAAGGCATACACATAAGCTTATTATTGCTTTGGAGTTTTTTTGCTTCTGGGTGCACCACTTGAATGTGTGCCTGGGAGCAAAAAAACTCCAGAGCACGTTGCCCCAGTCTGGGCTTATAGGAGATCCAGGGGGTAAGCCTACCAGCCCAGAGCTGCTCTGATCAGGCTACATGTGCTGTGAGGGGGCTGGCTGGGTCATAGAGTGCCTCAGCATAGGGGCTGCCTGCTGGCTAGCCCCCATGTTGAGGCACCTTGCACCCCAGCCACGTGAGGCAGTGTCTACATGTGCACTGCTGCATATGAAAAAACTGAAGGAGGAGGGTAGTACTTGTATTTTACAAGACTACCTTGCTGCAGAGTTTATTAGTTTCATGTGCCCTAATAGAGGTGCATGTGTAGACACCAAGACGTTTGCTGCACAGTTAATTAGTCAACTGCTCAGTACACAACTTGTGTAGACGTGCCCACAGTATAGTAGAAGGCATAATTATTTTAACCTTACAGACTAATCAAAGTAAAATATATATGTATACCACAATATTTTGTGGGCTAATGCTCACTTCGTCACATGCTGTGAAAGGATGTGCATGAAGAAGTGTATAAGGAGAGAGGAATTTGGAGCCAAGCTTGAAATCTTGTCAGCAACAACAAAAAAGTCACTAGAGACTGAAACTCTCTCTCCAATGCCCCTCATGGGGCTGCACATGTAGGACCCACTGTCAATCTTCCACCTTCCAGAATGCCCCCTCAGTGGCCCAGCATGATTCACATTTGGTTCACATTTGAATTTGGACACTTCATCTTGCAACCAAATGTGACACATACCTGGACCAAGAAGCAGAAGAGTTGGTGGGTGTTGTTGGAGTCAGCTTCTGTGAGCCAGGAGAAAGGAGACAAGAAAGGAGAGGGGTGCCATGCTGGAAGATGCAAACAAGCAAGCAATAAATCCAGAGGAACAGAAGGATTTACAAAAGCTAATCCAGATAATGAGATAAAAATCCATAGTCTCTGTTTAAACCATAATTAACACAATCCAGACTGTAAATGATTTCTTGTTCCACGATTTCCTGTTCAAATCGGTTTCTGCCTTAGAACAGCCATCCTCAGGTCAGTGATGGAATGTCCAGGGATTTTAAAATGTTCTGCCGCAGGCCTCTGCATCTTTCTGCAACTGATATCAGATCCATTTTCATTCATTTTTTTTTTTCATGTTGGGATCACCTCATCTGTCCCGTGTAGATAGCAGAGGGGCACTGTGAACAGGTGATGGCATATATGATGTTGGTAGACTTGCAAGTGAATAAACTTCATATGTTATAGTCGGTGTTATTCATCCTAGTGACAATATGGTCTGTACTGATGTTGGGGCACAACAGGTATCTGGGTCCATTGCAAGGCCTGGTGCCTCAGTGAAACTAGGAGTTAAGTAACTTGTTCCTTGAGAGATGCCATTTAAGACTTAGGGGCTTGCCTACACACCAGGACAGGTTTGCCCCCCTTGACTGCTTTGAGATGGACTACTTTTCCAGGAGGGTTGAAGGTCATTAATGATGTGACTAAAGTGTTTAAACTGGGAGCAGCATGTGACAACCAGAGGGACTCTATTGTCCTTGTCCCAAGCCTGGTATTGTAGCAAGTTGGAGTGAGGTTTGAGTCTGGCTTTGTTGATTTGAATGGCTACAGTTTTGGGATTGTATTGTAATTCTAGAAATTCCTGCTCCAGATCCTTAAATCTGTTCTGATGCAGGTTGGTGGGATCAGAGCAGATATGGTTATAATGCAGAGCTTGGCTGTAGACAGTGGCTCTAGTGGTGTGCTTAGGATGAAATCTGGTGGCAAAGGTAGCTGTGGTTCAGTTGATTTTATATAATGTGGTGGCAATGTGTCCATTGCAAACCTTCAAACTGTGGCTCAGCACGACCCTCCTCCTTCCAGTTCCACACTCCC
This sequence comes from Gavialis gangeticus, assembly GCF_001723915.1. Classification (NCBI taxonomy): domain Eukaryota; kingdom Metazoa; phylum Chordata; order Crocodylia; family Gavialidae; genus Gavialis; species Gavialis gangeticus. The sequence continues at coordinate 44,522,887 of NW_017729000.1, read as the reverse complement.
CACTCTTGCCTGTTCCAGGCTCCTCTTTATACCGGAATTGGAATTCCCAGCCCCTCTCCTCCAGAAACACCTGGGTAAGGAGGGTTTCTGCCAGGTCCTTTGGGGCTGTTAGTCTGGGGCCACTGACCCTATGTTTAGCCCTTGCTCTTTTGTGCCCTGTGACTCTCTCTCTTTCTCACAGGGTGTCAGTGTATGAGAGATCCATGGTAGCAGATATGGCATTAGCTGGAAGCTTGTCAATGAATGCCAGTTTCTTTAAGAAATCTGTGGTATTTTTCAAATAGCTGGCAACTTCAGTGGCATACAGGATATGATAGAGTCAATGTAGCCAGAGACTCATTTCATGATGGTGTCAGTGTCAGAGAGTGGGGTGGCCTGGGTTACCAGGTTTGTAGATCTTGAGTAATAAGTAAGGGTTGCCTGACTTGGGCTCCTAGGAGGCAGAAGCAGCAATCCTCTCCTTTGTTTCCTGAGGCTGATCCTATAAGAGTTTATCCAGTTCCTCCTGGTATTGTGCCATGTATGATACAAATCTGTCATCTTCTGTGGTACTAGCTAAGAAGAAATTGGTATGTCAACACTGACTTATTAAATCGTGTTTGTTCCAGTTGTCTGACAGACATATTTTTCAGCTCTAGTACCTTCATATCTCAGTTATCAGTGTCTGATTTCTGCATTCAGGAACATCAGTGCAGTGGTGTGAAAAATGACTTCAGGCTGTGACAGTAGCCTCATCTGTACAACCATACTTTCCCATTGGTAAACAGCCTTTTCCTCTACAGCCATCTTCAACTTTGGTCGCATTCATAATACATGGTGATCTAGTCTAACACAACGGTTGGAAACTGTCTCATGACTATCACTGTTTTTACTTGGTACTTACAGTGCCAATAATGAAGATATTTCCATTATCATTAATATCTATCTGCAAAAATGGAACCTAGATCTCTTCAACACCTTTCAACAGAAACATCTGGACAAATAAAGATTTTTTTTAAAGAGTTTTATTTCTCTGCCTCTTCCTCACTGTTGTTGTAAGAAGTTCTTCTCTAGCACCTCTCATTATCTAAAGGAGGCACAAAAATAATTACTTCTCATCACATGAAACATATCAGATTACAATCTGTATGGATTCTATCATTTTGGAATCATGTGCCATTTTCTTATGGACTACAATCTTGGCTCTACTGGGCCACATGGAGTCCCTATCTTTCAGTTCCATTATGACTGGGTACTGGGGTGTGCCTGTCCCTTTTAGAGGGCAAGCAGCCTGAGAGAGGTTTGCAGATAGCAAAATGGGTGGTTAAGGATTCATCTGACCAACACAGGGCTGGGCTTGAGCCATATAAACTCAGCGCCTGAGCCAGTCTGGCAGTCCAGCCCTGAGAGCTTTGAAGGCAGGAGCTCCTGGCAGCAGAACAGCAAGGCTGCTGAACACACAGTGAAACTTAGTAAGAAACTCTGCTGGTCTGGGAACAGGAAGTTGCTTGGGCAGAGAGGGGCTTTTGATGCAGGTAAGTAGCCTTGTTTTGGGTTTAACTCAGAGAGAAGTTGGGGGGAGGGGGGTGATTACAGAGTGCTGAGATGCTTTGTATTTAGGTTGCACCCGTAGTTTAGCCTTGAGCCCTGCTGAGGGCAGCTCAAGGCAGACTCAGAGAACTGGTACTCCAGGAGTTGCCTGGGGAGGCCCTGGGAGCCCAGGAGCTCAGGAGGGAACCAAGGTCCAGGAGGAACTGTAGCCAGGGACTGCCAGAACCACTGAGTCTGATCTTGATTGACCTGAGAGTAGGTACAGGGCCCAGGGGGGGCCATAGGTACAAGGGGCCACTGCTTGGACCTGCAGTCAAGGAGGCTGGAGCCTAGAAGTCAGGTCTGGTACTGTGGGCCTGTGCTAAAATGACCCAGTGACAGCAAGAGCAGAGGATACTGAGAAGTCTGAGACCCCTACAATAGAGTGTGATGGTACAATAACACCTGTGAGGCTTGGGGCATGGTGTAGGGATGGAACAGAGCCATGCAATTAGTCCTTAAGGCTACAAGTGCCTTGCAGAGGAGCAGTTAGGCCGAGAAGGCCTATTGAGCCTGAGGTCATAGCTGAGAAAAGTAGGGTGCAGGGGAATCCTGTTGGAGATTTAGTAGGACCAGGGCTCACTCTAAGGCCCAAGGGTAGTCTCCCTTATTCAGTCTTTAACAAGATCAAGTCATGGTGGGCAAACAACTGAGGAAGGGCAATATTGGAGTCAGAGCTGGGCAGGAGCCACACGGCCACCATGGGCTGTTGTGGCTGTCTCTGGGGCTCGGACCTGCCATATCCATAACTTAAAGAAACCACAGCTAGGAATAAATCACCTCACAGCTGAACCATCCAAGTTGGTACAGCCACCTTGGCAAGGTCACCTGCATGACTTGAATCCAAAACTTCTGAATAAAGGTGATGTTCCTATGGAGGAATATCCATATCAGATTCCTCCTCTGGGAATTATGTCTTTCCAAGAGAAAGCAGTAAATCCATTAATAATAGCTACAATAGATACTGTTTGTGACCTGCTTAAGAGGAGGCTGATAGGGAACCCCTTTAGCAGTTGTCCAGAATCTTTAATAAATTACTGTTTCATTAATGACCCATTTGGTGATGCTATGAATGAGGGCATCCTTAAGCTGTCCAAAGATCTTTGGTAGATTTCTATCACACATAGAAAAACCGACAAGAAGCAGGTTTCCCTGATTAAATATGAGTATTTTTTTTTTACTCGGGCAGAATTTTGTTCCCTTCCTGCCCATGTAATTGTCCAGATTTGATCATCTGCATTAATTTTTGGTTCATCTAAGTGCTAAAAATGCCACTTATGCACATACTGAAACTGTATTTCTTAGAGGGGCACCCATACATTGGTCCCATACTGGATAGGCACCAATATAAGGAAAATTGACTGTATTGGCAGTCACCCTTTTCTTGGCTGATATGGCCAATTAATGTGGTTGATAAATGCCACATGCAGCCACAGCACAGCATGCAGGCAGCCAGGAGTGCATCCCAGCAACATGGAGAGCAGCTGGGTCCTCCTGGTAAGTCTTTTGGTGTTGTGGGGGGGAGGGCAGACTGAGGCCCCTGTGGTGAGGGAGGAAGAGGGGCTGGGCCAGTGGCAGGTGCTACCCAGCCAGGGCGGGATGCAGGACTGAGCCACACATGGGGAGAGGGCGTGGCTCCCACTGCTACATGCATCCCTGGGGGAGGCAGGGGGAGCAAGTGCTCCTGGATCTGCATGTGAGGTGAGGGTGGGCTGCCACTGCAGGCTGGGGCTGGGGCTGTGCTGGGCTCTTACTGGGGGGTGGGAGCGTGTGGGTATGTGGGATGTGGGTGGCTGGGGTATGTGAGGGGGTGTGGGTG
>NW_017729000.1:44509519-44519296 GCF_001723915.1 Gavialis gangeticus | reverse complement strand
TTACTGGGGGGTGGTGGGGTTGGGCCACAGCTGAACTCAGGGCAGGCAGCAGTGTTGCCTGGGGGCTACAGGGGTGGGGGTGGGGCTGCAGCCACTCCAAAATTTGCCATAGTCTCCCCACCCCCCTCCCAGCACTGCTGTCACCCACCCTGCGTGCAGCCCGGGTCCCAGCCTGCAGTGGCAGTCTGCCCTCACCCTGTGCACAGATCCGGGGGCACACGCCCCCCCATGCCTCCCCCAGGGGTGTGTGCAGTGGTGGGAGCCAGTCTCCCTTCCCCTCTCCCTTCCCCCCAACAAACCTATCACAGTTCTGCCCCAGCCCCACTCCCTCCCTCCCTGTGGGGGCCTCAATCTGCCCTCCCCCCATGCCCATTCTGTCCTTCCACCCCTTTACCCCCAACAGACTTACCAGCCAGATGTTGCTCTCCAGCTACATGTCGACAATAGGATCAGTATCAGTCAATATGACTTGTTAAAAATTGGCATCGTTATTGGCCCAAGAAATTTCTTATCATTGCACCCTCTACTATTCCTGGGTACATAGACATTCATGTGCACAAGGTTATGTATGACCATGTAGGCATGCAGCCTGGGCATACAAACTAGCAGCTGAGGCCATATGCACACTCCTTGTGAATGCCAAGAAGTCTTAGATGGTCAGAAATAGAGCTGGCCAGAACATACAATCAGACTTAGCCCTGGGAACGGAAAACTGGGATGGATCTCTTTTGCACTCATAGCTCAGTGCCTAAGGCACTCAAGTGAGAAGGTCCCAGAGAAGGTTTGAATCTGGCTGTCTTAGACTTTGCAGTACACTTCATGAACCACCGTACTGCGGGTCATCCATCATCTAGTTCCTTCTACAGAGCTCCTTTTGAAGCTGATCCACTAAAGTATTCATTGAAAAAGAATGGATAAGGGGCAGTGCAGAGGGGAAAAGGTTTTGCCTCACTAGGAGCAAGGGTTCCAACTATAACCCAGTGTCCTCCTTTCCAGGCAAGCGCCCACCTTACTGAGCCACAGAGTCTCAGTTGCTTTTTAATTTCTGGTTCCAGATGCTCCCTCCTGTGGAACTTCAAAAGGAATGCAGAGCTAGCAGTTGACCTGTGACATGGTAACTAGCCTGCTGCGCTGCAAAGTCAGAAATACACATCCCCCTGAGTGAGAACACTCAGTATCTTTAGCTTCCCAAGTGAGTGCCCTGATACTTTCTCTTTCCAAAGAAAGGAGACCTGAGGAGACTACTCAAATACATATATCATTTTTATATTCAGGTAATGCTTTTCTCCATCATTACATCTTACCAAGCTTGGTAATGGTCCATATTTTGTGACATAGCAGTCTACATAAACTTATAGAGAAGTCAGGTTAGAAAAGAGCTCCTTAGGTCCAACCCCCTGAGGCAAGATCATCCCTGTACAAATCATCCTCTACAAATCCATTGTCTATCTTCTTAGCAAAACTATACAGTCAACCCTGACACAAGGCATTACTCCCTAAACTGACACAGGTAGATTGGGGGGGACCAGTGTCAATGTCAATGCTTCTATAAATGTTGTTTATATATGCTGAAGAGATCTCACAAAGAGGGCCATGTCCCACATGACAGAAGAAGGCAAAACCCCATAGTCCATACCAATCTGACCATGGGGTAAAATTCCTTCCTGACACCAAGTATGGCAGTTGGTCTGACCCTAAGTAAAAGGGCAAGATCCTCTAGCTGGGAACTTCTAGGCTTAAGTCCCTGCAAGAACATAAGCACAATCCAGTTAAACTCCTTAGCCTTGGCAGAATCCTGAGGAAGGTGTAAAAAACCAATGCCTGAGGAAGGCTTAACCCCTTTCCCCCGCTCAAAAAACCCCAACAAAACCCAACACCCTGACACACATATCAGCAGAGAGGAGGGGCTGCGGGGAGGGAGGGTTGGAATTGTCCCGGGCCCATGTAGCAACCAGTAAAGCCCAGCAGCATGGAAAATACCCACAGTAGAACATAGGCATAGCTAGGCCTAGATCATCCCTGACCAGTGGCTGTCCAACCTCTCTTGAACACCTCCAGTGACAGAGTCCATAATTTCCCAACACAGTTTGTTCCACTGCCTTACTGTTCTAACAATGAAGAAACTCTTCTTTATATCCAGTCTAAATGTATTTTGCTGCAGCTTCAAGCCATTGGTGTGTCCTACTCTGTGGCAACAGAGAAAAAATGTTTTTCCTTCTCTTTATGGCAGCCCTTCAAGTATTTGAAAACTACTGTCATAGAATCATAGAAAATTAGGGTTGGAAGGGACCTCTAGTCCAACTGCATGCTCAAAGCAGGACCAATCCCCAACTGTATTATCCCAGCCAAGGGTCTACCCGGGTCTTAAAAACCTCTAAGGACCAAGATCCCACAACCTCTATGGGTAACCTGTTCCAGTGTTTTATTGGCCTCTTAATGAGAGAGTTTTTCTTAATATCTAACCTAAACTTCTGTGGCTGCAGCTTTACACCATTGCTTTTTGTTTCTGTGATCTGCCACCACTGAGAACAGTCTAGCTCAGGGGCGGGCCTTTGCCACCTAATCCCTGGCTTTTGCCCCTGAAAGTCCCTCCCCTTGGGGTTGCCATCTGTGCCTGTCTCTGCTCGATGATTCGGGCAGCTGGTCTTGCTTGCCAAGGAACCTCGTGTAGACTCCAGAGGGTTCCTCGATTACCTTCAGAGCATCCCCCAAACTTACTTGCCACAACTTCGGATGGTCCTTCAGTGAAGGGGGTCCCCTCTGAGGATGCCTCCAGAGTTGTCACATGTCCTGGCAGATGTTCACAGGGCTCCAACCTCCCCTTCATCCCGGCCACATGCCAACCAATGAGACGAGCCTCAGGATCTTTTGCAGCAAGCCCCTGTTGAAGCTTTCCTTGGTTCCCATGTGTCCTCTCTCGTGGATGGGTGCCTTGGGCTCTGGCCAGACCTGGAGGGTCTGGTGATGCTCTGCCTTCGGAGTTGTTTCTCTCAATGCCCTGGGCATTCTACAACAGGTGCTGTTGGTTGTTGCCACGTTCTCACGTGATCTTTCATCTCCAAATGGGGTCTCTTAATTCCCCAAACCTGGTGTGGTGTGCTAGGTTAACCTGATCTAGGCAGGGAACTAAAATAGATCAGACTAAGAAAGAAAAACATAAACAGAACACTTATCACCAGAAAACCCCATGCCATAAGAACAATCCAATATGAAAGAAAAAGGAATTAAAGACAAGACTACAAGAGGAACGAGACAAAGAGAAGAGGAGCAACCACGGGGACAGTCCTGTGCCCCCTTCGCCCCTAATGCCCCTAGACTAACGCATCCCCCGGGTCAGGACCCATGCCTTCACCCCAGCTGGGGTTTCTCTTATCCCCTCTGGGATCTGCCTCTGCCCTGGGGTTGCGGCACCCACTGTCTCCAGCAGGAGCTCCCTCGCTGGCTCTTGCCATTGCCACTGCTGGCCTCCCTGTCAGCTCCTCTGATCCGCGCTGGTCTTCCCCGGCGCAGGGATCTCCCGCAGCTCCTGCCGCCGCTGCCAGCCTCACTGCCGGCTCCTTTGATCCCCGCTGGTATTCCCCAGCGTGGGGATCTCCCACAGCCTTTGCTGCCACTGCCACTGCCGGCCTCACTGCCAGCTCCTTTGATCCCCGCCAGTCTTCCCTGGCACAGGGATCTCCCACAGCTCCTGCTGCCGCCACCACTGCCGGCTGCAGCGGCAGGATGCACTCCGCCCAGTGGTTCCCCGCTGCTCCTCTGGCACTCGGCATCCTCCTTCCCGCGCTCTCGGGGCGGTTTTTATCTTCGCCAGATGACATCTCTTCATGATGTCACCCAGCTCCAGGTGGAGATGGGCGTGGGTGATAAACTGCTGGGGCGGTTTTCCCTGGCATGCCTCCTAGCTTCTCTGGACCCCTGCAACAGATAGGTTTTTTCTTTCTTTTATTTTCACCTGGGGTCTGCCTCTGGACGAGGCTTCTCCCTTGCCTGCTCCTGCATCCCTGGGACACCATCTTAGAAACAGAAAAAAACAAATCATACACTAACGGTCAAACACCTACTATATTTAAATTTTATTACAAAAATATTTTTGTCGTGATTTGTGTTTGTGTAGTGTATATAGAGGTGATTGCATAATAAGTCAAAAACAAATTTTTAGTTTTGTATATTGTGGGGGGGTGTATGGTGGGGTGTGGGTATGTGTGGTGGGTGTTTGTGTGGTAGGATGTCGGTGTGTGTAGGGGGGTTGTTAGGGGGTGTGGCTTCATGGGAGGCATAGGGTATGTTGGGGGGTTATATATATGTGAGGGGTTGTGGAGGCATAGGGACCTCCCCTACACACTCCCCTCATGGTGCAGCAGCAGGCAGGGTACTCAGGACTCAGGTGCCCAGTTGGGCATGGTTCCAGCCAGCACTGCACATCGCATCGAGGGGCGCGACCTCCCCCAGGCCACCTGTATCACTGGTGCTCCCTGGCATTCATGTGCAACCCCTGCACTTGCACAGCAGGGAGGGAAGCCCTGCATACTGGAGCCAGCTGCCTTCCCCACCGGGGCTGCACTGCAGGGGACAGAAGCCCCAGGCACCTTCCCCTGGAGGGGCAGGAAAGGCAGCCAGCTCTAGCATGTGGGGCTTCTCTCCTGTGCTGCACAGCCTTGGTGGGGAAGGCAGCTGGATCCAGCATGTGGGACTTCCATCTTGTGCTGTGTGACTTTAGGGGCTATGCATGAATAGCAGGGAGCACTGGTGATACAGAGGCCTGGGGGAGACTGCACCCCTCACTGTGATGTGTAGTGCTGGCCAGAGGTGCACCCTGCCAGACACCTGCTTCCTGAGCACCCCACCTGCTGCTGCTGCTGCTGCCGCCTGCTGGGGCTGCACACCATGGGGGGAGCGTGGGGGGGTCCCCACACACCTCATCTTCCCTTACACCCACACACTGCTCACCCCAGTCCTGTGCTGCCACCACCCACTGTCCCCCTGTGTGCAGGCTCCACGCTGCTACCAGCCTCAGCCCCATGGCTCTGCACTCCCACCCAACTTCAACCCCGTGCCTGCTATTTCCCTACCTGCTGCCTGGAGCCAGGCAGTGGGTAGGGAAGCAGAGCAGATCCCTGGGGGAATCTGGGGAAGCAGAGCAGATCCCTGGAGGCTGCAGCAGCAGCAGAAGCATCCCCACATGGAAACTGCATGCTGGCCGGTGGGGCCCTTCCGCCCATGAGAGTGGGAGCAAGGCAATAGAGTATGTTTGTGGGGGGATGTACATATGGCCACCTTGCTCCCATCCATGTGGGCAGAAGGGATGGGTGGGGCACAATTTGTTGGTGGGTGCTGTGGGCTGGATGAAAGTTCTTGGTGGGCCACATCTGGCCTGCGGGCCATATATTGCCCAATCCTGGTCTAGCTCCATCCTCTTTGTAACCACCCTTCAGGTAGTTGAAGGCTGCTGTTAAATCACCCCTCAGTCTTCTCTTCTCCAGACCGAATAAACCCAGTTGAAAGGGTTGGAAGGAACCTTAGGAGGTCATCTAGTGCAATCCTTGCTCAAAACAGGACTGTCCCCAACTAGATCGTTCCAGCCAGGGCTTTGTCAAGCTGGGCCTTAAAAATCTCCAAGGATGCAGATTCCATCACTTCTCTAGGTAACTTGTTCCAGTGCTTCACCACCCTCCTAGTACGAGAGTTATTTCTAATATCCAACCTAAACTTCCCATGCTACAACTTGAGACCATTGCTCCTTGTTCTGTGATGTGTCAACAACGGGGAATAGTCTAGCTCCATCCTTGTTTGGAACCACCCTTAAGGTAGTTAAAGACTGCTATCAAATCCCCTCTTCGTCTTCTTTTCTCCAAACTAAATAAAACCAGTTTCCTTAGCCTCTCATTGTAAGTCATGTGCCCCAGTCCCTAAACGATTTTCGTCGATCTCTGCAGTACTCTTCAACTTGTCCACATCCTTTTTATAGTAGAGGGCCCAAAACTAGACACCGTGCTCCACATGTGGCCTCACCAGTGCAGAATAGAGCAGAATAATTACTTCTTTTGATCTGTTGGCAACAGCCCTACTAATGCAGCCCAGTATGCTGTTAGCCTTCTTGGGAGCAAGGGCACACTGCTGACTCATATCCAGCTTATTGTCCATTCTAAACCCCAGGTCCTTTTCTGCAGAGACTTACCCTTGGTGAATCCAAGATGACCATTCCTAACCAACTTCTTCTCCTCCAGGTGCTTAGAAATGGATTCCTTGAGGATCTGCTCCATTATTTTTTCCAGGGACTGAGGTGAGGCTGATGGGTCTGAAGTTCCCGGTATTTTCCTTCTCCCCTTCCTTAAAGATGGGCACTATATTTACCTATTTCCAAGTGTGTAGGACCTCTCTCGATCACCGTGAGTTTTCAAAGATAATGGCCAGTGGCTCTGCAATCACATTGGTCAACTCCCTCAGCATCCTGAGGTGCATTGCATCCAGTCCCATAAACTTGTACACATCTAGCTTTTCTAAATAGTCCCTAACCTGTGCTTTCACCACTACTGCCTGCTCATATCCTCCCCAAAGTATACTACCAGGTGCAGTACAGATTTCCCGCACTTTATGTGGGTTCTTATGTGCAAATTCGCTCTTATGCAATGACCTTTTTTATACCAAAAATTTGTTATATGTGAGGTAAATTCACTCTTATTGGTGTGGCAGAAGCCCGTAGTCAACTGCTTTGTGCAGTGCATTGTGGGAGTGATGCACACCAAAATATAGTCTCCTGTGTGGATCTGTGCTCCTCACTTGTTGTACATGTGTTTCTGTATTTGTCATCCCCATTATGATAGTGCCCTGTGCTTGTGTGTACTGTCTGCTGTTGGTGAGTACCAAAATTGTCTTGTAAAAGTAGTAGAAATGGATCTGGGGGTCAGTACAGCCGAGGTCTTATTTGTTACATTGTAAAGCGGGCTCCCTTTATGCAAATTCAAGTTATGCACTGTTTTTCTGGAATGCATGTGTGGCAGGCCAGTAGGGGGCACTCCTGCATTGAGCCACCCACCTCATTGTGCCTGACCATCTTCGGGGCTCCGAGTGCCTCCCTGGGGGTGCCTCACATCTGGCCGGCCCCCTTCCTGGAGCACACCCACTAGCCTGGGGGTAGCACTGCCACCACCCAGGGATGGGCTTGATTCTGGCTCTGTGCACCCTGGTAAACACAGGCCTAGTAGCCCTCAAGGGTACTTGATTCACTTCAAGAACTTGGGATGCTTCCCTCAGTTGGAAGCACAAGTAGTGGTCTCCCTTAGTCAGCTGAACCAAGGGGACCCCAAGGCATAATCTAGACCCACTCCCAATAAGTCTCCCATGCTAGGTACAAAGGAGAACTTTATTGGTTACAAGGGGTAGGGTTGGAATAGGGTACAGGGTAGAACAATATCAGAGAAATCCCATAGAGCAAACTGGCATGGCTGGGTAGCCTTTGATCACTCATCTGAGTTACTGGAAGCTATATATCTAGTTAGATCTCAGGTAGCTTACTCACAAGTATCATCCAGAGGCAGGTGAAGATTGCCTCTGGAGGCAGGCAGTTGTTTGATCATGAGTTTTGAGAGAGCAAGTTTCAGATGGTCCAGCTCTTCTCTCTCTGAGTCTTCCTCATGGCTGCTGCCCTCCCTCTCCTGGACAGTCCTTAACCTATATAGCCCTTATGACCTCATTTACCTGATCCAATGGAGGCTAGCACCTGTTGGTTGTCAACCAACCAATTTGAAATGCATCACTAGTTGCTGGGCAGACTAGCAGTTCCTAGCTCCCCAGGGAGCCCAAGCCCCTCACCCAGGTATGTGATGCCAGTCACATAGACAGAGGAAGAAGGTTTCCCCCCTCCATCAGGAATGTGTCCAGCTCAGGTTACCTAAAGAGATAGGGTAAGGTGTGTACCCTCTGCTGGGCCCATCTTAATCAAACTGTCACAGAGCAGAGTTTCTGGGGAGAAACAGAGGTGGCCTTCTGCCACAGCATGTACAACATAAAGTGAGAGAAACCTGTAGTCTGGGAGCTGACCTTGCCTCTGAAGACCAAGGTAAAAAAGGCGTTGAGTACTTCAGCCTTTTCCTCCTCATCTGCCACTAGGTTGCCCCCCCATCCTCCCATATTCAGTAAGTGACCCACACTTTCCATGATATTCCTCTTGTTGCTGACATACTTGTAGAAACCCTTCTTGTTACCTGTCACGTCCCTTGCTGCAACTCGAATTGTGCTTTGGCCTTCCTGATTTCAGCCCTGCATGCCCAGTAGTTTGGCTAGGTTTCCACTCCTTTTAAGCTTCTTTTTTGTGGTTTAGCTCATTGAAGAGTGCTGTGCTAAGTCAAGCTTGTCTTGTGCCATACCTGCTAGTCTTCCTGTGCATTGGGATGCTTCATTTCTGTGCCTTCAGTAAAGTTTATTTAAAATACAACCAACTCTCTTGGACTCCTTTCCCCCTCAGACAGGTCTCCCCAGGGATCCTACCCAACAGTTCCCTGAGAATGTCAAAGTCTGCTTTTTCTGAAGTCCAGGTCTTACTCTGCTGCTTCCTTCCTTGTCTCATGATCATGAACTCAATCATCTCATGATCACTGATCCCCAAGTTGCCACCTCCACGAATTCTTCCCTGTTTGTTTGAATAGGGCCTGCTTTGCACACCCTTAGTAATTAGCCAATTGCCTACTTTCTGGGGACAAATGAGAAGGCCTTCCTTGCTGCCCCCTTCTGCTTGTGCTTCCTCCAGGTCACCCACTTCCCCATTTGCCTCAGGGTTTTGGTCTCCATTCCACAGCAAATTATGTCCCCACTTAAGTTTCTTTTCTGCAAGCTGAACATAGAAATCATAGTGAAATAGGGCTGGAAGGGACTTCCATAGGTCATCTGGTCCATCCTTGTGCCTGAGGCAGGATCATCCTTAGCTAAACCATCTATATGAATCCATATTCTAACCTCTTAGTTAAACTACCATCAGCTTAGTAAAATTGCCAAATGTCTAGCCCCTCAACCTCTCCTCATATGACTTTCTCTCCAAACCCTTCAGCATTTTTATCAACTGCCTCTAGACCCTCTCTAACTTCTCCATGTTCTTTTTAAAATGGGGATCCCATAACTGCACACAATACTTTAGATGAGGCCTAACCAGTGCTGAGTAGAGAGGCACTACCACCTCCTATGTCTTGCACCTAATGCTTCTACTAATGCATCCAAAACTGCATTCACCTTTTTGTGTGGCTGCATCACATTACAGACTCATATCGTGTCTGTGATCTACCAAAAATCCCAGATCCTTCTTCATAGTGGTTCCATCTATCCAGGTGTCATCCATTTTGTATTTGTATTTTTGATTATTCTTCCCAGGGTATAGCACTTTGCATTTCTCAGTACTGAACTTCAGACTGTTAGCTTCAGCCCAGCTTTCCAATCTATCAAGATCCCTCTGAATTGTGTCATGCCCTTTCACATTTTCATAGTCCTTCCCAGTTTTGTATCATCTACAAACTTTACCAAGAAGTTTTCTGTGCCAGCATCCAAATTATTAATAAATGTTCACAGCCCACAGGAATTCCTAAAGTAAACTGTTCACAGAAAAAATAAGATTTTTGTCATCCAGAAACAAATGGCAAGTTCAAGTCAGATTTTGCTAATGATTTAGATGGAATGTTTTTAGATTTGTCCACAACTACCCAAGAACACTGCTGTATTGCCCTCCCAGCGGATGTCAGGGTGATTGAAGTCCCCTATGAGAACCAGTTCCTGTGACCAGGAAACTTCTGCTAG
>NW_017729000.1:44500589-44504519 GCF_001723915.1 Gavialis gangeticus | reverse complement strand
GGAGGAAGGAAGAGTTCACACCCAAGGGGCACCACAGGAGGCAAGAAAATCATTAGACTCAGCCAGAGCAAAGGCCAAGAGTCGAAGAGTCCAGGAAAACCCAAGGTAGAGGAGTGGACAGAAGAGGCCAGGCTAAGAGTGTGGAGGGATCGGGTGCTTCATATCACCACAGTGATGCATCAAATTAGACCCTTCTTGTTCTTTTCAGATTCTGCCTTAGGAACTGGCCAGGTTTTTAACTGTGTCATTAGCTTGGCTTTGCTTGATTTTGTTATTCCTGTTTTGTGTCTGTATAGATGCACACAGTAGCTGTGGGGACAGGAGGTTTGGGTGATGGTGTAGAAGAAAACTGCCATAAATGCACTGCTGTTGGGGATCTGTACCCAAAAATATTGACACTGTAGGGAAGCTGCATCTCAGCTGTGCTGCAGTATAGGGAAGTAGTGTGCAAAGAGAATGGTGTTGTAAGGAAAAACCATTCTTGGGGCATAATGCTCTTAGTGACTGGAAGGGATCAAACCTGAAGGGAACTGGAGGCTGGACTTGATGATCTTCGAGGTCCCTTCCAGCCCTAATGTCTATCTATGTAACATAAGACTATAAGCAGCCTTTAGGAATCACACTCAGTCCCCTGCTTTCACTTGCAACCATTTACCCAAAGATTCCCCAAAATCACCACTTCAAACCAAGATCACCACTTCAGGTAATACCAGGCACAAAACCAGAAACACCAAAAACAGCAAATGAAGTGGACAGCTACCTATGGCCCTCAAGCCACATCCAGCCCACACAGCCATTTGATCCACCCCATGGGGCTTTAGTTTTAGCAGTGGAAGACTTCAGCAGTATTCACTTTCCATTGCTACCATGGGGAGAAATGCTGGTTGCAGGCACCTTGCCTGCAAAAGTTGGGGCCTCATGCCTACCCAGCTGGATCCTATTGCCTACCCACCTTGGACCTGAACCAGATCACTAGCTTGCAGCCTAAAAATGTTGCTGACCACTGCTGTACAGCATGCCAAAAGGAAAAGCAATAGAGACAAGGGCACTGCAAAAACAAGTAGTTGTTGAATATATGCTCAGAGGATCCTAGATGAATAATGTGCCCCATAATACAGTTCAAAGCAAAAACCCTCATTGGCTTGACTTAGGGGAAGAATACTTTCCTGATCCAAAATTTGTTTATCAGTATGATTATAATAGGGGCCCCTGAACCCTGTTACTTTGTAAAGAGGTAGAAGAGCTAAAGGGCAGTGCTGCTGAAGACAGACCACAGAGCAGTGCAGAGTGCAGTCTGTAGGAAGGCCTGCAGATCTCATGGAAAACTCTTTGGCTCTGTCAGAAAAGTAAGGCAGGTGACCAGAAGCAGAAAGAGCCAAGGTGCTTTATGAGCCTGGCTCTGGAGCTAGGGATTCATTCTGGCCCAGATACTGAAGGGAAAAGGAGTTCTTCAGAGGGGCTTACCTAGAGATAAATTTATGTTGTATGTTATATTTATCTTTGACCCACAAGGAATAGGGTGGAGAGAAAGGGAGTGTGGTCACCACAGAAGGGTGCTGTTGAATGTTCTACAGAGGATAGTATCTTTGCAAAGTCACTGCAGGTGCCTAGGAAAGGCACTGCAGACTTAGTTTAGTGGAATTGGGCAAAGACTGCAGGTCCAAGGGAAACAGGTCAAGGGTGCAGACGGCAGGCCCAAGAGTGAGAGAGAGAGGGTGGTGGTAACTATGGCAAACAAGAGAGCCCTAATGGAAGATCGATAACCAGAGACCAGAAAGAGATACCTGATCAGGATTATGGTTGAAGGACTCAGCCAATTGGCAGGCCAATGATGATCAGGGCTGAGTATGGTACCTCAAAACTCTCTGGTATTCTGAGGACAGCTTCTCAAGATTTGTTTATTTTCTATCAAGGCATAGCAGGCAAAGACAAAGTAGTACTCTGGGGAGACAGAATGAGGAGCAGGATTAGCGTGGCCACCAGAGGGCAACACAGCCACAGTTTGAAGTAGATCCTGTTGCAGTGACACTGACCACAAGAGGAGGAACTTCTAGCAATGAACCTCTGAGTTTTCTAAGTACTTGCATCCCATTACTTCAGAGGAAGGCCCAAAGAACAACCCCACTCCTGCTGTCCTCGAAGTCAGCATTCTTAAGGGGTGGTGAAAGGGGAATCTGCTCTGATTCATACTGTTGACTACTGTGCAAAATTTTGCTGAGTGTTTCATTTCAAAACTGTTTCAACGTGTTTTGAGCTCAAAACAGCAAAATTGAAATGAAACAAAAAGCTTCAAAACAGCTTTGAAATGAAATAAGGGCACTCAAAACATTTTGAAATGTTCGAGTTTTGAAGCAGCCCAGTGGTGGAAGGCAGGGGAGAGCCAGGGCTGTGCTCCGAGCAGCTCCTCAGCCCCATGGAACTCAGACTGGCAGCAGGAGGTGGAGCGCAGCCTTGGCTCTCCCCACCTCCCGCCTCCAGGCTGAGCTCTGTGGGGCTGGTGGAGCCAATTAGAGCGCAGCCCTGGCTCTGTCTGCCTCCTGCCATCGGGCTGCACTCTGGGCAGCTCCACAGCCCCAAGGAGCTCAGCCAGGTGGCGAGAGGTGGAGCACGGCCCTGGCTCTCCCTGCCTCCCACCACCAGGCTGAGCTCTGTGGGGCTGGCAGAGCTGATTGGAGTGCAGCTCTGGCTCTGCCCAGCTCCCGCTGCCGGGCTGAGCACCAGAAGCCCTGTATAATGCATTTACTAGACCCCTACCATACTACAAAAGAAGTACGGGAGATTGCAAATATATGATTACACATCACATGCTGCTGATTGAAACAAAACCTGTATCCTATCATACCATCCCTTCCATAAATTTATCCAATCCAATCTTTAAAAAAACCCAAAAAAACCCAAACCCAGATACACACAGCAATTTATGCTCTTATATTCTTCACTTGGCTTGGGAGACCTTTCCAAACTTTACTCTTCTGATAATATGAAAACTTCTATTTTCCAATCTAAATATGTTCATAGACAGTTTGTAACTATTTGGTTTTTCCCCCCAGTGGTGTTTTTCAACTTAAAATGGTCTCCTCTCTCCAAAATACTCACTTCACTAATAGATTTGTAAAAACCCCTCCAACAAAACAAAACAAAACAACCCCCCAACCTTGCAGTCTTCCTTTTCTTAAGCTAAAGAAGGCAAATCTCTTCAATCTCCCTCATAAGAAAAGTTCTCCATTCACTTAACTATTTCTTTATACAAGGCTCCATTTAAGTTAATTAGTTTTTAACATTGGTGTCCAGAACAGCATTCTTCTAAAAAGAAACTTACCAATGCCTTTTATACCAATGCCTACTTTTCTGTAATAAATACACCCCACCTAACATACCCTAGAATTGTATTGGCTTTTTTGACAGGCATATAGCACTGATGATGACTCATGACCCTCCTATAACTGACCAATATACCCGTGACCCTCTGAGACTGCATAAATTCGGTATATCTGAGGAACAAAGTCCTTGTTACTTCATATCCATAAACCCTATACCATTTCTGATTCTATATTCTAAAATATTATCTAAATCTTCCTGAATAATAATACAGCCTTCTGCTTTATTGACTATGCCTCATAGTTTAGTGTCATCTTCAGATTTAATGAATATACTTCTAGGTCTAATGCCGAGGTCACTAAGTTTTAAATAGGATAGGTCATAAGCAGGGATCTGGGTGTTCCATTTGCTGTGGAAAAATGAGGCAAAATATGGATTTTCTCCTTTAAAGTAGAAAAACACAGATTTCCTCCTTTAAAGGAGAAAAACCCAGGAAACCATGGGTTTTTCCTTGCAGGCTAACAGGGTTCCAGCTGCAAGGGCCTGCTTGGGGCTGAGGAGAGTGGGACATGGTGGGGGGGCAGGGGGCTGTGGGTCAGGGGTGAGGGGCAC
>NW_017729000.1:44492206-44495589 GCF_001723915.1 Gavialis gangeticus | reverse complement strand
GAGCTTGTGCTGGGCCACCCCGTGGCTGTTCCCAGCCACCCTGCCTGTGAGCCTGGAAATGCAGGTATGGGCCACAATTGGCCAAGGCCAGGAACTCCTGCTGTGGGGGAGGGGATGGGAATGCGAGGAGCCGTGTGCTATGGGGCTGGACTGGGCTGGCCCCACACGCTGCAGCAGCGCAAGACCTGCATACTATGGGGCTGGGTGGGGCTGATCCCTCATGCTGCCACCATGTGCACCCAGGGACTGCAGGTCAGGAGTGAGGGGCACAAGCAGGTCGGGAGCGGGGTGGGTTGGGGGCTGTGGTTTGGGAATGAGTAGCAACAGCATGGGTAGGGGCAGAGTGCCGAGATATCAGGGCTGCTCAGTGACACAAAACAACAGGGTGGGACAGCCACACCTGGATCTATGTCCTGGTGAGCAAAGGGGGCAGGGGGAGGTCTGATATTCTATGATTAAAAAATGAAACTCAGAAGCCAAAATATATAGGTGTCTAGAATTTATTTTATTACAATGACTGAGGCACTGGTAGGATTCCAGATTGCTTTAAAATTGTAAATATATCAATAAAATATTGTGCTTAACTGGTACCTATATATAGTGGTGTTTCATTTTAATCTCAGAAAAAATGTGGATTTTGGGTTTTTGCATCAGAGAATCTTGGAATTTTTATCAGAGAATTTTGGATTTTTAGACAGAGAAAACCAGGATTCCTGAAGACTAAGCCCTAAGGAACACCACTGGTAACTGCTCTCCAGCTAGGAAACTAAGCTTTCAATATAAGTCAGTGTCATGTCCCTTTGAGCCGGCTCCTTATCCAACTTAATATTATAATATTGATCCCTGTCTTCTCCTGCTTGGCCAGTAATTTCCCATGAGGCCCCGGAAAAAAACAAACAAAAAAACTTTGCTTACATCCAGATAAATTAGGTCCCCTGCTCTGCCCTTATCTAATAAGTCTGTTACCTTGTTACAGAAGGAGATTAAATTAGTCTGATACAATCTTCGTCTGATAAACCATGTAGTGTTTTGTCTCATTTTTTGTTTACCACCATATCTTTGATTATTCTTTCCTTCAGTATGTGTTCTAAGACATTACCTACTATGGGAGTGAAACTAACAGTCTGTAATTGCCTGTGACACTCTCTGTCCCTTTTTTAAAAATAGGCTCATTTGCTGTTCTCCAGTCATGGAGAAAATTCCCCAAAAAACTTTCATTATTTCTTCCTTTTATAATTTTAAACACCAATTCTGTTTTTTTGGGGGGGGGTTGTCATCACGTTTTACTTCCCTGCAGTTTACTAATTTATTAATATACAATGCTATCCCACCAGCCTTACTTCCAGCATTCCTAAATACCATAGTTTCTCACATACAATACATGCAAGAATATAAAACATACCGTATTTGTGAAAGCAGAAGGAAGATTTTTTTCCCCCAGTTATGGCTGCATAGAGCAGGGACAGAACCTAATTCTCAGCTGACTCATCTTCCTGCTTAACTAAATCTGAAACCTGAGCTATTGATAAAGACTGGTTTCCATGGATGACTATGATTCTGAAAAGAGCTAAAGAATTTCTTAGGCTGTGAAATATGAAGACAGAGACCAGAAGTAACTAGTAGACAGCTGTAAAAATCTTAGCTGGATTAGTGGAATACTAAAACTATTAAAAAGGAGAGATGATATTTAACACCATTGGAATGAAGAGCAGTGAGCCTTTAAGTCCATTGACTTCCTCAGATGCCTGAATAGTAATGCAGCAGTTCCTGCACTGCAGACCAGGATTCAAAGCAGGGTGCTTCTGAGCTGGACAGAAAATCAGCTTCCCCACTTAATACATGAATCCAAATTTGGGACGGGGGATGATTTTTTTGGGAAAAGGAGCATGTGTACGTGAGAAAATACGGTATTTCATACCTTTCAATACCTGAATTCTAACTGTGGTTATTATTCTATAATGTTTCTGTTAGTACTATAAGCCCACTTTTGGGTCAAATACTAGGCATTCCAGTTCCTCCATTTTATTATCAAGACTCCTTGTATTAGTGTACAAACTTATATCTTTGTGGCTCAACAGTGGTGGGGAGGTTAGACTAGCCAAGAAAAAAGAGAGCAACACATAGCTAACACAGCTGGTAACTTTGTTCTGAACAGGAACCCAAAAAAGCAAACAGGGTGCTGAGGGAGCACACAAAGTAACCACATTTAAGGAAACAGTACCACATACAGTGACAAACAATATATCACACAAACACATACATTTTATGCATTTATCCTTCCCAAGCTTCCTAGTTGGTATATGTATGACCAACTTATTTCCACCCATAACATGCTGTTTCCTTCTATTCTGTGGCCTGAGGCTCTCTGTTACTTTAAGGGAGAAAGAGCCCAGGAAAATCCCCCAGTGGGGGAAGCTGTGAGGGAGAAGCTGGAGGACAGCAGGCCCAGGGAAGTAGGGACTGTGAGTGTCTTACTGCAGAGCGCTCATACCACTCTACCACAAGTTCTGGGGGCTGAGGAAGTGAGGATGTGTTGGGGGAAGATATCCCTGACTAGCCTCATGGCACAGCTGCCCTTGCCCCCCTGGCCCTGCTCTGGACAAGCAGCGTGGGGTGTGGTGGTGGCACTGCAGTGGTGCTGGTGGCTGCCTCTGCCATACCACCCCTGCCGTACCACCACCCACCACTGCACTGCTGCCGGCAGCTGCCCCCACACCACACCTCTGCTCACACGTGGTGGCCACCAGCACCACTGCATCGCTGTGCCCCGCACCACTTGCCCAGAGCAGGGGCGAGGGCAGTGATGCCCCTCTGTGGCCCTCACATGCCTGCCCAGATGGGGGCTTGCAGGAGCTCACACACAGCAGCCAGCACCACACTGCCACATCCTGTGTGGCTTTCCTGCCACCAGCTGCAGGAAAGCAGCACAAGGTGTGGCAGTGCAGTGGTGGTGGTGGGTACTGCGTGCAAGCTCCCCCTTCCCCTCAGCTGGGTGGCATGTGCATGGCCGCTCCCCTCATCCCCAGGGGCCTTTCGCCTGAGAGTGGGCACAGAATGAGCTGAGGTGCGGTGCCAGCAGTGCCTCGCGCCCTTCCACCGATGTGCCCGAGGGTGCACTCTGATCCTCCCCATCTGCCCACCCGCCACCCCAGGATGAGGGAGGGGAAAGTGTTGGGGAAAGCCCCACCGGGACTGCCTGTCAGCCAGCAGGCACTCCATGTCTTCCCCACAACACATCCTTGCTCCCTCAGCCCCCAGCCAGCTTCTCTCCAGGCCCTGCCCTGCAACCCCCAAGCTCCACTTACCTCCAGGAACGAAGAGTGATCCTGAGGCAGCCTCTGATAACTGAGAGCACTGGGTCCCACCCTTTCCCTCTCTCCCTT
>NW_017729000.1:44480428-44487206 GCF_001723915.1 Gavialis gangeticus | reverse complement strand
GCAGGCACTCCATGTCTTCCCCACAACACATCCTTGCTCCCTCAGCCCCCAGCCAGCTTCTCTCCAGGCCCTGCCCTGCAACCCCCAAGCTCCACTTACCTCCAGGAACGAAGAGTGATCCTGAGGCAGCCTCTGATAACTGAGAGCACTGGGTCCCACCCTTTCCCTCTCTCCCTTTCCCTCTGGGCAGGGTTCAGGGTTTCCCACCCCTTTTGCAAAGAGCTCTTGCAGGTTGGAACTCAGCCAGCCTGCAAGAGCTCTTTGCAAAAGGGGGAAATCCATGGGTTTCCCTGCTAAAAGGGAAAATCTGTGTTTTCTCTGATTAAACTGGGAAATCCATTGTTTTCTCTGTTTTTCCGTGGGAAACGGAAAACCCAGATCCCTGGAAATCAGTTAGTAAGCCTAATTAGAGGGCACCTATGGCTAGCCCTGGTGAGTCACCTGATCAGAAAGGGGCAGGCCCTAGGAGAGAGAGAAACCAGGGCCAGAGTCAGGTCAGTCAGCTGAAGAGGGAAGAGTTCTGTGCTGAGACGCTTGTTACTTTTAGATGGACTGGTAGTATGCTGTGTCTGGAGAGAGCAAGTGAAGGGGCTGAGGGCTAGCAGTGGACTAATGCTCAAGGCTAGGTAGGAGTTTTGGTATATAGGCAGAAGGTTAAAAAATTACTTATAGCCACAGTGAATATATTTTTTTTTGTTTTAGTTTTAACCAGTGGTTTTGGACTCTCTGGGGAAGGTAGAGGTCCCAATAGTGCCCAAGGGCATGGGAGTATCTTGTGCCCTGCCAGGAGCCAGAGGATCAAAGCACAGGGCAGGCTTAGATAGAGGACTGAATCTTGGAGGAAACAACTGAAGCCTAGCAAGGGTGAAAGCAAGACTGGGCCAGGGGGCCCAGCCCGAGAAAGGTGAAACCAGGGCCAGGGACCCAGCAGCCCAGGAGGGGCAGAGACCAGGGCTAGGGGCCCGGTGCCCAGAGAAGGGTGAGATTAAGTCCAAGGGGCCAACACAAGAGACACTGGACCCAAATCTGCAAGTGAGGATGGAGGCTTGCAGCCCAAGGAAAGGAGCAGAGGCTGAGAAGGTTGAGGTCCCAACAAGGGAGTGATTGTACAGTAACACCTATTAGGCATGAGCATGACTCTAGGGGAGGTCGGAGGCCGTGAATAGCCCTTAAGGTAGGGGCAGGCAATTATTTTGGGTGGGGGGCCACTTATCAAGTGTTTTGGTGAGTGGTTGAGGGCCACATGAGTGCCCCACCCCTTGACAGCTGCCCTGCCTCCCAGGTGCCATCTTGGGACCAGAAGTTCTGCCCCTGACCCCTGACCTTTGCCACTGGAAGTCCCTCCCCTTGCACCCCCATAAATAGTCCTTTAGGGAAGGGGCAGTTGCCATCTTAGAACCAGAAAAAGAACAAAACCAAATCATACACTAAAAGTCAAACACCTACTATAGGATATTTTAATTGTATTATGAAAAAGATTTTTGGCATGATTTGTGTTTGTGTACCGTGTATATAGAGGTGATCAGCTAATAACTCAAAAGGAAATTCTTAGTTTTGTATATTGTGTGTGGGGGGGTGTATGGTGGGGTGGGTGTTGGGGGGGTGTATGATGTGCCGGTGTGTGTATCGTGGGTTTGTATGGTGGAGTGTGGGTGTGTATGTGGTAGGATATGGAGTGTGTGTGGGAGGGGTTGTGAGAGTGTGGCTGTGTGGGGGGGACATAGGGTATGTTGGGGGTTGTGTATATGTGGGAGTTGTGGGGCCAAGGTGTGGGTGTGTGAGAGAGGATGTGGGGAGTATGGGGGTGCTGAGCAGGAGGGGTGCTCAGGGCACAGGACATGGCTCCGGCCAGCACTGCACATTGCAGTGTGGGGCACAGCCTCTTCCCATCCATCTGTATTGCTGTTTTGTCGTTCATGCACAGCCCCCACACTCACGGAGCATGGGAGGGAAGCCCACATGCTGGAGTCAACTGCCTTCCCTCCCAGGGCTGCGCAGCACTGGAGAGAAGCCTGACACACTGGAGAGGGCTGTCCTTGCCACCGGGGCTGCATGGCAGGGGAGAGAAGCCCCAGGTGCCTTCCCCTGGGGGGCTGGGGAAGGCAGCCAACTGCAGCACCTGAGGCTTCCCTCCTGTGCTGTGCAAGTACAGGTGCTGTGCATGAGTGGCGAGATACAGATGACCCAGTGGAGTTTGTGCCCTTCACTGCGATGTGCAGCACTAGTCAGAGCCACACCCTGCCAGGCACCTGTGCCCTGAGCACCTTGCCTGCTGCTGCTGCCACCACCTGCTGGGGCTGCGCACCATGGGCTTCTGAGATTTTTTTGGATTTTCCCCAGCTTTCCTTGATGAGTTCCTATGTTAAAGCTTGTTTTCTTAGTTGGACCAGTATTAATCATGGAGGTCTATTTCCTCACTTATTAAAGCGGAGCTCAAACACTTAGTCATCAATCTGTTGATGTCTGGCAGTGATCACCCCCACCCCACCACCACCTTCCTTGTAACCCTAGTACATTAATCTTCATTTTCTTGCCCCACCCTTTTCCTTCTCCTCTTGGGATGGGAAGAGTTCCAGTGAGGATTACTTCAGTTTTTAGAATGATTAATGGATGCTTCCCTATATCCACTGGAATTCTCTTCAATGTTAGTTCCTATATATATTTCGGTAGACAGTACATCGTTCTGTTTTCTGTCTTTCCCTTGTACTTGATTATTTATTCTCCTTAGAAGCAAGTTCTCAGTAGCATAATCCTGTCTCTTATTGCAGCTCATATCTCTCTCTGGTCTTTTTTTTTTCTTTCAGTCTTTCGGCAGTTGTTTGCCTTTTGATTGTCTTTCATGTTTCCTCTATTCTTCGTGGGCTGATATCACCTGCAAACTGGATTTTCTGTTTTGGGATGTAGCAGGTCTGAAGGTGATCATTCAGCCACCAGGGAGAACCAGTCCACCTGCCCGATTCCAACTCCTCAGGGTACCTCCCCTTTTCTGTCTCACCTGCCACACCATGATGGAAGTTTTATGTTCATTAGGGAGGCTACTCCAGGATCCCAAAGCAAGCCTCAGTCTACGTCAGTTTACTGCAATGGATTCTAAGTCCACTAGCTAAAGCATTCTTTGCCTGACTAGCCTCATGGCCACTAGCAATGACCTCTAGCTCACACACATAGCTATGTCAATGCCTCACAGGTCTACTCTGTTTCATGTACCCAGCCATCTTCATAGCCACTTACTTCATAGCTACTCAGTCCAGTCCTCTGGGCTCCTGGACCTGGCAGGACTGCTCCAGCTCATCAGGTTCCAAATGCTGACAAAGCTACCACCTCTCCATCCCAGCCCTTGCAGGGTTTCTGCCCACTCATCCCACAGGGACCCTGCAGGGCTCTATCCTGGCATCCACCCTTATAGCATGGAGTGCCTCTGAGGCACCCACTATGATGTCCACCACCCCTATAGCAGGGGTTCCCAACCCCTGGGCCATGGCCCAGTACCAAGCTGCAAAGGGTTGGCTGCCGGTCTGCAGGAGGGTTGGCTGCTGCGGGCCGGAAGTGACCGTGGACTGGCAAACTGCAGACTGCAAGTGACAGCATACTGTGGACTGGCAGCCAACCCTTTTTTATACTGAGTATACCGAGTATAAAAAAGGGTTGGCTGCCTGCCCGCAGTATGCCGGTCACTTCCGGTCCGCGGTTTGCGGGTCCGCAGTTTTCCGATCCTCAGCGTAAAAACCGTGGGAACCCCTGCCCTATAGCCACAACCTAAACCTCCAATTAAAAAGACATAAATACAGACTAACCAATCTGTAATTTAAACTCAAATCCCATCTTGGGTTTTGATACTGCTGCAAAGCCCTACATTTATGTACTGGCTCCCTCCCAGCCTGCAGCTTCTTCCTGCTAACAGTTTGGTCTGACTGGAATACCAGTCATTCCTGAGTTCAGAGCCAGGCTGCTTGCTCTGGATCAGGGTCTAGCTTTATGTTCCCCAAGAGTATAACCTCTTCTGGTCACATTTCCTACCCCCTTTCAGAGGTTTCTCCTTAGTCTTAATCATCTTGCTTCTCTTGTAGTACAGTCCCTACTCAACTACTTATCCAGAGTTCTGTCTTATTGAATTACAACTTGCTCCCAAGTCTGTAGGCTCCTATCTCTGTTGCCTCAGCCACTTAATTTCTAGCTGCTAGCTCTGCTCTAGCTGCCCACTAACTGCAGTCCTACCATTATGTGCAACCCCTTGTTAAATGGGACTAGGTGCTTTTCTCTTCTTCCGTGCCACCCCATTTGATGTGATCTTGTCTGTTTCTTCTCTTCATCTATTGACACACTAAACCAGTTCCTCAATTCTGCTCCACCTCCAATAGTCTGTGCTTCCTTTGCCTTGTTCTTGCAATCACATGTCTCTGTGGTTTCTCCTCTTCTTCTGAATATTTCCCATGAAACTATATATTTTTCTTATCTGTATATACAACTTTACCTTTTCTTTCATCCATCACCTACTCAGAATTCTGTCTGAACTTCAAAAGTGTCTTTAGCTGTACTTCCAGCAACTTGATCATCTCCTCCTCTCCACGTAACTCATCACTATGTTGGCATAGTGTCGACAGGCACAAACAGTGACATCAATACTACTGTGCAGTAGTGTTAGAAATGACCCGTGCACTGCCGGGACCGGGCAGTAACAGTAGACGTGCCCCATGAGTACCATCAAGCTATACTTCATGTGTATATAGATGGCATTAGGAACTTCTGCAAAGAGGATATAGATCCTACACCTTTCTGTTGTGGATTCTCCAGGGGAGCATTTGCAGTACTTTTGGAATGCTCCCTTAAGCCAGCCCAGGTGTAGCTCCATCAGCCAGGGTTATCCCCTGACTCCTTAGACTCTGGGATCAATACTTTTGGTTCCTGACTCCCTGATTATCTGTGGCCCCCACAGAGACCTACCTTTTGGCTGAGTCCCTGAAGTAGGACTTTGCCTTTTTAAGGGGACAGAGTGCACCCAAAGTCACATGCAGGAAAGCAAGCAACTCTTCTTGAATAAAAGAAAGCTTTATCGGTCAATGGGAAACCAACAGGTAGAGTCCTTGCATTCTGAAGCTGGGGCTAACTCATAGGTGCGATTTCTTAGTGAATTACAAAAAATGACTTTTTACCCCATGGGAATCATACAATTCATAAAATGAAGTCCAGGTTAAAAGCAGGTTTCCTCTTTCAGGAAGGATCCCTGTCTATAGACAAGTTTAGGAATGTTGGACCTCTGTACATATCCATGTACCTTTTACTTCTGTGCTTCACCTGAAACCCATGCAGCTTTGCTCAGGCCTATGCACTTTCTGATGAGATACCAGATGAGCAAAAAAATCTTGACACCATCTGGTATCTTTGCAACATACCTGTGGTAGGTAGAACTTGAAACATGGCCTGATCAGGTTTGACTGCTAGACCTTGGAGAGACGAATACTTAGCTGGCAATCATGTTTTTGATTCCAGATTTCATAATACCATGGTCAGCTACTTCATATTTGCTCAAAGTCCCTGTACTGGACATTCTAGATTTTGGCTGGTTGAAATCCATGGTCAGGGACTGCTTTAGACAAGACCAGGATATCTTAGGAGGGTCTGGATCCTATGTAGATTCTAACACTGCAAATCCATAAATATTTGCTGCATATGAAACATTCTGGCTTTTGTTCAGTTCCAGTAAAGTCCAGTTGATAGCAATTACAGCATACTATCCACCTATATAGACATTTATTTTTTTTCTCACCCAGGGGCATCAAATATCATCAAAAGCCTTCTAAACACCAGTCAGAAACTTTGCTCCTACTTAGTACATCAATACGTTCCTTTCAAGATCCACATCTATTTCAGAATACTTCTTACTTTATCTCCCCCTGAAATCACCTTCCTGTGGTTATCACTGTGGACAGGAGAAGGAGTAAGCTACAGGTCTTGTATCTGATTCTTCCTACCTGATATTCCATATGGACAATGTATAGAAACCTACAGTCAGCTTGCCTGTTTTCCTCCTAAAACTTGACTCCTCATTGGGGGAAAGATGTATACACTAGAGGATTATAGATTTTTATTCCAGATTTTTATGTTAGAAGAGCTAAACTATTCAGTTTGTCTTCCTGTTAGTTGTCTTAGCTCTTCCAAGGACCAGCTCACACAATGTGTGATGCCAAAATGGATAACACAGCATATCTTGCTGTGTTTCTAATTGGGTGAGGCACCTCTTTCAACAAACATCAAGATTCACTGTACCAGAGTTCAAGTGGCATTCTCTATTTAGAAATATACCAGTTTCAAAGATCTGTAAAGTGCTGGCATGGAGTTTTGCTAAGCAGTGAGCATTGGATTTAGCATTACAGAAGTTGCCAAGTTTAGGAGAGCAGTAGTACAGTTGTTTGAATGATGTAGCTCAAGAGTGGCCAACCTGCGGTACATGTGCCACAAGTGTCATGTGCAGCCACTGTGTGTGGCATGTGAGGGGTGGGGCAGGGCTGTGAGTAAAGAAGGGAGGAGAGGGGCAGGTTGGCATCTGGGGCTGTAGGGGTACATTACTTTTCACTGGGCCTATGCAGCTCTATCTGGAAAGCCAGTAGGGTCCAAGGTGGCAGAGCTCATCCTGCCTGCTGCACTCTACTCACTTAGCTGCTCACTTAGCTGCTCCAGTGCAAACTTGGTTGAGACGGAGGGGAAGGGCAGAAATAGCCACATGCAGCCAAACAGGTTCTTTCAGGGAAATTCCCCAACTGGAGGGATGGGGACGAGAGGA
>NW_017729000.1:44469970-44475428 GCF_001723915.1 Gavialis gangeticus | reverse complement strand
CTGGAAAGCCAGTAGGGTCCAAGGTGGCAGAGCTCATCCTGCCTGCTGCACTCTACTCACTTAGCTGCTCACTTAGCTGCTCCAGTGCAAACTTGGTTGAGACGGAGGGGAAGGGCAGAAATAGCCACATGCAGCCAAACAGGTTCTTTCAGGGAAATTCCCCAACTGGAGGGATGGGGACGAGAGGAGGGAGGAACACTTCCATGTTGCATGTTGGGAAGGGGTGCATCCTGTCTGGAGGGGTTGGGAAAAGAGCTCCATGCCACCTAGACAGAATGGGGAGGGAGAAGGAAAGAGCCCTGTACCACCCAGCCATAGGACCCAAGTGCAGAGGACAGAAACAGTAGCACCCTCCATGATGGGTGTCCTGATTAAATGGGTTTCCTCCATAATGGGTGTCCCAATTAAACCTGGCCCAAGGCTTCCAACATCACTTCCCCACAAGGAGTCCGTAACTCTGCTAAACTCCATCATGACACTAAGATCCCATGGGGTGACACTGCCTTAGAGCCAGCCCTCAGGGACACCTCATCCCCTTAGAATTACTCAGACCCTGAGGGTGCTGCCCAGCTAGGTCCTGAGCTGGTGGTATCTAGGGGCAACCCCACTGAGAGGGCTGCAACTGAGGGGGGGAGCAGGCTATTCCAGGAGACTGCAGTGACACCTGCATACAGTTTATGTCTATGACATACAGTTTCCTAAGGATACTTCTAAGAAAATGCTTTTATTTTGTTTTTCTTTGTAATTTTTAGCCCAAGAGGTGCAAAACAATAAAATGTGTGGCTAACCCAGGGCACATATGCCACAAGCAGCTTCTGTGTGTCGCATGTGAGCCTCAGGCAGTCAGTGAAAGGGTTCTGGGATGAAGGTAGGGGCCTTAAGCCTCTGGCCACATGGATTGGAGAAGTGGCAAAATGTTTGCGGGAAGGGCTCATTGCAAAAAAGACAGGTTAAGACAGGGGTGTGGCAAAATGCGTCCTGTGGGCCAGATCTGGCCCACCAAGGGATTCTGTCTGGCCCACCACGAGTCCCTCAGCCCCACCCCAGCTCAGGTGCACGGGGTAGCCTGAGGCTGTGGTGTATGTGGCTGGTCCCGCTGTTTCTGGCTATATGGCAGGGCAGGAGTGGCCCCACAGGCAGATTCAGCTTCCTGGCAGACCCCAGGGGCTACCAACCCTGTGGTTTTGACCCCACTGTGGCTTAACACATACACGTGACGTGAGTTTTGCTCTCAAGATTTTGGGGTGCCATTTCTCTGAACCCCTGCACCTATTTCCTTGAAACATGGCAGGCTTTCTGGCTTCAGCAGGGGCTAGCATCCCTGCAGTTTTGACCCTGCTGTGGCTTAACACATACACGTGACATGAGCTTTGCTCTCAAGATTTTGGTGTGCAGTTTCTCCAAACCCCCTGCACCTATCTTCCTGAAACTTGGTACACTTTATGCCCTCAGAAGGGGATACCATTTCTGCAAGTTTTATCCAAATCTGGTCATAAATGACAAAGTTATACACTGTTTTGACCTTCCCTACTATAGCCTATGGGTGAAACATCGAAACAGCATTGAAACAGCAAAACGTTTCGACTTGCCTCATTTCGTTTCGAGGCTATTTCAACCATATCTGCTTCATTTCAATTTCGCTGTTTCAACCTCAAAACAGGTCAAAGCAGCGTAGAAACAAAAATTGCTACGTAGTAGCAAAATTTTGCACCGCCCTACTAGACAGAGTGAGTGGGCAGTGTGGCAGGTCAGTAGGGGGTGCTCCTGCGCTGAGCTACCTGCTTCACTGCACCTGACCCAAAAACCAAGCTCCAAGTGCCTACCCTGGGGTGCCTACATCCAGCTGACCCCCTCCCTGGAGCACACCCGCAAACCTGGGGTTGTGCTGCCACCACTCAGGTCTTTGTCTGGGCCCTGTGCTACCCGGAATACATGGACCCTGTAGACTTAGGGGTTGCTTAACAGCAGCAGGTTATATCTGGGTGCTTCTATTAGCCGAAGCATTCACCAGCAGCCTCCCACCTTAGCAGGTCCCTTCCCTCCTAAGCACACACAGTGAGGTGTGCTAAAACAGATAGATTTGTTGATCAATGAGGGATGGGGCGGAGGGGAAGCTGTGGGGGGGGAGGAAGGAATACCAATAGCAAAATCTGAGCAAATCTGAGTGGCTTGTCAGCCTTTTGATATGCAACTAGATTACAGTCAACTAAGTTCCTTGTTAGGTTTCTGATAAGTTATTCACTTCTGCATCCAGAGAATGAGAGAGAGCTGTGGAGGTCCATGTTCCTATGTCAGTGCTTTAAAAATGTCTGCCTGTCTTATTCCTGGAGGGACCCTCTTAAATAACCCTTTTGACTTCACCACCTGGACCCAGCCAACATCAGTTATTTTCTCAGCATCACTGATGCTGACCAGTGGGTTTGAGTAAGGTCAGTTCTCACCTTGAGGAAGGACCACTGCCTTAGGACTGCCCTCCCAGTCCAGAAGTGGGAAGTTTAACAATAGACCTGTCCACAGGGAGAGGAGAATCCCCCCTCCCTATGGGATCCCCTAGGCAACCAGGTGGTTGCATAGCAACCAGTTTATAGACACATGGGCAGGGGAAAGAGTAAAGGGGAACAAACAACCTAAAAAGTGAGGCGGCTGGGAGGGAGTTCTTTCACAGGCGGGCAGACTTTCTATGGATACCAGCCTGAGACCCCTGGAGGCAGGGTACACTTGGCTGGGCAGATGGATTGGGGCCATGGGCGTGTGAGGAGCAGTGTCTGGCAGTGGGACAGGCAGGCAGAGGTAGGGCCAGGATCATGGGACAGTGACAGTATGGGGCTGGGATCCAGGTCAGAGATCCACTCCCCATACATCCCTGCTTATGGAACCGGTACATGTCATATGGATGTGTGGGGAGAAGATTACAGCTCTGCCCCCAGGCCCTGGCCCCACGCTATCATCACTCTCCGATCCCAGCCCTGCCTGCTCTGCCTCAGTGTCCAGGGATCTGACTCCAGCTCCTGGTTGCCTTCCATTTGCTCTGCCTACCTGGCACAATGAGCAGCTACCTGTAGGCAGGTGGAAGGGTGGGAAGCAGCCAGGAGCTGGAGCTAGAGCCCTGCATGAAGGGGCAGAAGCACCCTGCTGAAGCTTCTCCCCCTGCTTGCCTGCCCAGAGCAGCACAGCAGAGGCAAGACCAGGAGGAGGAGCCACTGCTGGAGGCAAGGGCAGCAGAACACCCCTGCTGGCCTGGGCCCCAGCTAGTGCACACAGATTCTGGCAGGGCTGTTCCCAGTGTGGCTGCAGCTGGCTGGGTGCTGCTCTGGTCCCCTCACCTCTAGCGGCATCTCATCATGCCAGGTGGGCAGAGTGGGTGGCAGGAACCTAGGAGCTACAGCTGGAGCCCTGCATGCTGAGGCAGGTGCCACCTGACTGAAGCACTCCCCTGCTTGGAGCACCATGGCAGGAGCAGGAGAGGGAGCTGCTATTAGAGGTGAAAGGAGCAGAGCAGCACCTGGCTGGCTGCAGCTGCACTGGGAACAGCCCCACCAGAAGCTGTGTGCTGGCTGGGGTTGGGGCCAGGCTGGCAGGTGTAGGCAGGAACATTGCACAGGCTGCCCTGGGTGGGAGTGGGCAGGGCTCGGCCCCAGGTACAATGCCGCAGGAGCAGTTGTAGACTGCACTACTATATAGAGACTCTCAAGGAAGAAAGAAAGGAAAAGTTCCTTCCTACTTCCTGTTGCCTTCCCCTAGAGTGCTTCTGTTATGCCTCAGTGGTTCAGGAGAGGACACAAACTGATGAGAACTAAATTTAAATGCTTACAGTTATACAGGTATTAAGCCCTCTGTAGACCTTCTTATTCCATTAAAAGCATGAACGGTGCATGTCCCCGCTGGCTTGTGGAGCATGGCAAGCTCCAGCAGGCAGCGGTGGCGCGGTCGGTAGCGTTAAGCATGGAGCTGCCACAGACAGCCATGGCACTGTTAGTGGCAGGGGTGAGGGGGTGGTGAGCACCGACCAGTTGTTGGCGACCACTTGCAGATGCCATCGGCAGTGGCCAGTGGCAATCGTGGACTGCCTGCAGACACTGCCAGCAGTGTCGGCGGCAGGGAGAAAGGGTGGTGAGTTGCAACCACCCACAGGTGCCACCGGCAGTGTCAGCAGCGCTTTTTCATAAGGGGTGCATCACTAAGCTCAGGGGGTGCATGTGCACCTGCGTGCACCCCCTATGCATCGCCAATGCTTAAAAGCTTTTTCTTTTTTAGCTTGCATTTCTTTGGTTTAAAATAAACTGAGAAACTCCAGAATAAGTATGTCCGAATAACAGATGAGGCATGTGATACTGCAGCAAAACTATAGAAATGTAACTATTCTAATATTATAAAAGCCTTAATCTGTCTGTCTGTCTGTCTGTTCATAATGCTTTATTCGCGCTCTGATTGGCTGACTGAAACAACCAGTCAGAGTGCGAATATAGCATTGGGACAGGAGGTGGCAGTGTGGTGGAGTACTGCCATGATGACAGGGACACAGGAGAGGGGGGGTGGGCAAGGGCAGCATAGCACTGGAGCTGCACTGGCCTTGCCCCCCCACCCTGGTCCCTGGAGGTGGCAGCAGCGGAGTGGATGGAACAGGGACTGGCCTCGCCGCCCTGCCCTGCTCCCTGCAGGCAGAGAGGTTGGAGCGGAAGAGGGGGCAAGGCCACCGGAGCTGGCCTCGCACACCCCCCCCCCAACTTGCTCCATGGAGGTAGCAGCGGCAGTGCAGGTGGGGAGTGGGGATAGGAGACTGCAGGGGGTGTCATCACCACCTGCAGGGCTGACACAGGCTGACACTCCTTCCCTCTCACCCCTCGCATCTGGCCTGTATTGGCTAATATTGGTATAATTGTAAAGGTATAAGTGTTAAAAAATTTCCTTTGTAAGTCCTAACTTGTGAACAGTTACAGTACTTGGGAAGAAAAGCTATTAGAACATGGAATTTTATGAATTTGTAGTGCAAAAAAGAAAGTTCCAAGTCCAAACATTTACACTGAGGCGGACAATTATTTCAGGCAGGGGGGTGCTTACTGAATTTTGGCAAGCCATCAAGGGCTGCATGGATAGCTTTGCTCTTTGACCAGTGCCTGACCCCCTGGTCGCCATCTTGTTACCGGAACTCCCTCTCGGTAACCCCTGACCTTTGCCACTAGAAGTCCCTCCCCTTGCCCCTGGGAATTACTCCTTCCAGCAAGGGATTTTGCCATCTCTGAAGCAGAAAAATGCCAAATTATATTCCAAAAATCTAACATGTACTATAACATTCATTAATTTCATTTCAAAAAATATTTTTGTCCTGATTTACATGTGTTTGTATAGTGTATATAGAGGTGATAGTATAATAGCTTAAAATGGAGTCTTACTCTTGTATATTGTTGGAGGGTGGGGTTGGGAGGGTGGGTATAGGTTTGTGGGTATGTGGGGTGTGGGG
>NW_017729000.1:44469287-44469652 GCF_001723915.1 Gavialis gangeticus | reverse complement strand
AAAAAGGTCATATACTAAAAAAAATCAAACATTGACAATAACGTATTTTAATTTTATTTAAAAAAATATTTTTGTTCTTTATTTGTGTGTATTTGTGTGGTGTATATAGAGGTGATAGCATAACAACTCAAAATGAGGTCTTATTCTTGTATATTGCAGAGGGCATGGAGGGGTGGGGGGTATGGGGTTTGTGGAAGATGGGTAGGTGTGGATGTGGATTGTGGGGGGTGCGTGGATGTAGGTGGGTGGATAGGTGTGGGGGTGTGAGTGTATGTGGAGTATAGGTGGGTATGGTTTTTGTGGGGGCTGTGAATGTGTGGGAGGGATGTGGCTGGGAAGGGTTGTGGCTTCTGTGGAGGGGCGGG
>NW_017729000.1:44465205-44469277 GCF_001723915.1 Gavialis gangeticus | reverse complement strand
GGCTTCTGTGGAGGGGCGGGATTTGTCCACAGACCGCCTTGCCTCCTACCCTCCCCCACATGGCAGGCAGAGCCCCCACCAGCACTCCTACAAGCCGAGGCCCTGCACTCCTACCACTCCTGGCCCCAGGGCACTGGCACAGGCTCCATGTTCCTGCTTGCTGCCACTTGCTCCCTTTCTGCCACTGTTGCCTTTCTCCTGCCATTTCCTCATCCCCACCTCCGGCTGTTCCAGCACCACATCCCAGCTGCTCCTGTAGTCCCAGTGGTACAACTGGGAACCACATGATGCTGTAGTGTGGTGGGTGGGGGGGGCAAGTGGGGAAATAGCGGTGGCAGGTGGGGGGAAGGGGCAGCAAGTGGGTACATGGAGTGCAGTGACAGCCAGGCAGGAGTGTAGGGCCCACACTGGTGCCAGTGCTGGTGGGACCCACAGCAAGGTGACAGGAGCATGGGACCAGGGCTGCCAGGGGCTCTGTGGAGCTGGGCTGCACTGCACAAGCAGGGAAAGGAGGGAGCCAGTCCAGCTCCATAGAACCCCTGCCAGCCCAGGCGCTGAGCTCGTGCCACCTCACTCTGGGCCCCACCAGTGCTGTCCTTGGTGCACCGGTGCAGGCCCTGTGCTCCCGCTGCGCTCCACATGCTTGCTCACTACTCCTTCTCCACTCCTGGCACAGCCATTTCCCTACCAGCCAGCACCATGTAGTTCCCGGCTGCAGTGCCAGGACTGCAGGAGCTAGCCCAGCGACCCCTGAGAACTGGGGCGATCACCCATGGTCCTCCCTTGCCTCCCTCCCCCCCTCCTGCTTATCTGTGTTTCCCTTGGCACAGGGAGGCAGGAACAGTCCCAGGCCAGAAGCCTCCAGAAGCCCCTGCTAGGCAGAGGCTTCTGTCTGGGGCTTGGGGTGTGGAGGGCTTGTGGGGCGAGGGGAGCGGGGGGCATGGGGTCAGGCCGAACTTGCTGCTGTGGCTGTTTAGTTCTGCCCCTGGCTCCCCCTGGGTCCTACTGCCCCTGTCCCCTGTCATCTTTGACAGGCAGCCAGGAGAAGATAAATATTAATTTTCTAAAATTTTTAGGGGTCTGCGGGCCAGGTGGAATGACCTGGTGGGCTGGATCTGGCCCACGGGCCGTATTTTGCCCTCCCCTGATTTACATGCTCATGTTAACTTTACAATAAATATCAGCAGTGGTCTTTAATCCTCTGCAACACCACTCACATGGAAGTGTGAGAGGTGGGGGTGGGATAGCTGAAAGATGTGTGACAAAAGTGGATGCCTGTTTTTTTCTGGGAGAGACAGGATATGATTTTGTTGGGGGAGACCCTGTTGTGTGATTTTTATGGGTGAGGAAAGAGAGCGTGTATGAGACATTTTAGGGGAGGAGATGGCAGGACATCAGTATGAAGAACATGAAAAACAGTACACCAGAGAAATTTTTGCTGCAAAATTATTGTGTTAGTTAGGACAATACCAGTTAGAAATAACTACATACTGGTAATTCTTTTTCACTTTTTCTTCCATTTTAGAAGTTTTTATTTTAATGTTTCCAACTGAACCTGACATATTAAACCCAGTCCTTAAAATTAGCCGTCATAGCAGTTGCTATCAGGTGTTGTTTGCATAGAAAGACTTTTGCAGATAATTTTTTGTTTGCAACTGGTACAAATGCCTACCAAGTGCCTCTATAGCCCGGAGAATAACAAAATTGACCTGGGATTCATCTGTGCTTAGCCAGTTTCTTTATTGTGCTTTTGAATAGACAAAATGACACTTCCCTCCATACAGTTAAAAAACAAATACATGCTCATTTTCCATTGTTATAAAGTATGATTGAGGAAGAGAGCATGTGTCATAGCAGCCTCCCAGAATTTCCCTATTGTCAAATATATCCTGGTCCTGTCACTTGCTTCTGCATTTGTCTCCTGGAGGCTGTGAGCTATGGCAAGTTCCTCAGCATCAGTGTACTGATCTCAGGTATGTTATGATTATGAGTTCAGCTAGCTTAGTCTCAATTTTTTTTCAAGCTCTTTAAAGTGCTTGACTTTCTTTAAAGTTCACAATAACCATGCTGTATACCACTGGCAGGTAGTAAGGAGTTTAGTGCCATTTGAGTGTAATATAAACTCAGACTGTTTGCGCAACCACATCCAGAGTAAGTCCTGGGATTATACACTCTTCCTTCACCCCTTCTGGTCATGTCTGCTGCCTCCTTCCTACCACATGTAAGAGAAGAGGTTTATTGCTGGAACAGAGAAAAGTGCTTCTGTACCTCCATCCCTCTGCCCTGCATTCCTAATAACTATTCTAGAATGCAGCAGTTATATTACAGTTGATTGTGGCTTTTCCCAAGTTACTTCCAAGCTTTAACAGCCTGAGGGTGAATGGGATATTTTTTCTTCCCCTTCCCAACCCCCCTTCAATTTCATTTTCACTTACAGGCTCATGTACTCTTGCTTTTACAAAAAAAGGTGTTTCTGCCCCAAGCCAAAACCTAACTCTTCTCATACTTCTGCTATTATTAAGCACTCTTACTGCAAAAGATGAATCCTTCCCAAGCCTGATCACCAGGGATACAGGTTTTCTGTTTCCCATGGAAAAACAGAGAAAACCAGGGATTTCCTGTTCTTATCAGAGAAAAAATGGATTTTACCTTTTAGCAGAGAAACCAGAGTTCCAGCCTGCAAGAGCTAATTGCAAAAGGGGCGAGAAACTCCCAGCCCCATTGAGAGGGGGAGGGAGAGGGGGAAGGGCAGGGCCTGAGGCTCTCCCTCACCCAAGGCTTGCCTCAGACTCCCTTTCCTTCCTGGAGCCTGTGAGATAAGTGGGACCTGGCTGTTGCAGGGCAGGGCTTGGGGGGAAGCTCGCTGGGGGCTGAGTTGGCCATGGGGAAAGCTGGCTGCAGGAAGCTGGCTGGGGGCTGAGGGAATGGGAAGGTGTTGGGGGGAATACATGAAGTGCCCACAGGTGTGGACCCAGAGCAGCGCAGTATCAGCTTTTCAGGGAAGCTGCACATGGAGGTATAGAGCCCCCTCGGGTCAAGAGCACCACTCCAGGTCCATGTGCTGCCGGCTGGGGAAGCACTCCATGTGCGGTTTTCCCCAACACCTCCCCCTCCTATCCCCCTCCCTCAGCCCCCAGCTAGCTTCCTGCAGGAGTTTCTCTGACAGACACACACACATACGCACACGTGCAGGCACAGACACAGAAACAGTCACACACACCTCAGAAGGTAAGTGTGTGTGGGGGGATGGGGCGGGGTGAGGGAACGGAAATGGGCTGGAGGGAGCCAGTTCAAGAATGGTGGGGGGGTATGTCTCTGTACTGCTCCCAGGAGCAGGGCTGGGGGTGGTGAGAGCAGCAGTGCCCCTCTGTGGGCTGTGCACATGCTGCTTGGACAGACAAATGGACAGGGTTTCACGTGTGGTGGCTGCCACCACCCCACAACAGCACTGCCCTGCCCTGTGCTACTTTGTTGTGGGCAGTTGTGGCTCTGTGGGCAAGTGGCATGAGGCATGTGAGCCCCCTCCCCCATCGGTGCCCTCTGCAGGCTGCACACATGCCACCCAGCTGGATGGAGGGGCAGGCGTCACACACTGCGGCCGCCAGAGCCCCATGCTGCTGCTGCCACACCCCACGCTGCTTGCCCACAAAGCTGCATGTGCAAGTGGCCACAGGAAAGCAGCACAGGGCATGGCAGTGTGGGGCGGTGGTGGCTGCCATGTGTGAACCCCCACCCTCCTCCCGGCTGTCCAGCCATCCGGGCAGCGTGTGTGCAGCCTGCAGAGGAGCACTGCTGCCCTCACTCTCCCAGCTTTGCTCCTGGGAGCAGGCACAGAGACACACTGCCCCCCCACTCCCTTCTTGATCTGGTTCCCCCCAGCCCCTTCCCCCCACACACATTTATCTGCTGGGATATGTGCGTCTGTGTCTGTGCCTGCATGTCTGTGCATGCCTGTGTCTGTGTCTGTGTCAGTGCCTGTGTGTGTGGGGCTGTTGTGGGGGTAGTGAGGGGCATGAGCAGGGCTGGGGAGCTGGAGGGGGGAGTGAGGGGCACCAGCAGGCCTGGCAAGTCT
>NW_017729000.1:44464732-44465062 GCF_001723915.1 Gavialis gangeticus | reverse complement strand
GCTGTGGGGGGCCTTTAATTTTAATCACGGATTTGGGGGGGTTATCAGAGTATTTGCATTTTTTTTTATCAGGGAAAACCAGGATCTCTACTGATTACCAACATCCCAAAGCATTCCTATGTCTTTGCAGTGATTCTTATAAAATAAAAAAAACAAATGGTTGTTTTACTCAACATCTGCTTTGCTTGCACAAAGGGTTTTACAAGTGAGCATGCAGTGCCTTTTTCATACCATCATGGAAGCATTGCCCTATTAATTTTCACCTCCTACTTTCACTGTCTATTCCAGGGCTGTCCAAATGGGCAGCCCATGGGCTACATGCAGCCCATA
>NW_017729000.1:44459912-44463701 GCF_001723915.1 Gavialis gangeticus | reverse complement strand
GAGCCAGGGGGGCTTTTGGACACTCCTGCCCCCCTTGCTTCTTGTCGGGATGGACACCCCTTGGGCCCTGAGTATCGTTTCCTTAAGGAATGACCACTCGTCGTTAAAGTGCCCTCCTGGGCACCACTTCCCCCACTGTTTGGTTGTTGCTGCCTCTGGAGCCTCCTGGCTTCCCCTACCTCCTCCAACTTGCACTTCCTGTCCTTGCTGCTGGGGGTGGGGTGGCATGCCTTGTCAGCCCAGAGCACTGGGATCCAAGTGCCCCTGTAAGTCAGGTCAGCCAGTATGGCAACAGGAGCTTGAGGTGGCATGTGAACAGTAGTGTGGGGGAGACCATAGAGCAGCTACAGGGGAGATACAGGGAAACCCACTTAATGGAGAGGGCATGTGGCAGGTGGGGGAGACTATGTTGAAGGGGGCATGTAGGAAAGCCCATGTGCTGGGGGGAGTATAGGGGAGACTGGGGCAGTGGTGGGGGAGGTGCACGAGGTATGTGGCAAGGGAAGTGTTGGGAAGATAGTGCAATGTGGGGTGTGCAGCAGGAAATGTGCAATGGGAAAAATGTGGGGGAGACTGTAGCAGCAGCAGGGTGTGCAGTTGGAGAACTCGCACACTGTGCAGCCCAGGGGACCTGTGACCCACACATCTGGCCCCACAGCATGCAGGACCAGCCCTTGAAAAGTTGGTCTATTTCGTTGTCTGAGCCCATCACTGTGCACTAGTATCTAAGGAGTGAATTTAGTGAACTTTTCAGCTGGACCTTGTGTCTGATCTTTCCCCTCCAGAGGAAAACTGATACCTTTTATTTCAGTGGTACTCAAACTTTTTGCCCCATGGACCTGGCCAGTGGGCTTTATCCAGTGATCGAGGTGGGTGCAGTGGGGCCTGATCCAGCCACATGGGGTGGTGTAGGGGAGCATCTTGGCCCTGATTCAGCTGTGTGCAGGGAGGAGATGTGGACCAGTTTCAACCTAGCTTCACCGGGAAGGAGGAATAGCATTTGAATTTCCAGTTGATAAACTCTGGGTGTTCCCTGTTGGGTGTTCACTAGACTTCTAAAGTGGAACCAGTTTTGGGTCCTTGGTGTGCTTGGCTTCCTGTGATTAGGCAAAGTTTAAGGAGTTATGTCTCTCTGAATCTGTTTTTTAGGCACACACCCTATGTCCAGACCTCATATCTGATACCACTCTTGTCTCTAAGGGCACTCAGGTCTGAGTGCATCAGCCCTGATACTAGTTCCTTTTTTCTCAGTTCTCACCAGAAGCTGTTGCCTGTTCCAAAAGTTCCACTGAAACTATGGATGCTCTACTTTAATATTTTCCCCTTCTGGGACGATGTAACAATGTAATAAAAATGCAGAGAATGGGATCCTTTATACACAAAATAGTTTATCTGTAGGCAGGACAAGATATATTGGCAAAGCAATAAAGCCATCAGGCAAGCCCCCTCCCTCAGTTTCCTCACCCCTCCAAGATCTCTTTGGGATTTGTTAGTATACTTTCAGGGGTCCAGGACTCCTTTCTATTTTCTCCTCCTACACAGCCTTGTCAGCTTCTGGTCCTGATCTGTTCCCCTTTGTTTTGATGAAGCTAAATCTTTTGATACAACTTAAGTCTTCTTTCTCCAGCAACCACTCTGATGACTTAAAGTTGGTTGTCAGGTGGTATGTTGCTTGGATACAAGTGCATCTGTGAAAAAGAATTCCTGAGATGAGTTCAGGAAATCTGTGAGAATTCAGGGCTTTTTGGGTTATATCTTTTATTGGACCAAGTATAAAGATAGGAAAGATGATAGACAAGCTTTAAGGCACAAACTTTCACAGTTATAGAAAAGTAGGGTTGGAAGGGACCTTAGGAGGTCTAGTCCAATGCCCTGCTTAAGGCAGGATCATCCTTATCTAAATTATAAGTACTTGTCTAACCAGTTCATAAAAACTTCACAAACAACACTCATGCAAAAATACGAGGAGCAATGCCCAAAACATTAAAAACATGCTAGCTTGCCATAGATGAAGCAAGGAGACATGGGCACTGTGAATGCCCTGCCCCTGCAAGGTGCTTGTTAAATATACTCAAGAGATCCAAAGAAGATGTCAACCCCTGCCAGACAGGAAGGCAAAACAACCCACAGTCCATGTCAGTCTGAGAGTTGGGTAGAAGTCCTTCCTGATCCCAAGTGTGGTGATTGGTCTGACCCTGAATGGAGGAGCAAGAATTTTCAGATATTTTAGTCCAAGCAGTAGTATCAGCACACTCCAAAATCCCCAGCCTTGGCTGTGGCCAAGCTTCTGAGGAAGGTGAGAAACAAATCTGACACTTGTAGCAGTAGGAGGGGAAAAATCCTTCCTGGATTTTACCCTCCCAGAAGCATGGGTAAAACCAAACACCCTTCATTCTACTTTGAAACCTAGGAACCACAAATACAATTCCTTGCATTATATACCCTAACTGGAAAGCCAGAACTCCTTTTGCTGTCATCCTTTCCCCTCCATAAACTTATCCCACCTTCTTTAATCTTCTTTCTTAACTAAGTCAGTTGTGTGTGTGAAAGTTTTCTAATATTTCAACTGTTACTCTTTACAGCTCACCCCAGGCATAGCTACTTGTAGATAATCCTTGACCCATGCTTATTTAGTGTCATCTTAGAAACTCCAAAGAAGTTTCTTTTGGCAACTTCCCTAGGCAGTCTGTTCCACTGCTTCATTATTCTAATAGTGAAGAAGTTTTTCTGGATATCCAATCTACACTTACTCTGCTGCAACTAAAATCCATTGGTCCGTGTCCTCCTCTCTGCAGCAAGAGAGGACAAGTGCTTTCTTTCTTCTTTATGACAATCCTTCATGTATTTGAAGACTGCTATTACGGCCCCTCATAAGCACCTTTTTCACAAACTGAACAACCCTAGCTTCTTCAGCTTTTCCTCATACGATTTGCTTTCCAAGCCCTTTCTCATCTTAGTTGCCTGCCTCTGATCCTTCTCTAACTTCTCCACATCCTTTTAAAAATGTGGAGCCCAAACCTGAACAAAATTTCTGCATGCAGTTTAACCAGTGGTGAGTGAAGAGGCACTATCACTTCACGTGTCTTGTACTTAATTATCCTATTGATACAGCCGAAAACTACATTCACCTTTTGTGCAGGCTCATTACACTGCAGACTCTCTATATAGAATCTGTAATCCATCAAGACTTCTAGATCCTTCTCTATAGTGCTGCCATCCAGCAGTTATCACCCATTTTATATGTGTGTTTTTGGTTATTCTTAGGGTGCAGCATCTTGCATTTGTCATCATTGAATTAGATCCTGTTAGCTCCAGCCCAGCTTTACAATCAATGAAGATCCTTTTGAATTGCACTCCTGTCCTCCAATGTGTTTGTAGTCCATCCCAGTTTTGTGTCATCTGCAGATTTCCCCCAAAGCTTTCTATTTCAGTATCCAAATCATTGAACAGCACTGGGCCCAGGACAGACTCCTATGGGACTCCACTTTAAACCTCTTGCCCTTGTGACATGGCTGTTTATGATTATCTTTTACTTGTGGCTGTTGAGCCAATTATTTGTTGACCTTACTATCATTTTATCTAGCTCACTTTTCCAGTTTGCTTATGAGAATGTCATATGGAACTTTCTCAAAAGGCTTGCTGAAGTCCAGATCCACCATATCCCCTCTGTTCGCTTCATCCACCCAACTAGTTATCTTGTTTAAGAAGGAGATCAAGTTTGTGCGGCATGATTTCATACATTTCATAGACATTAGGGCTGGAAGGGACCTCGGAAGATCATCGAGTCCA
>NW_017729000.1:44449020-44454912 GCF_001723915.1 Gavialis gangeticus | reverse complement strand
CTATGGATGCAAGTCAGCATTTTGCTCACTTTACTAGCCGCAGCATCACATTGAAAGCTCATATTCATCTTGTGATCAATCATGACCCCAAAGTCCCTTTAATCTGTAGTGCTAACCAGCGTAGCACTCCTGAACCTATAAGGATGCTGCAGGTTTTTCCTCCCAAGGTGGAGAAACTTGCATATTTTGGTGTTAAACACCATCAGGTTCTCGTCAGCCCATTTCCTGAGCCTGTCAAGGTCAGCCTGAATCACCCTCCATTCCTCAGGTGTGGATGCTTTACCCCAGAGTTTGGTGTCCTTGGCGAACTTGGCCAGTCTGCTTCTGACTCCAGTGTCCACATAATTAACAAACATGTTGAACAATATAGGTCCAAGCACAGAGCCTTGGGGGACCCCACTGGTCACAGGGCACCAAGACGATCGACTTCTATCAACCACTACCCTCTGGGTCTGACCACAGAGCCAATTTCCCAGCCAGTGGATCGTGATGGACCCAAGGCCACAATTGGCCAGTTTCGCCAAGAGGTGATCATGGGATACCCACTCTTTGCGGTGCCCTGAGCCCCATGCCCAGCATGTTAAAATGTGCCCTGCACTGCAAATTTGCAGCACGGGAGCAAAATTTGCTACCAGGAAATCCTGGTAGTAAAAAAAAAAAAAACCTGCGAGAGAGAGGCACAGCTCACACCACAGGAGTGTGCACTAGCGGACATGGACACAAAGTCTTTCCTGGAGACACTCTGGCCAGAACATCTTATCTCCTCTAGTTCTGCTCCAGCATGCCAGAAGTCATTTCCCCAAAGCAGGGCATTTTGCCCCAAACCAAAGCACATATGTAGGGGTGTGTGAAGCAGCAAAAAGTAGAGGCACAAATTTGTGCTGCTACTTCTTTTGCCGCTGCAATTGCACATCCCTGCATGTGGGGACGCACCCCATGAGGTCATATATTTCAACCCCCTGCTCAAGGCAGGATCATCCCTCACTAAGCCATCCCAGCCAAGTTTCTATTGAACCTGCTGTTGAAAATGTCCAGGGATGGAGATTCCACAACTTCTCTAGGTAGCCTGTTCCAATGCTTGACCACTAGCAGAGTAAGAAAGTTCCTTTTAATCCCCAGTCTAAACTTCTGTTGCTGCACCTTGAGGCCATTAATCCTAGTCGTGTCCCTTACAGCCACAGAGAAGAGTCTGTCTCCATCCTCTCTATAATCACCCATCAGATATTAGACGAATTATCAAATCCCCCCCCCCATTCTTCTCTTCTTCACAGTAAATAGTCTTAGTTCTTTCAGCCTTTCCTCATAAATTATACTTCCCTGGCCTCTAATAATTTTTGTCAATCTCCACTAGTTTTTCTAATCTGTCCACACCCTTCTTGAAGCGTGGGGCCCAAAACTGAATGCAGTAACTCCAGGGTTCCTGCATCACCACTGTTGCCTCACCATTCCAGTCTCACCACTGTTGAAAGAGTGGAATAATCGCTTTGGTTGATTTGCAAGTGACACTCCTGTTAATACAGCACTGTATACTCAGTATGCTGTTAGCTTTTTTTGCAACAAGAGCACACTGTTGGTTCACATTCAGTTTATAGCCCACTGTAACTCCTGTAACTGCAGCCTAGTCAGTCATTCATATTTCACAGAGAAGTAAACCTGGAAGGGCTCTCAAGAGATTATCTAGTCCAACCATGGATCAAATCTGTAACTTTGGTGTTATTAGCATTCCCCAGTCTTTATTTGTCCATGCCATTA
Organism: Gavialis gangeticus; assembly: GCF_001723915.1. Lineage (NCBI taxonomy): Eukaryota > Metazoa > Chordata > Crocodylia > Gavialidae > Gavialis > Gavialis gangeticus. Next base: position 44,453,160 of record NW_017729000.1, on the reverse strand, counting down.
TTCTGTCCCAAGTGCAGGAATTTTCACTTGTCTGTGTTGAATATCCTCTGATTGACTGCAGACTGTTTTTCCAGGTCTTTCTGGATCCTGTCCCTACCTTCCAGAGTGTCTGCCGTCCAGTCCATCTGACTAGGTGTCATCTACAAATTTGCTAAACATGCACGCAATCTCATTCTCCAAATCATTGCTGAAGATGTTAAATGAGGGGTGCTCAACCCCTGCCTCATAGGCCAGAACTGGCCTACAGAGACAAGTGGAATCAGTTCACAAGATTCCCCAAGGGCATGGAAATTTGGCAAGGGGGAGGCATGGCAATTAATGTGACCACAACTCTCCCATCACCAAATATCCAAGCCTTGTGGGCCAAATGACATACCTCAGCACAAAGAATCCTGCCAGCGTATGCAGAGCTGGGGACAAAGCTGGGACAGTGAAGCCTGATTTGGCATGCAGGGGCAGCAGGGCCTAATCTGGTGGGCCAGCAGGGTCCAGTCCAGTGAACAAGGCCAAGGCTAGGGCAGTGGGGCCTGATGCAGCACACACAGAACTATGGCTGCTGCTATGGCAAATAGGTTGAGAACCACTGATCTAGTCTGATCTTCTCTAAAATATGACCCTTAACTTTCCTCCTAGTTACCAGTGTCCTGATTTCAATACTTTTATGTTCACAGATCTTTCAGGAATATCTCCAATGCTGGTCTAAAGATACCAAGAGGTGAAGAATCCACTTGTTTCTTTGATACTTTCTTCCAATGCTTACCAACCCACCTGTTAAAAAACTGTGCCTTATCAGACTTTTTCTGGCTTCAGCTTCCAGTCATTCATTTTTGTTGTCTTTTTCTGCTGGACTAAAGAGCTTTTTAGTACTGATATTTTCTCTCTCTGAAGACACTTGTGAAAAGTAATCAAGTCATCTCTCAGCCTTTTTTTCATAAGATTAACAGACTGAGCTCCTTAAGTCTCTTAAGTCATTAATGCATTTTCTTCAGCACTTGGAATAAGTGCAGTGGGGTGGAGTGGGATGAACTGTGTAGTAAAGCATGAAAGCACAGCTTTGAAGGCAGGATGGGGTAGTTTACTTCTAACCATTTCTAAAATGCCTCTCTTTATGGTATATGGTGCCTTCCTTTATGGTGTATGGTCCTGATCCAGTACATGATGGCCCAGCCCTATGCGTGTCAGACTGGGGACATGGACTGGATCCAAACCCACCCCGTACCATGTATCTGGTCTGTGCTGATTAAAGGTATGGCAATACTGTGTCAAACAATACAGGACTAAGGACAGACCCCCAGGGAACCCCACTAACTCCCCCCAATTAGACATTGAGACATGGATGACTACTCGTTGAACATGGTAATTCAACTCTTAGCTATCCACCTTACAGTACTTTAATTTAGTCTCCATCTCCTTCTCTTGCTACTGAGAATGTTGTGGGAAACAATGTCAAAAGCCTTGCTAAAGCCAAGGCATATCACATCCACTACTCTCCCACAGAGTACTCTCCCACTATCACATCCACAGACCCTGTCACCTTATCATACAAGAAAATTGTCAAACTCAATTGTCAACAAATGAAGTAGGGGTCCTGTACTGCATATGCATGACTCATCCCAGGGCAGCTCTATCTTATGCATTGAATGAGGTGAGAGCTTTGTGGTAAAAAAAAGAATATGATCATGTAATTAAAGGCTGTATCGTAATCAGGGATCCTGGTTTTTTATGATAAAAAATTGTAAATTCTCTGATAAATATTGCAAAATCCCTAATCAAAATGAAAGGCCCTTCACTTCTCACCCCACCCCCCCAGCTCTGCTGGTGCCCCTTGCCCACCCTCAGCTCTAGCTGCCAGGGCTATGGGGCCAGGGACTTAGGTCCACAGCCCCCTGCCCCTGTCAGGAGGTGGAGGCTGCTGCAGCAAAGTGAAGCCCGGCTCCCCCACTACTGCCTGCCTGCTGCAGGCTCCAAGGGTGGGGCCGGCTCCCTGCCGCTGCACGCACTCTGGGAGGGGTAGTGGGGACCCATGTCCCACAGATCTATACTTAGGACAGGGGCAAGCTGAGGGCTGCCTGCTGTAAGCTTCCACCCTGCTGCCCTCCCCTGGGGCTGCAGCAGCCCAGCAAATGCAACCCAGCACTGCAGAAAACAGCGGAGTTGCATGAAGAAGCTGCTTCCTGCTACAAGCTCTGCACTGCTTTGGCGAGGCATCCCCTGCGCATGTGGCAGCATCGGGGCGGTGTCGGGGGGTTGTGCCCCTCACTTCTGCCATGCGGACAGGAGACTCCTCACCAGGGCAGCATGGAGCTTGCAGCAGCAAGCAGGTTCCCTGTGCGGATCTGCTGTTCCCTGCAGTGCTGGGTTGCACCCATTGGGCTGCAGAGGCCCCAGAGGAGGGCAGCAGGGCAGGAAGCCTGAGCCCACAATGGGCAGCCCACATCCACCCACATCCTGATCTGGGGGGCACGGGTCCCCCTTGGGAGAGCGTGCAGTTGTGGGCAGCTGGCCCCATGCCCCTGCCCTGCAGATGAGCTGCCCCATCCCACTCCCCACTAGAGCCGTGTGGCCATGCATTGCGTCCCCAAGGCCCCAAGCCCCACACACTGCCCAGCTGGGCAGCATCCCCAGCTCCAGCCCTGTCCAACTCCCTCCCTCCTTCTCTCCCTATGGGGGCCTCAATCCTCCCTGTCACTTACCTGTGGGAGATGCTCTCCAGCCTGCCTAGTGGCCATGTGCATATATATCCACGTAGCGCTCCCTGCCTGACCACCCTCCTTCTGCTCTGTCTCAGGCCTTTGCAGACTGAAACTCTGCCAGCCTGCAGAGAGCACTTTGCAAAACTGCAAAATCCATGGGTTGCTCCACTAAAAATGAGAAATCTGAGGTTTCCTCTGGTTTAGGGGGAAATCTGTGTTTTTTCTCTGTTTTCCCGTGGGAAACGGAAAACCCAGATCTCTGATCATAACGCATAGATATGGTGGGCTGTATTAAGTCTTCATGGAAAATTATAATTGGTATTTCCTAACTTTGAAGTGCTTGATTTTGCAAACCTAACAGTGGTTCTGCAGCCTAGTTTTGAGAATGTAATTATTATTTAAAACTGGGAGAGTTTTGAGTACTTTAAGGACTGATAACTGGTTTGGATTAGATTTCTGTCTTAGTGGTAATGTATCCGTGACCACCTTTGTGCATTGGAATGAATATGCAAGTGCAGTACAGCTAACTTTAATTTGGATCTGTAACAACAGTAGTTAAGATATTGGTGGCATAGACTTCAGTGCAGGCTAACAACCCACATAGTTCCCACACAGTATTGCAAAAGCTGTATACTCTAACAAGCACTTTTGATGTATTTGGATGTTTGGGCATTGTATAAGCCATTTATTCTCTCTGGGTGCTTTTGGTGCCAATTTTTGGTGCTAGGGGAGTCTTCTGGGCTAAGGACAGACATTCAGAAAGCTGGAGCCTGAAAGCTGGATTCAACTTTGGCAGGTTAGTCTAACCTGCCTAGGTTGAACCAGTTTGTAACAATACAGATGTCCCCCTGGACTGAGGAAATGCAGGCACATGCCTGCAGTTGTTCAGGCCAGGAGATGGGGGGCACTAGAGCATGTCCTCGGCTGCAGAGGAGCTGTACTGGGGAGGGGGGGTGGCCAGTCTGGGCTGAACTGACCAGAAAGGGGCTTAATTCCCCACTCCCTGTCCCACTGGCAGGGACCTGAACTGGGTCTGCCAGGTGCTCCCCCACTGCTGCTCCTGCCACACTGTGCAGTGCTGCCAGGCACTGGGCTGAAGGAAGCTCCCCTAGCTCTGAGAGGCACTGCACAGTGCAGCAGGAGCCACAACTGGGGGCAAGGGGAGAAAAACACCCCTGCCGGGCCAAGCCAACTTCCCCTCACCTGCAGCAGTTACTCCCCCTTCCATTTCTGCTGCTCCTGAGCCACAGGGGTGGGGGGGAGGCAGCAGGGGTTGGGGGAGGGGAGTTTCAGCCCAGTGGCTTCTGGCCCACGTATGGAGCTCCAGCTACAGCCTCCAGATGCCTTCCACCTCCCAAGGTGTCTGGGAGCTGGAGCCAGAGCTCCACATGTGGGGCAGAAGCTTCCCATGCACCTCCCCCTAGAGTGGCATGATGTAGCCATGGAA
>NW_017729000.1:44445641-44448991 GCF_001723915.1 Gavialis gangeticus | reverse complement strand
CAGCAGGGGTTGGGGGAGGGGAGTTTCAGCCCAGTGGCTTCTGGCCCACGTATGGAGCTCCAGCTACAGCCTCCAGATGCCTTCCACCTCCCAAGGTGTCTGGGAGCTGGAGCCAGAGCTCCACATGTGGGGCAGAAGCTTCCCATGCACCTCCCCCTAGAGTGGCATGATGTAGCCATGGAAGTAGCAGCTAAGAACAGAACAGCCCCCTGCCCCAACGGGTCCATAGCTGTGTGTGCTCCACAGGGCGGGGTGTGTGGTGATAGTGGCTGCTGGGCTTAGGGCCCGCCGGCACCTCTGAGCTGGCCCAGGAAGCATGCTTCCCAGCCAACCCTCACCTGGTGGGGCCAGACACCAGTCTGCAGGGCCCCTTGGGGCAGGGGTGGGGGTTATTCCCCTTCCCTCTGGCGTCTGGCGGAGGGGACAGGAGGGGGCTTATTCCTCTGCTCTCTGCTGATCTGCGGTGGCAGCGGTCAGGGCGGGCAGACCCAGCTGCAGTCCCCATGGGGCAATGGGGGTAGAGGGGAGAATAATTCCTCCCACCCTCTGCCTCAGATGCCGTGCTGGCCTGTTGCTGCAGCAATGAGGGGATAGTGCCCAGCAGACCTGGCTCTGGTCCCTGCCAGTAGGACAGGGAGGGGGGAATTAAAGCCCTCTCTGGCCAGACCCCCACCCCTACCTATCCCTGCTTGGGCTGGGGAGCAGAGAGGCAGGGCCAGCCCTACTGGGATGGAGCAAGAGAACCCAGGAATGCTGTGGGACTCTGGTTTAAGTTAAACCAGGAAGGGGTCTGAGATAGACATTGCATAAACCAGTTTGAGCCAAATCAGTTAAGTCTGATACTACCTTCAACCAGATTTATCTCAAACCAGTTTCAGCCATTTTGAAGCTGGTTTATGTGCAATGAATGTCTGTACTGTTACAGGTTTAAACCAGTTTCTGATCACTTAAACCAGTTTATGTCCCTAGCCCTGGTATTGTAAGTCTTATTGTTTATTCTAGGGAGTTGTTTTTATGTGTGTTTTGCTGCAGGTGTGAAGCCAGATAGAAATCTGTTTGCATTGTCAGGGTCAGTGTCCTTTGTAGATGTTATAAAATCTGGTATTGCCTCCTAGGTGCCCATATAGTTGAAGGTATGGCACTGAGTCCCCAGAACCATCTTCATAGACATCAGCATAAATTTTGGTTTCCAGATCTGTTTGTCTGGTGTTGAACTGATGGTGTTAGGTCCCAGAAGCCATATGTTTGGGTGTTGTAGTGACAGTGTTAAGTTTGGAGAGCCATCTGTCTGGATAATGTACTGATGGTACTGAGTTCAGAAAACCATCTGTCTGGATGCTGTAGTGATATTATTGGGCCCAGTAGCCATCTGGTTGGGTGTTATAGTGATATTTTTGAAGCTACTTGTCTGGGCCTTTAACAGTAGAGCCATGTCTTTTAAGAGTTGTTGAAATGTTTGTGTTAGGGTCCTGAAAGTTCTCTTTGGGTGCCCTAGTGACTGATATGGACCCTGGGGAGCATTTTGTGTCATTGTGCTTTCAACCTCTAGATTTCTTTATTTATTTACCTGCTGTAGCACTTTGCTTCATCCTATAAAATTAGATCCCTGTTTAGAAGCTTGTTCCAAGAACTGGAGAGTGAAATTAGTACTCTGCTATGCTGTTCTGCATGCAGAGCTGTCTGACCTCTATCTATCTGCAGTTGATAGGAGCTGGGATGGTAAACTGAAGGAAGACAGCCTTGAGGCTTCTCCTTCCTTGGCTAGGAACTTTTGTATTCCTCCTGGCAATATATGGCCCAGGTCTGCCTTCTAAATGAGGCTGTGGGTCAGGTGAACAGGCTGATTTCTGGATGGTTCAAAATGAGGGTCTGGGAATCACGAAAAGGAAATTTTCAAAAAAGACTCAGCATGGAAAGTGTTGAAAGGGGGCTTCTGAGCTCCTAGTAAATCATGCTAAATATGCCTTCCAGGAGGACTGATTTGCTGTTAGAAAGGCACATCAGTCATCAGCCTCTTACTGGAAACCCAAGGGAGAGTCCTTTAGCCCAGGAATATCAAACTCACTGGGGCCTGTGGGTTGCCTCTGGACTGTTGGGTTTGTCATGGATTAGAACTGGACAATGTGATTTTCCATGGGCAGAACAACTTGTGAGTGGTGACATTAATTCCCATGGCTGCCAGAGCCACTATTTTGGCATGGCTCTGGATCCCAGGGAGTTAATCATAGAATCACAGAAAGTTAGGGTTGGACAGGACCTCAGGAGGTCATCTAATCCAACCCCCTGCTCAAAACAGGACCATCCCCAACTAGATCATTGCAGCCAAAGCTTTGTCTAGCCTGGTTTTGAAAATTTCTGATGATTGAGCTTCCACCAGCAATCTGGGTAACCTGTTTCAGTATTTTACTACCCTCCTAGTGAGAAAATTCTTCCTAATATCTAACCGAAACTTCCCTTGCTGCAACTTCAGATAGTTGAAGGCTGCTATTAAATCCTCTCTCAGTCTCCTCTTCTCTAAACTAAATAAGCCCAGTTGCCTCAGTCTTTCCTCATAAGTCATGTGCCCCATCCTCCTCATCATTTTTGTTACCCTTCGCTGGACTCTCTCTAATTTGTCCACATCCTTTTTGTAGTGGGGAGGCCAAAACTGAACACAGTACTCCAGGTGTGGCCTCACCAGTGTTGAATAGAAGGGAATAATCACTTCCCTTGACCTACTGGCAGTACACCTATTGATGCAGCCCAGTGTGCCATTAGTCTTCTTGGCAACAAGGGCACACTGCTGGCTCATATTCAGCTTCTTGTCCACTCTAACTCCCAGGTCTTTTTCTGTAGAGCTGCTGCCCAGCCAGTCAGTCCCCAGCAGGTACTGGTGCATGGGATTCTTCCGTCCTACGTGCAGGACTTTGCATTTGCCTTTGTTGAACCTGACAAGATTTTTTTCCCCCAATCGTCCAGTTTGTCTAGGTCACTCTAAATTCTAGCCCTACCCTCCAGCATATCTACTGCTCCCCCCAGCTTGGTGTCATATTCAGAGTTACTGAGGATGCACTTTATGCCATCTTCCAGGTCATTGATGAAGACATTGAACAAAACTGGCCCCAGGACTAAACCCTGGGGCTCTCCACTTGATACTGGCTGCCAACTAAACATCAAGCCATTGATTTCCCTCTGAGCCCAATCCTCCAGCCAGTTTTCATCCAGCCCATACTTCCTTAGCTTGCCTATAAGAGTGCTGTGGGAGACCATATCAAAAGCCTTGCTAAGGACATCACATCCACTGGGCTCCCTGCATCCACAGACCCAGTCACCTTATCAGAGAAGGCAATCAGGTTGGTCAGGCATGACTT
>NW_017729000.1:44292595-44309195 GCF_001723915.1 Gavialis gangeticus | reverse complement strand
CCCGCCGGAGGAGGTCCGCCAACCTAGAAGAGAACACACACTGTGTGTTGGAATTTACATGTGCTGGCAGCCATGTGTGATCCAAGGGTAAAGGGGAGCAAATGTGGCACCCAAAGCCTGGATCAGTGGACAGAGGAGCTGGTGAAGAGTCAGGGAGGCAGAATAGTGGAGGCAGGGGGATGTGGAAGAGGGGGTCCACTTTCCCGTGCCAGTATGCCATCCATCAGCCAGTCTCCTCCTCCACCACAGGCACTGCCAATGTGGGCCAAGGGCATGACTTCCATGGTGGGGTCCAGAGGCACCAGACCCCACACCCAGCAAGAAGCGCTCAGGTCTTGGTGGCTGCCTATCTCACCAAGGATGTGGAGTCACTGCAGTACAACCCCTTGGCCTCCTGGGCAATCTGCCACCAGATGTGGCCATGTTTGCCTGGGAACACCTGTCTTATCCACCAACCAGTTTTCCATGTGAGAGGGTGTTCAGCATTGCTGGTGATGTAGTGACAACCCACGGTACCTCTTTTGATCCTGGTTTGGTGGAGCAGCTGGTTTTCCTGAAGGTGAACCTCCCACTGCTGGAGTTCTCCAAGCTCCACCTACAGATGGAGAGAGTGCCACCCTCCTCATTCCATCTGCACCAATTTCCTTTTTTCATTTTTTAAAAACCATTTAATGCCATGCTCTCAGACCTGGAGGTGCAGCTCACTGCATTACCAGCCAGCAGAGGAAGAACATATCCCTGATGAGCTCCCATGAATTTGGTGGTATGAATTGCAGCTATGGGGAAGGAGGAGGCTCCAGGTCCTGGGCATGACCACTAAAGCTGCACTCTGCTAGGGTTAGGAGGCCTGGTGAGACTGCTGGCAGCATGGCAGCCCCAGGAAATGCCAGTTCTGATGAGCTCCCTGGTGAAAGGCAGGTAGAAGGTGCCATAACTTCCATCAACCACATGCACGTACAAAGTACTGACTGTGAAAAGCCCAGACCCATCACGTCTTTGACATGCCTGAGGCTTGCTGGTTGCAGTGGAGTTGTGAGGCTCCAGGTGAGCTCAGCTTAGCTGCCTGGGATGCCAGCTTTCAGGTTGAAAAACCCTTTGTCATCCTGAGGAAGCACCTGCAGTTGGTGTGTGTGCTGTTCCTGGATGGAGAAATGACTTGTAAATTCCCTTTGAAGATCAGGCCTGAGAGATTGGAGACAGGTGGTGTTCTGTTCTTGTGTTTGATAGATTTTTTGTTGTGTGCTCATTCTGGTGCACAGTTATTGCTTGGTGTCTCTATGTATTTTCCAGATGTGTTTTGTATTGTGAAGACTTCTGCATACTAGAGATATTGTTAGCAGGTTTAGCGTGTCTTGTCACGGCATGGCCTGGATCCATTCACTGTGTTTTGGGCTGTAGGAAGTTGGATTCTGGTGATGAGGTTAGTGAGGTTCAGTGCTTGTTTGAATTTACAAACCACTTTTCACAGACGAGCCTATGAACTGCACTTCATGAACCTCCTAGGTACAGAAACTCATGGACTCAATATAGACATTGGAATTCTGACAAACTACAACATGCCAGACATCTGATTCCCCAGGTACCTCTCCACTTTTACCTGCACTGCTACATCCCCCTCCCCCCTCCACCCCAGTCTGTCCCTTACTTGCTGACACCTCCATTGCCATTTTTGCTGACTGGCTTTCTTGCCTGCATTGCATGCCAGCCTCTGACATCTGTACAATTCCTTCCATCCAGGAACAGCACACGCACCAACTTCAGGTGCTTTCTCAGCCTGATGAAGGGTTTTTCAACCTAAAACCTTGCTAAGATATATTTCTCTAACTATTCAGTTGGTCTATTAAAAGATACAAGATTGACCAAAGAACCTTGTCTGCCAGTGCCATGTCCTTAGACCAACACCCATAGCACCTGTCCCCAGTCAGCTGACCAGAAGGAGGAAGGGCCCTGGGCATATCTAAGCCCCAGGGCTGGGGCTGGCAGAGGGAGTTCTCTGCCAGCTGCTGAAGAAGAAGCTCTTGCAGGAGAGGAAAGAAAGGCTCTGTGACAGTTTGGCTGCCTGAAATGCTGCAGGTGCTACTGTACTGCTTACTAAGTTATTATTACCTGTTGTTATTTTAAGTGGTGGACTGAAATGAGGCTGTAGGGGTGGAGGAGGCCTCATTGGGCACACTACCAGGTCGAGTAGTGGCACCAGCGCCAGTGAGAGCATGCCTTAACACACACACAAAGTCACACGTCATGAGTTTTGCTTATTAACAGCTTAAGGGCAGTTTCCCAGAAACCTCTGTACCTATCTCCTTGAAACCTGGAAGGCTTTATGGAGCCTTCAGGGGCTACCATGCCTGGAGTTTTCACCCCACTATGCCTTAACACACACATATGACATGAGTTTAGTTTTCAAGACTTTAAAGTGCAGTTTCCCAGAAACTCCTTGCACCAATCTCCTTGAAACTTGGCAGGCTTGCTGCACTCATAAAGAGGTACCAGCTCTGCTTTTGTAATCCACATCTGCCAGAAAATGACAAAGTTATGGCAGTGTCATGCTTCCCCATTATATTCTATGGGTGAAACGTTGAAACAGTGAAACAGCTTTGACAAAATGCAACGGAACAGTGCTTTGAAATGAAACAAAACTCAGAATGAAACACTGTCCTGTTGAAATGGCAAAATGGAAGTCTAAATGAAACAATGCTGTTTTGCACAGCCCTAGTGCAGAGTCTCTTGGTACAGTGCATGTTAACTCTGAAATGTTGCAAACTCTCAAAGAGTCTCTCTCTTCTTGTCCTGCAGGTCCAGCTACTGCACATGGGAGAAAACCAACAGCTGCCTGTGGGGATGCTCTGGTAAGGATGTCACCTCCATCAGCTGGATTTCCCAGCATACTTCACCTCCACCAGCAGAGCACCCAGGATAGAACCCTGCTGCTGGACTGGCTGGTCACTGCAGTGAAGGTCAGGGTGTTGAGGATGTGGCATGGGAGTGGGATAGGGACCAGTAAGACCATGCCTTCAGGGACCAGCTCCTCACCATTGAGGAGAGGCACTTCACCCTCCTTGAGAGGATGATAGAGGCCCAGAAGCAGCAGGTTGCCATGGTGGCCCAGGCAGGGGATGCCATGAAGGAGGACTGCCATCATGGCTGGACACCATCATGGCCCTGGTGGTGCCCACTACCCAACCTCCAGCTCTGCCTGCCCCCTGGCAGCTGGCCACCACCCATCCCCTAGTCCCAGCTCTGGACCTAGCCCTGGCCTGCCCCTGACAGCTGCCTGTCACCCAGCCCCTAGCCTCAGCCACACCTGCCCCCTGGCGGATGCCAGTGACCTCATGCTAAACTCCTCTGTTGCAGAGCACTTAGGTGCCCTGCACCTGAAAGCAGAAATGGTTTGGGAGAGACCCCTGGTGGCGAGAAGAGCAGCTGCCAGTCACCAGGGCAGCACAGGTGTTGGCTGCTAGGGCAACCAGTGAAACTAGCTGACAGGAAGGGGAGGGCTTAGCCCTTCTTAAACCCAGGCAGGAGGCCAGGAGGGCAGTTCCTCTCTGGTGACAGAGGGAGGAGGAGATCGGCTAGTACAGACGAAGGGGAGAATTCTGATGGTGGGAGCATCCCCTGGTCACTGCTGGGGTTGGAGTGCTCTCTCTGGTAGGGATTGAATGTTGTTTGACCGGACGGTCTAGCTTTTATGTTGTAGCCCAAGGGCTTTGTGTTCTTGTGTTTACTGTTTTGACCGGAGGACTGGGTGAGGCTATTAGGGGTTGGAGGAGGCCTCATAGGAGCTCCACGCTAGTGAGGGGACCCTGGTGCCAGAAAAGGCGCAGCATTTGGGGTGCATTGACCCCAGCCCCAGAGCAAAGGGGGGGCACTGAGGAGCCCCAGAGCAAAAAGGGGGACAGCGAGAAGCCCCAGAGCAAAAAGGGGGCTGTGAGAAACCTCAAGGAGGTAAAGGAGAGGGCCAAGGCATAAAAGGACCCAGGTCAAACCATGTCAGTACCATCTGCAAGGCTTGGCTGCGGTGTAGGGGAGGAAAAGGAGCTGCAGGTAGTGATCCCTGGCACTGGGGTGCATAAAAATGGGCAGCCTTCCGCTAATTACATCAATCAATTAATCAATTAAGATCAAGGTGTGGCAGGCGAGTAAGCAGGTGGTTGGCCCTTAACAGGAGGGCGGAGTCACTCTTAGAAAGGCTCCGATAGCGATACTCCTGTCACACCCTCAGTGGGCCTGGGAGGAGGTCCTGCAGCAGCCAGTGCCTCCTGTGGCATAATGCCATCTCTGTCTCTCCCCAAACTCTGTTATCAGGTTGATGACCTATCTCACAATTTGGTTACCATGGTCACTGGAGAGAATACCCAGCTGTGTTCCTGAGGTGGGATCTCTGCACCCACCACAGTGGCCATCAGGTCACCCCTGAGCCTGCGCTTTTCCAGGCTGAAGACTCCCATGGGTCTCAGCCTGTCTTCATAAGGTCTGCTGTCCTGACCTCTGATCATATGCATGGCTCTCCTCTGCACCTTCTCAAGCTTCTCCACATCCATTTTGAATTGTGGAGTCCAAAACTGAATGCAGTACTTCAGCTGCAGCCTCACCAAGGCTGAGTACAATGGGAGAATGACGTCCTGGGATTTACTTGAGAAGCATCTGTGGATGCAAGCAAGCATTTTGCTTGCTTTATTAGCAGCAGTATCACATTACAGGCTTATGTTCATCTTGTGGCCAATCATGACCCCCAAGTTCCTTTTGTCCATAATGCTAGACAGTGTAGCACGGCCGAGCCTATAAGCTTTCTGCATGTTTTTCTTCCCAAGGTGGAGAACCTTGCATTTTTCAGTGTAAACACCATCAAGTTCTTATCCGCCCATTTCCTGAGCCTGTCGAGGTCTGCCTGGATCACCCTCTTGTCCTCAGGTATGGACACTTTACGCCAGAGTTTGGTGTCATTGGCAAACTTGGCCAGTCCACTTCTGATACTAATGTCCACATCATTAATGAAGATGTTAAATAATATAGGCCCAAGGACAGAGCCTTGGGGGACCCCACTGGTCACAGGGCACCATGACAATTGACTTCCATCAGCCACCACCCTCTGGGTCCTACCACGGAGCCAATTCCCCAGCCAGCAGATCATGGTGTGGCTGAAGTCACAGTTAGCCAGTTTTACTAAGAGGTAATCATGGGATACCAGATCGAAGGCTTTTTTGAAATCAAGATATATGACATCAATCTCTTCTCCTTTGTCCAGGTGATAGGTCACCTGGTTGTAGAAGGAAGTGAGATTGGTTAAGCAAGACATACCCCCAACAAACCTGTGCTGGCTATCTCTCAGGATGTTGCCATTGGCCAGTCTGTTAAGAATGGCCTCTTTGATAATCTTTTCAAAGACCTTCCCTGGGATAGAGGTCAGGCTGATGGGCCTATGGTTTGCTGGATCCACTTTCCTCCCTTTCTTGAAGATAAGCACCACATTGGCCTTCTTCCAGTCATCAGGCACTTCACCAGAGTTCCAGGAGTTCTCAAAGATCTGTGCCAGGGGCTATGCTACGATGCTAACCAGGTGGGGTGTAAACTGTCAAGGCTGGCTGACTTGAAGATGCCAGCCTCTCAAGGTGTTCCTTCACGAGGTCAGCATTAATGGAGGGCAAGTGATCTCCCTCACCTGGACCTCCCTGTCCTGTGGTGGGCATGGGCATCCCATGGGACTGGTGAAAAACCGATGGGAAGTACCCAGTTAGAAAGTTGGCTTTTTCCTGGGCATCTGTTGTCAGTTGTCCCATCTGGTTTAGCAGGGGTCCAACGTTGGCCTTCCTTTTCCTGCAGCTCCCCACATATCTGAAAAAGGACTTTTTATAATCTTTGATACTTGTAGCTAGTTGGAGTTCCTTTGCAGCCTTGGCTTTCCTAGTTTTCTCCTTGCAGGTCTGGACCAGTGCAGGAGAACCCCCTACTGGCCTGCCACACCTCCTGCCTCTGCTTCTGATCCAGGTCCTCCAGCAGCCAGGCTGAGCACCTGCCCATCATGTGGCTCCTGAGCAGGATATGACTGCCACTAGGCCAGCTCTGCCCACAGGCTCTGCTTGTCTCAGCTCCATGGAGGAGGAGGGAGGGTAGTTGCAAGGGGAAGAGGGTATTTTATTGATGGGGGACATTGGGGATTTGGTGGGGGCTGTTGTTGGGGAGGGAGGGTGAGAAGGAGTGTGTTTTTGGGGAGAGAGGGTGGGAGGGCATGTGTTGTGGTACAGGGAAATTAAGATTGGTGAAGGGAAACTGTCCAGGGTGTGTGCCGTCTTGGGGGTGTGCTGTGGGCCTGGCATCTGTGGGCAGCCATCAAGGTGCCCTACAGCAGGCGTGGAGGGGAGGTGGTCCATGTTCACCTTGCAGACATGGTGCTCTGTCTGCTGCTGGTGGGGAGGGGTGGGAGCATCCATGGCACACTAGCCACAGGCTTTCAGGACAGCATCTCCTGCCATCCTGGGTCTGTTTCTCCAGATACCCCTGCCAACCTGAGCCTGCCCACCGGGAGACCACTGCCAGACTGCAATTTACCCCTGGTACCCCTGCAGTGCTGGGCCTGTTCCCCCAGAGACCTCTGCCAGTTTGGTAGTGCCCCTCAAAATCCCCTGCCAGGCTGGGAGCCCCCTGCCAGGCTAAGCCTGTTCCCCTGGAGTCCCCTGCCTGGCTGAGCCTGGTCCCATAGGAGTTCCCTGCCAGGCTGAGCCTGCCCTCCTGGCACCCAGACAGCTGTGACTGGAGCCTGCAGCTCCCCCTGGCAACTGCAGTGGGGCATAGGAGAAAATATGTTCCCAACAGGGTGCACATGTAGTCATGTTCCCAGGGTTGGCTTACTGTGCAGTATATTGTACCTGAAGTTTATGTATTTATTATTTTTGTTAGGCCAGTACATGTGGGATATTTGATTCTGCAAGAAGAAATCCATTTAACTGGCATTGCATTAATACATGAAATGGATGTTTCATATGTAATAATTGAGGATGCTTTTTCTTTTGGAAAAAAAATATGTTTTGAGACTGGAAGACTGCAAGTAACAGACTGGTTGCTGGCCTGGTTGCAACAATGCACTGCAGCTGCCTCATTCTGATTCAGGTCCTGCATGCCTTCCAAAATTTTCCCTTTTGAATTCTTCAGGAGATTTTCCTGAATAAAAAAGATTATTAGATCCTCTGAATGTACTTTTAATGTGCTAAGCTTTTAGCCACCATACGAGCATGGGCAGCTGGAATAGAAAATTTCACTTGATTAAATATTGTTAAAACATGATCAGATACAGCTAAAATATTTATACCAATACATTTTTCTATGTTTACCCTGATAACAGAATCAATATAGTTTAGTTCTAAGACCCAATAATACAAATAAAATACAGGCCCCTAAAAATTCCTCTTCAATGTAATTGAAATGTAACGTAAATGGAACTAATGTTTGTTTTTGATTTGAGTGTGGGCTAGCTATTGTTGCAGTTGTTTGCTTTTCCTTGAGATAAGAATTTCTTTGCTCCCATTTTTGGGATAACCCAGATATTACATCCACACTCGTCTACTTCATCACATACATCCTTATGTGCTATTCTTATAGAAATTAGGCTTCAAAGCTTTTCAGCATTTAAAAAAATGACTAATGCCTTTCTATCAATGATTAACAAATGAAAATCTAGTGTGTTTGCTTAGAGAACTACATTCATATCTAATAAATGACTTGCCTTATGACAGGAACAAAACCTTGGCTAGAAGAACAGAAGACTGAGACTGAAAAGTTATAGATTGTGTCTCCTCCTGTTAACTGCACATTTTTAAGTAGTGAAACATCCATAGATTATGTTCCGATAATCCGTTCCAGATTTTAAAGCAAGATAATGCTGGGAATGGAATTTAAAGTGTTTTACAAGCTGTTAGTCTGAGTGGATGTTTTACAGAAAGGTGAAAGCCCTTTATAGGTATATAACTACTGTATTAGAACCAAATGCAGGTGGGAAAAGGGAACAGGAAACAGCAGAGATATTTACGTAAACTAGTTGAATGACTAGTTACCAATGACAGACATTGACTTTAGACTTTACACAAATGGGTCTGAAAGAGGGTTTTAGGACTGTTTCTGAGAAGAATAGAAGAACAAATGCAGACTACTTCAGAATGACAAATTTAGGTAGGTCAGTATATAAACAGACAGGAACATGGAATAGCAAATGGCTTATAGATCCAGGGAGAGCTAATAGATTAAGGGCATTTACATTAAAGGTGGCCCATAAAAATACTAGAATACTTAGATTCTGGCCAACTTCAATTATGCTACCATCCCAAATGCTGGGCATGGATAGTGTTGGGATGTAGTTGTCAAGCTCTGGCATGGGGTCTGCAGCCACACAGGATGTGGGGCAGCGTCTTACTCTTGTATCTACATCTCTGGCACCTTTTGTCTCAGTTTCCATAGTGGATGGTGCTGTTAAGTGCAAGGCAGTCGGGATGAGCCTGGTGCGTGAAGGACCTGTCTGTGAAGTACATGAAGTTTCTGTGGGGCATGAAGTAGTTGACATCCCACTTTGAGGTAACCTTAAAGACTTCCCTGTTTGGGTTTTATCTTCAGGTCACTGGTGTACTTGGCCCATTCAGCATTCTTCAGGAACCTCTCCAGGCAGGTCTTGATGTGGGGGTTGATAGTGATCTGGTTGGTGATAGGGGCTGGAAGCAGAGAGACCTCCAGCTCTCCCACTCCTCACACTATGTCTAGCAGTAGCTGACATTCTTGATAAGGTGCTGCATGGTGGTTCAGACTCAGCTCCGCAGCAAGACTACTACACTTGATCTGAGCCCAAAGGCTGAAAAGCTGTATGTGATTCATAAGACAGAGAGGGACTGATATAAACTGTTTTCCTTGCTTTCTATTACAGAACCTCCTGGAGAATTTGTCTGACACAAACTTCATCATTGGAGGGAAATGATGCTGAAGGAGGTTCATTAAGGAAGAAATGAAAATATTAGCTGTTTCTCTTGAACTTTATATCTGACATTTTCATCTCCACAGTTGACTCAGAAATTCAAAGCCTGGTGCTTAGATTCTGTGCTCAGAGCTCAAATTTGATACAGATTTATGGATAACCTTTTTCAATCTCAAGAGAAAGTTTTGAGTCACAGTGGCACGTATATGACTAGGTTATATCCATTTCTCCATGCCCTACAACTGTGCATCTCTCTCTAAATTTTAGACCCCCTCAGTTTTAGAAGCTGAAGCAACAGAATATGTCCCTTTAGAAATCTGGAGGGAAGGTGTCTCTGTGTAAATTATTTGAAGTAATGTTTCTATTGCAGCAGCTCTAATGGCTTTTTTCTAGATCAGCACTTATTAGAATGGGTCCTCTAAAAATAAATACATTCCACAATTGCTGTCCCAGGGAGTAATAATCTAGAATCTAGGCAATATGCTTGGTGAATGGGCAAAGACAGACGGTATAAAGTTTGGTAGGAGGACATGGTCATGGTAAAGACACATTTCTTCATAAATTAGTCAAGAGTAAATTTACTAATCATATTGATAACCCATCAGGTGAACAACCAAAAATATATTCAATCAATATTGATTTATCTTAATTTCCTGTACAGTTTATAGTTAGCTGAATCTATGTGCACAAACAAATATTAATGCTTTTCCAGACTCTTGTCTCTGGCCCTACTGCCCTAAACAAAGCCTGCTTTTGGAAAGAGAGTAGAGATGGGTCTTATTACTACTTGGACAGGGGACTACCTTGAATTTTGGGAGTGGCATTTCTTTTAATGAAAGGGAGGTTGGATTAGAACACCTTCTAAGTAGGGCTGTACAAATCTTCGGTCCCTGATTTGATTCGGTGGAGATTTGGCCTGATTCGGTGGCTGAATCTCCCAATCCAAATCGAATCAGAGGACACTTTAATTTCTCCAGATCAAATTGGAACATGCTGAATGGATTCAGAGAGATTTGGAAAGATTCAGAGATTTGGACATAGACACAGCTTTAAATGTCTTTTCTACATCCCTCTAGGTAGCATGTGGCTGATGAATGCTGCAATGCTGGGGCACATGGAATGTCCCACAGGAGCACTGGGGGCTCCACAGCATGCTTGGCAGAAGGCCCAGAAGTGGACTAGAAGCACTTTCGGTCCACTTCCAGGTGTGCCAGAGAGTGCACAGGGCCCCCACCCTGCATCTCCCCTGGCTCAGTGACTGGTGCCTCTGTAATCAATGCAGACAACCAACTGCCCCAAGACAGAGATAGTCAGTTGCACAAGGACCCATGTCATGAGTTTTGCCTGTTATCAGCTAGAGGTGCAGGGCCCCATGGGCCTATCATATTCCCATGGATGGGGGTGCCAGGCCACCATGGGCCCATCATGCTCCCATGGATGGGGGTCCCAGAACCCAGAACCCCCCTGCACTTATCTCCTCAATAGCTGGCAGGCTTCGTGCATGCAGCAGGGGCTAGCAGGCATGTAGCTTTCACCCTGCTGTGCCTTAACACACAGTGTCACCAGTGTCACGAGTTTTGCCTGTCAGCAGCTTGAGGTGCAGTTCCCCCCAAATTCCTGCACTTATCTCCTTGAAACTTGGCAGGCTTCATAGCCTCAGCAGGGGCCACCACCCCTGCAGCTTTCCCCCCCCCCCCCGGTGTAACACTTACATGTGACATGAGTTTTGCTTTCAAGAATTTGGGGTACAGTTCCCCCTGAACCCCTACACTGATCTTTTTGAAGCTTGGCAGGCTTCATCCTCTCAGCAGAGGCTACCATGACTGAAAGTTTCATCCAAATCAGACAAAAAACAACAAAGTTATAGATATTTCATTGATTCCCCATTATACCCTATGGCTGGATCTCCGAGATGGCTCTGAAGCTTCAGAGCTGCTTTGGCTGGATTGAAGTGGGAACCCAGTCTGGAGCTCTGGATCAGATTGCTGGCATCTGAAGTGGCCAGATCTGAAGCCGGATTGAATAGCTGCCTACTTGCACAGGCCTAAAAAATATATCAGTGCAGACTGTCTTGGGGAGCCTTGGTTCTGGTGCATCCTCCCCTAATCAGCACCCAGGATTTGTGCCTAACTCGCCACCCCTAGTTACATAACAGATGGTAGATAAAGCACTATTGCCCTGTATTAGGCAAAAATTGGTCCTGTGAGTTAAAACATAGTTTAAAAATAACTTCACTGTTTTGTTGCAGCTTTAGAGGCTCTTGAAGTCCATTGACTTTGCTTGATCTTAATCATTAGTAGAGCAACTTGCAAACTACTTCTGGCATAGTACTAATTAGACCCACAGCTGCTTACCATAACTGAAAAGAGAACTATGGAAATAGCTTCAAATAACATAGTAAGGGTGGCAATAGAAATAGGAGTGCCAAAGTACTAAGTAGTTGATAAATATGGAAAAGAATATCTACTCTAGGAGGAAACTGGGCTGTAACCTGTGCTTTAGAGAGACATTTTGTGAAAACTTTAATGACTTTTTTTTCTCTCTCATCTTACAGGCCTCAGAGACCTATAACCACCTTAACTATTGCCTTCCATCACTTCCCATTTTGCACAGTCTCCTTTCACATTGTTGCATCTTTGCCTATCTCTTCCCAATCAGTTTTTATGTTATCTACCTATAGTTGTTTGGTCTACCTCGAGGTCTGATACCTTCTATCTCAGCCTCCAAAATCTGCCTCACATGCCTTCTGTCTTTGGTTATCATGATATGCCCTACCCATTACATTCTCTGTGCTCAGGTCTTTTTTAAAGGTCCACAAGCTCTTGATTATATGTCCTCCTCCATACTCCATTTTCTTTTACTGCACCAAATATTTTTTAGCATTTTGTTTTCTAGTACTTTCAGACTTTGTTTTACTCCTTTTAATTTGGATTAGGTCCCAGGGATAAACAGTTTTTTTTTAAGTCAAGGCTATACAGCTAGGACTGTAGAGCTATAGTTTTAGAGATACAGGGTGTGTTCTCTTCATGGTCAAGGGAACAAAGCAGTAGTTAAGCATCCAGAATGGTACACACTTTCCTTGTCAGCTAAGGCCTTCTTGACCATTTCTGTACTCCTTCAGCTACCTCAAGGACCTTTCTTACATGAATGGAGAATTGGTCTTCTTTGTTCATAGTTGTTTTTTAGTAGTTAGTGGGTTTGCCCTTATACCAGATCTAGCTTATGTCCACTTGTGTGTCTTTCTTTGTCTTTTCTTACTTCTTTTTTCCATATTGCATGGTAAATATTGTACAACTCAGAGATGCCTGAAAACAGTCACCCTAACTGATAGAACCCAGTCAAAGTGAAGTATAGCATTCTGAAGCTATCAGTGCAGATAGATGCTAAGTTCATTGTTCAGGTGACTGCTGTCTAGGATTTTTGGCCAAGCTGATGGAAACTAAGCTTGGTTTAATAATTTAACTGATGTAGTAAACAAATTTGTGTTCCAAAGAAAGTTCTCTGGGAAATTGTTTCATGAATGGATGAGATGGGAACAAGAACTTGAACCAAATGCCAATCATTGACTTGACTGGTTGGCTACTTAAGATGGGGCCAAGCAAACTGCAGGCACATTTTTGTCCTGGACACATACAAACAGACCTAGATCAGTTTGCTACATGGTAACCAATTGCAAAGATAGTTCAATTACCAGGGGTCTAATTGCTAATTTCAGTTCAAAGTAATGTGCCTCTGTCTGCTTGCAGAAGGTGCTATTAAACTTTTATCAATCAATATGTTCAAATTTACTTTTCACCCTGATTTATCTTAAATCATTCCATTGTGCACTATGTAAGAATGATTATCTAGAAAGGGCACATAAAAATAGCATGCTTTGGTTGGAAACTGTCTGACAGGTAAATGACAGGTGATAGTAGGATATAGGGTACACTTCTTGTCAAACTGACAAGCCTGCCCACTGACAGGTGCCCCGCCCCCTTGACCCCACCCCTGGCCCTGCCCTAGCTCCGCCCCAACCCCATCCCTAGACATGCCTCCTGCCCACCATCTTGGCTGCCATCTTGCAGCCAGAAGTCCCGCTCCTAACCCCTGACCTTTGCCACCAGAAACTCCAACCATGAACCCCCAGGCAGCCATGTTGGTGGCCAACTTGCCCGCCATGTTATGTCCCAGAACATCTTGTCCCCATCACATGGCCTGTAATATCAGAACGGTCAATAATTAACTGGGAAACTCCTCCACCCAAGAACGCTGCTGAGCCAATAGGGAGGCAAGTATAGAGGTGGTGGGGGGGACCTAGGTTGGCAGTCCCTGGCCTGCCTCTTGTCTAAATCCTGTTGGGAAAACCCTCCAAGCCAGGCTGCATGTTTTCTGAGACCACACTAATACAGGCAGAAGCAAATATGGATTCTTACACTTTGGAAGTGGAACAGACCGCATCAGAGCCACAGGCAGAGAGCCTGGGAGTGGCAGACAACCTAAACCCCAAAGACCCTACTGAGGTAAATAGCCTAGAATTATTTTGGAGGGGGCAGCTTTCTACAGTAACAGGGTGGGCCTGTGTTAACTCTTTCATCTCTTTGCAAGGGGTAAGTATGGATTCTTATACCACACCAGTAAGGCCCTCTGTTCCTGCCTTACCACGAAGACTGGATAGATGTCTACAAAAAAAACGCTACCTTAGTGACAGTTCTGAAGAGGGGGAGATTAAGGAGAGTAGCCCCCTAACCCAAACATTTCCTGAAATGTTTGGTGGCCAAGGGCCCAGAGCAGATGCTGATGATTCTGGAGAAGAGGGATGTCTCATTTTGGATGCTGACGAAGAAGATGTCTCTGGGGGTGCAGAGCCACTGATGGGTGTTTTGAACTTGGAGAGGAGCTGGTTTGTGTGTGGGGGGGGATTTTTAGGGAGGGTATTGTGGCAGGAAGGGGGTAGGAATTGACTATCAACTCCTTAAACAGAGGGTAACTGGAGTTTCTCCTTTAAAATACTTCTGCAGCTTGATGAAGCCTTTCTCATGATACCAGAAAGACAATGCAGCAACAGCTCTATAACTTTGGTACTTGGGAAGAGAAGCTGCTTTTGTGGCAATCAGAGTCCTGGTGCTTCAGAAGAAGAGGGTGTTGTGGCCTTTAGAAGACAACTAGGAATTGAACGAACTGGACCTGTGTCAACGTGGAGTCATAGAAGGCTCATGAAATCTCTTGTATGTGTTTGTTGTTATGGCATACTGAAATATTGTTTGAGAGAGAGACTTTTTGAAGCCTGCAGGGGTTGCCTCATAAATGCACCAGGTCAAGGAAGCCATGAATGTATGGACAGGACAGATGAGGATATAAACCAGACAATTCAGGAACTTTGTATTGAACTGTGTATGGAGAGTATTCTAAATGCTGTAATGGCATTAGCGTACTCTATGGATTGTCTGTGCCTCACTGAGAAACATTTAGCTCAGGGCATGGCAATTATAAACCATATTCATCTGGCTGGAGACCCACATGCTGCTTTACATGGTGTTATTCTTGAGGAGGATAAACCTCTGGTACCCTACACTGAATATTAATTGGAACAAGAAATTATAAATTCCTGCTCCAGAGAACAGTGTAGCCAGGATATAGTATAAAATGATCAAAAGGTGTAAATTTTGTACAGAGGCTGATGAAAATAAAATGTATTAGAAACACATTCTTACAGATGTTATTCTTTAAGGGAAGGTATAGAGGGCTGTTGGTTATAAGAGGTCACAGCTAAGGACATGTTGGAACAGGCCTAAAGAAAAATCTGTGGAGCCGTACAGGACAGCTGTAACTTGATGGCTGCAGCAAGGTGTTGTCTTCACACCTAAGAACCTTGCAAAAAAGACTGGCTGGGTGTGTGCACCCAAAATTCAAGGGTTTTGATTTTATCAGTTGCTGCTTTCATGCCTAAGAATGTTACAATGGGGACTAGCAGGGTGTGTACCACCCAAAATTGAATAGGTGTTGGATCCGTCACAATGGGCCTACAGGAACAAATCAAAGGGCAGGATGCAAAAACCAGGGCTGTCCTCCACCAGAAGGGACGAATTAAAGACCAGTATGCAATATCCTGGGCAGTCCTTGACGATGACCTGCCAAACCATGAGAGAAACCTCGTACATATTAAAATTAGAAGTTGTCAAGATATAACCTTGAGAAGGGCAGAAAACACCCTTTTTCTCAGGATTCTGGAATTGTTCCCAGACAGGATCTAGGTATGTACTCATATGTTTTATAAATCTTTTTTTGTTAATGCTTCATTTACTTCTTTTTGTATAGATATCTTCTCTGTTTCATTATAGTATCTTTTACTTACTCTTTCTTGGGGGGTCTTCATTACAGCGGAAACAGCCCAACTTTACACCAGAAAAATTGAAGGGGGGGCAGAACAAGACAGGGATGGTATGTACGTAACCATTTTTAACTCTCTGTACATAGAGATATTTGGGGTGTGTTAATATAAGGCTTATGTCAGAACATCATTTTGTAACTGTTTACCCCAAGCAGAAAACCCTTCTTGAAGAATGGAAAACCAGAGCAAGCATGTCCCATCATGTCTTTATCCTGTAGTGAAAGGTTCATTTTTCTGAAATCAAGCTTTTGAAACTCTTTAAGTGTTTTCGGGGTGGTGGGGTTAATTTTGCTATGGCTCTTTTAAAGCATGGGTGTTCAGCCTTGTAACTTTTAAAACTGTGTGTGTTTTGGGGATAGGGCTGAGGGTCAGCATGTGTGTGTTTTAGGGTTAGGAGATAGGTTAAGGTTTAGGGACAGAGTGTGCGTTCATCTTGGAAGTGGATTGTTGATGCTGAGGTGTCAATGTTATATTTCCCAAGTGATCTCATGCAAGACTGCCCAAGAGAGAGACAATGTTCCAGAAACACCAGAGGAACACGTGCCAGTTTGAAGGCCTCTAGCAGCACTTGTTGAAAACCACAGAAACACCCACCCTGAGGATCAGAAACCCCATGGACCAGACCCCACCCAAACCAAAGTAGAAGGACACGGTAAAAAAAAGAAAAGACCACATGGTTCCTCAGAGGAAAATGCACCACCAAACCCTGAGAGAGCCATGTGTGAAAACACAAGCATTCACAGTTCCAAAGCTGCTGTTTTGAGGTCTGTGAATAAGAAACACAAGACAGATTACTCACACACATTAGAGAAACTTGAGGAGGTTCTCCCCATGTGTTTGAAGGATCATGATTATTTCTCAAGGGAAAAGAGGAGACTTTCGGGGTCTGTTGATACACATAATGCCTAGAAGGATCATGATTATTTCTCAAGGGAAAAGAGGAGACTTTCGGGGTCTGTTGATACACATAATGCCTAGAAGGATCATGATTATTTTTCAAGGGAAAAGAGAAGACTTTGGGGCTTTGGTGGCACTCATAGAGCCTTGAAAGATCATGATTATTGTGCAACCAAAAGGGCACATGGTGTACGGAGTGGAGGTGGGCTGTATGGTCCTGACACTAGGCGTGGTATGCATCATAAGAGGGGAGGCCCTGATAAACCTGAGAACAAGTGGCTTGCGGGTCAAAAAGTAAGGGCCTGTTTAAAGATGAGGGTGGAAAAGGCTAAGCGCATATTGAGAAAAAATAAGAGAACCCCTACTGAGAACTCCACAAATGCCGC
>NW_017729000.1:44287048-44287595 GCF_001723915.1 Gavialis gangeticus | reverse complement strand
CCTACTGAGAACCTCACAATTGCCCCAAACCTCCCCAAGCCTGTCGTGTCAGAGAGCCGTGTTGGTGAAAATGAATTAGAAGACCCTCTAGAGGGGCCCTCAAAAACCCCAGCTGCCCCTGGGTCTGTGGAATCAGACAGTGAAAATGGTGAAAGTGATTTAGAAGATGCCTCAGAGGGTTCCTTGAATGTAGACCCTCCTGAGCGTGTGGAGGATGTCATGCTGGATGTAGAAATGGTATTGGTGAGAAGGCCTATATATAGCTAGGTTCAAAGCTCAGAGGTATATAGAGAAGTCTCGTTTTAGGAATCTTGAACTTGTACCAGTACACATGGCTTTTGAAGCCATAAAAAGGTGGGTAGAATGAATTGTAGAAAATCTCTGCTGTTTATTCATGCCTGCTGATTGTGCCCAGCTCCATCTTGAAGCAAATGGCATACACAACTGTTTATATTCCCTATTAATTTCATAGTTTCATAGTTTCATAGTTTCTAGGGTCGGAAGGGACCTGAGCAGATCATCTAGTCCGACCCCCTGCCATGGCAGA
>NW_017729000.1:44278894-44286397 GCF_001723915.1 Gavialis gangeticus | reverse complement strand
AGCAGATGTCTGGGAAGTTCAGGTCCCCCATGACTACCACATCCTTAGCTTTTGCTACCTCGGTGAGCTGACCCAAGAATTCCTGGTCAAGCTCCTCTGTTTGGGTAGGGGGTCTATAGTAGACTCCCACCAATAGGTCCCTTTCCCCTCTTCTGCCTTGAACCCTAACCCAAAGCACTTCAGAGTGCTTCTCCCCTGACTCTTTACTAATTAGTGAGGACATTTATTCCTCCTTGATATAGAGTGCCACTCCCCCCCCTCTTTCCTATCTAATATAAATGACATGTCCTAATTTAAATGACATGTCCACTGACCTGTTTTTAGAGTGGATCAGAAAGCTCTTACAAAGTAAGAGAGAAATACTCTTTGATTCAACATTTTGGATGATTGTGGTAGTTGAAAGAGGTGTGGGTGATGGTGCCCGGAAAGTGATAAGTTCTATCCCGTATTCCCAACATATTGCCAAAAAGAGATGGTATTTAATTGATCTTAACACCTTTGATACTAAGCTCTGTTTTGCTGGTAGTCTGCTTGCTCTGACCACTCTTAGAGGTGCAGAGCTGCTACATGGTGCAAGCCAACTGCACAAGAAGTTGGGGTGGTCAGCACAAAAGCAGGTTATGTTGAAGGATGTAGCATTGTTTGAAGATCTCGTAAAGGTTAACATCCATATAGTTATGCATAAGGAGAAAATGGGGTGGAGTTTCTTTGAAACGCACAACACACCCTGGAACCCAAACACCTGTTTCCTTATGTTACACAATGAGCATTATTATGGGTTTCTGGATGTGAAAAAGGTTTTTGGGACAAGAAATAATTGCGATCTTTGTCAGGTGTTGTACAGCCATAGCCACGCGTGCAGGTTCTGGTGCTGCCTCTGTCTGACCCCAGACTGCGCAGATAATGTGGGTGAGACAGACGTGTCCTAACTGTAAACTGGTCTGTCAGTCCTCAGGGTGCTTAGAGAGACACAGAGTTCTGGCTTCTGAGAAAAGAGGTGACTGTTTGTCTAAAACGTTGTGCTATGAATGTAAATCTTATGTGGACTAAAACCACGAATGTAAGGGGAGGCAATGCAAACAGTGCTATGGGCAAATCAAGGATGTAGAGAAGCATCAGTGCTTTATGCCCCGGACTACTAAACATGAAATAGGGGAGGGTTACATTTTTTATGGTTTTGAATGTATGTAGGAGACTGGGATGCACATAGCAAATTACATTTTTGCAATGGAGTTAGCTCTAGAAACCCCCTGGGAGGGTAAGACACAAGAGACAGAGCAGACTTGGGAATTTAAGGGCGAAGAATGCCTCTCAGACTTTATTAAGGTCTGTATTGATAAAAAGTATCAGGGCTACACATTCATAGCTCACAACGCCAAGGGCTATGACGGCTACTTCATTGTTAGCCAACTATTAAAAGAAAAAATGTCTGTGAATCTTATCACCCAGGGAGTTAAACTCATGTGTATAGAAGTCACAAGCCTGGATATCCATTTCATAGATTCTTTAAACTTTCTGCCTATGGAACTTTTGAAGAATGCAAAGGTCATTTCCCACATTTTTTTAACATGTGGGACAATCAAAATTATGTGGGACCTCTCCCTGAAGCAGAGTACTATGGAGTTGAAAGCATAATGCCTAGCGAGAGAGAGCAATTTTTTGATTGGTACTGGGACAACCGCGATAAGACCTTTGATATACAAAAAGAGCTGGCCTATTATTGCCAGGGGGATTTAAAATTTTGAAGAAGGCCTGTCGTGGGACTTTTGACTAATCAGTGATGGAGTATGCAGAAAAAATGTACCTAGTGCCCAACCACCAGCTGGAGAAATTAAGGACTCCCCCACTACCTCAGGAAAATATCAGAACCGAGGCGACCCATTTATTGGATGCTGAAATGAGGGACATTCTCCAAAGGCTGGGTTTAACAGAATATGATAAAGCTAAACTGTATGCCGCTGTGCTTCAAAAATACCTGGTGCACGTGAAGCAAGGTGATCTGGATAAAGGGAAATTAACCCTGTTTATGCCAGAACAGAACCCCTTAGAAATGGCAAAACCCCTAGATACACCAACAAATCCTGACTCCACTGTTCAGGAAGTGTTGGATAACATGCCCATCCGATACAGGAAAAAAGCTAAAGTGTTGCTCAGCAAACTGAGTCAGCACAAACATATTTCTTCTCGGGATGATCAAGGGGGGGTTGTGTACAAAGGAACGCTCATCGGGGTTCTGACATGTTTGACCTAGTCTGGGGAGCCCTCCAGACTCACACCACTTCTAGTAAACAGCCACCTAAAGGCTGGGACATCTTTATGAAAGCCCTGGCAGAGCTGAATGTACCATCTTCTCTTATGGGCAATGCTGCAAATCAGGCTCATTTGGAACACCTGAAAACCTCTGCTGCAGGCCAAGAAACACCATCACCAAAGCAGCAAAAGGTTGTCTCTAAAAGCAAGTGGATTAGCATGTAAAGTTTTACTTTTGCAATAAACTATTCTACACTGCTTCCAAATTTTGCCTACAATGTGTTTTTTAATGTGATATGGTGTAAAAGAAAAGTACTTGCACTTTTTTCTTTTTCTTTTTTTTTTTTTTACAACCCACTAGGGGAGGGGGCAGGTTCTTTATTTAAATAACATTTTTGTGGAAGTCGCTGCACGAGACGCATGTCTGGGCATGTTGAAACAGGTTTTGGGCAGATCCAGACATGTGGAAAAACTTGTATTTACTATTTACAAACTGCATCACCATGCGGTCATTTTGTACTAAATCATCAGAATACAATTTTAAAATGTGTTCAAATGACAACCCCTTGTTCTGGGGGTGCAGGAAAAACACACAGTGGTACACAAAGGCAAAAGAGGTCGGGTCGTGTAATTGTTTCATCTGAAAGGCTTTGCTGGTAGCATTTTTATTTAAAAAGAACATAATACTTTGAGGAAACAGCATTGATTGGGAAGTGACCGTACAAATCAAAAAACTCCTCATGGTTCCTATCCACCAGGTAAACAGCCAGCCAGTGTTCTCCAGGTTGGTTATGTGGGTGTGTATTGACCACCAGGCTCAGGGGTCTTTGAGACAGCCGAGCCTTAGGGAGCCAGTCACAGGGGAACACATCTAAAAAAGTCTTTTTGGTTTAAGGGTCTGCAGATAAAACTCTAGAGAGCTGTTCGCTGTACATCTTCACATGTAGTCAAACAGGACATTTCTCCTCTGGTTTATCTCTATAATATTGTCAAAGACCCCATACATGATCATGTTGACAGTGGTGGGCAAAGCCCCTGCAAAGTGTATTTCTGCTCTCAGGTTCCCAGTTTTAACCAAGGAATAATGGTCAGCACATTCCTGGACAGGAGACAGGTCAAAGACAAACAAGGTGTGCCCCCAGGCAAACTCCTCACAGTTGATCAATAGGGAATCGTCTTTCATGTGCTGTGCTTACCAGCAGTCTGCACCAGCTGCATATAGTCTCTCACACAGTTACCATTCTCAAAATCAGGTTGTAGCGGTTTCACTGGGATTTGTTCTCCATCAACATACAGGGCAACAAAATTAATATTGTACTGTTTAAAGTTGAAGGGGTTCTTAGAATAGTTCCCGCTAAAGGCGTCGTTATCCACAAAACCAGTAACAATGGGCTTGGGCAACTGTCCCAGAAACAGATTCTCCTGATTACTGATCCAACTGCCAGCAGGGATGCTAAACACTTTCAAACCTGTGCGGTCTATGGGGTATTTAGCACTGGCTGTAAGCAAGGCCTCTGCGTGACTCAACCAGACACCCAGAGCCACCTTCACTTTCTTCACAAAAAGTGAGTATACATGATTTGTAGTTTACACTGTCCAACCACCGGGGTTCCCATCAAACAGAAGGCATCTTTACTGCAAGTCAGTTTAATTTTCACATCCACGCCATTCAACAAAAGTTTTTCGTGAAAAAACAAATCGCTGTGGAGGTGGCCTAGCAGTTCTACATTTTTGATCCCAGCAGTCAGGCTTGCCCGTCTCCTAAACCCATGGTTATCACCATGCAGGGCAACCGCTTCATGTTGTCTGGGGGTGTCTTTGTAAAACAGACCAGCTGAAAACAGAGTGGCAAGTGTGTCGTCACTGTAGTTGAGCACTGATTCGATGAAGGCTCTGTAAGGGTAACAGTTGTTGCTCTGGCTTGTGAGACATCTCCCAGAGTGACATCCAGCTGACTGAAAATAGAGGCTAAAGGGTAATTCACTAGCCCCACTGCAGCCCCATCATCAAGATCAGTTCCATCACCTTTTACAATCTTGCAACAAAGATACAGCAACATGTTGTTCAAATCCTTATAATCTTCGCCATTCCAGGCAATGAAAAAGTCAAGGGGGGCAGACTCTGTAATAGCTGAGAGTGGGGGGGAGGGTCTCAATGTACAGACTTTTCTCAATGCTGGTCTGTGTGGGGGCTATTTGAAAGAAATCCAGCTCAGATTTGGTACACTCTTTGGATCCAACATGAACAAAAGCCATGGCAGTTAAAATATATTTCTTTTTTTTCAAGGAGAGAGCCCCTTCTTCCTCCCAGACAGCTGCTTCTTGGTCTTTCATTTCTGTCTGACCTGACGCCTTAGCTTCTTTCTTTTAAGGGGTTGGGGTGGGCCTTTACACAGGGGGCGTGATGCAGATCTCTTTCTTTTAAGGCTCCTTTTTTAAATATACACAAGACCAGACCTGCCCTGATTTGTTGCCTGGCTCACCTTATCCAGAACAGCTTGGGAGACATGGGCAATCACATCCTGGGCTATGTTTTGAGCGGCTTTCTTAACATGGGGTTTAATAATCTCCAGGCCCCTTTTCAAAAGAGGGATGGCTTTTCTAAACAGACTGTGGAATACGCCCCCCACACCAGCCCCATACATCATGGGCATCCTCTGATAACTGGGGAGACCATACCCAGCTTGAGCTTTGTAATAATTTCTGTACAAGGCTGGCTCCCTATAATTTATTCCACCACCATTGTGCTTTTTCTTATTTCAAAACACCAAAGTCCTTCGGGGATGCAGGTGGAGCTTAACGATCACCTTGCCAAAACAAAATGAGACGTGTCTATTCTGATCCATCCTTATTTCAATGCTGATTGTGTCAATGTGGTGCTGGCTCATGGGAACATAATGCAGCTTGTCATATATGATCGTGACAAACTCGTTGTTTTTTCCATGGGTAGGTACGCAGCGTAGCAAGGGAACTGAAAAGTCCCCAACAAGCTGGTGTTCAACAATGTCTGTGTAGATGTACAATGAATTGAACCCTCCGGTAATATCAGTTGTAAAGGGGTTTTTTTTACAGTGGACCCGGGTAGTAACCCCAAAATATAGGCTAGTTCCCCACCAGTAGAAAAAGTATAAGAGTTATCGCTGGCTTTCAGTCTAATTTTTCTGCTCACTTGATCATAGAAGATAACTAATTCAGGTGGGGTAGGGTGACTGGCAATGATATCATTCATAAGATCCAACAACTTTGTGATGGATGAATAATATTCCCAGTGCAGGACATACCCCCATTTTTTAGCTTCAGAAAAGATTTCAAAAGGGGTGTCTTCGTTGATGTTGTTCCAGCTGTGCGGGTATTGTATTTCTGCTAACCCTACCTCCCATTTCCCCAAAAGATCCAGAGGTTTAAGCAGCTGTATGGTAAAGTTTGAGCTGGTGTTCTGTGGGAAAACCTTGGCACAGGCATTACTGAGTAAAGTGATGTAAAAACCCACCGTCGCTCATCTTGCTCTTTCAGCAGCACTAATGCCTTGTCTTTTATTCTAAATGTTACAGGTTTGGGAGGTTTCTAAACAACTATTCAGTTTAGCTGGCCATCCTAACCATTTCACAAGTAACTGTTTCTTTCTCCCCTTTCCTTTCTCTGCTAGGACTTTTTCAATCCTGTAAACTTTGTCCTGTTCTGGGTTCACTTTCTGTAATTCTTCAGGATAAAAAGAACCCTCGATTGGCTTATCTTTATAATCTTTTAGGTGGTAGAGGGGGGTCTGCACTCGCTTAATGACTTCATCCACTATGAAAATTTCATCGGTGAATATTTGTTCATAACCTTTTTCAAATCTCCCTTTGGTTCTAGACACCCTCACGTGGTCTCCTTTTCTGAACAGGGGTGTTGTTTGTTTTTGACATCTTCTTCTCTCTCAGCATCCAAAATGAGACACCCCTCTTCTCCAGAATCATCAGCATCTGCTCTGGGCCCTTGGCCACCAAACATTTCAGGAAATGTTTGGGTTAGGGGGCTACTCTCCTTAATCTCCCCCTCTTCAGAACTGTCGCTACGGTAGCGTTTTCTTGGCAGACATCTATCTGGTCTTCATGGTAAGGCAGGAATAAAGGGCCTTACTGGTGTGGTGTAAGAATCCATACTTGCCCCCTGCAAAGAGACAAAAAAGTTAACACAGGCCCACCCTGTTACTGTAGAAAGCTGCCCCCTCCAAAATAATTCTAGGCTTTTTACCTCAGCAGGGTCTTTGGGGTTTAGGTTGTCTGCCACTCCCAGGCTCTCTGCCTGTGGCTCTTATGCGGTCTGTTGGTGGTCTGCCATGGTCCCCGGATCTGTTTTGGGAGTCCGGGAATCTGCCTTAACCACTGAGATCTCACCCATAGTGCTGCTGAGAGAGGTCTGAACAGTGCCTGAGGCTTCCAAAGCGTAAGAATCCATATTTGCTTCTGCCTATATTAGTGTGGTCTCAGAAAACATGCGGCCTGGCTTGGAGGGTTTTCCCAACAGGATTTGGACAAGAGGCAGACCTGGGACTGCCAGCCTATGTCCCACCCCCCACCCCTATACTTGCCCCCCTATTGGCTCATCAGCATCCTCAGGTGGAGGAGTTTCCCAGTCAAAGAGAGACCATTCTGATATCATAGGCCATGTGATGGGAACAGGGCATTCTGGGGTGGAACATGGCGGGCAAGATGGCCACCAACATGGCTGCCAAGGGGTTCGGGGGTGGAGTTTCCAGTGGCAGAGGTCAGGGGTTAGGGGTGGGACCTCTGACTGCAAGATGGCGGCCAAGATGGCGGGCTGGGGGTCGTGTCTAGGGGGCAGGGTTGGGGCGGAGGTAGGGCAGGGCCAGGGGTGGGCTCAAGGGGGTGGGGCACCTGTTAGTGTGTGGGTCCTGTCAGTTTGACAAGAGGTGTGCCCTATATACTACTGGTGATTCTTTCTTTGGCTTGGATTTTGTTCTAATTCTTTGCTAACTGAAAGGAAAGATTATGTCTAGGGTAGGTTTTTGGAAGGGGTAGACTAATTTTGATTTAAGTCTGTACATTGTTTCCTTGTTTTATGACCTCCCTTCTGCTAGGTTATGGTTATGTGTAAATCAAATGTTACTGGCTAGGGGAACTTTATAGGAGGATAATTCTTAGGGCTGTGTGAAATTTCAATGGGTGTTTCATTTTGAAGCTGTTTCAATGTGTTTTGAGCTCAAAGCACTGAAATTGAAAAGAAACAAAAGGCAAGGTCACTCAAAATGTTT
>NW_017729000.1:44273256-44273894 GCF_001723915.1 Gavialis gangeticus | reverse complement strand
TTATGCGGTCTGTTGGTGGTCTGCCATGGTCCCCGGATCTGTTTTGGGAGTCCGGGAATCTGCCTTAACCACTGAGATCTCACCCATAGTGCTGCTGAGAGAGGTCTGAACAGTGCCTGAGGCTTCCAAAGCGTAAGAATCCATATTTGCTTCTGCCTATATTAGTGTGGTCTCAGAAAACATGCGGCCTGGCTTGGAGGGTTTTCCCAACAGGATTTGGACAAGAGGCAGACCTGGGACTGCCAGCCTATGTCCCACCCCCCACCCCTATACTTGCCCCCCTATTGGCTCATCAGCATCCTCAGGTGGAGGAGTTTCCCAGTCAAAGAGAGACCATTCTGATATCATAGGCCATGTGATGGGAACAGGGCATTCTGGGGTGGAACATGGCGGGCAAGATGGCCACCAACATGGCTGCCAAGGGGTTCGGGGGTGGAGTTTCCAGTGGCAGAGGTCAGGGGTTAGGGGTGGGACCTCTGACTGCAAGATGGCGGCCAAGATGGCGGGCTGGGGGTCGTGTCTAGGGGGCAGGGTTGGGGCGGAGGTAGGGCAGGGCCAGGGGTGGGCTCAAGGGGGTGGGGCACCTGTTAGTGTGTGGGTCCTGTCAGTTTGACAAGAGGTGTGCCCTATATACTACT
>NW_017729000.1:44262592-44272757 GCF_001723915.1 Gavialis gangeticus | reverse complement strand
GGAATCTGCCTTAACCACTGAGATCTCACCCATAGTGCTGCTGAGAGAGGTCTGAACAGTGCCTGAGGCTTCCAAAGCGTAAGAATCCATATTTGCTTCTGCCTATATTAGTGTGGTCTCAGAAAACATGCGGCCTGGCTTGGAGGGTTTTCCCAACAGGATTTGGACAAGAGGCAGACCTGGGACTGCCAGCCTATGTCCCACCCCCCACCCCTATACTTGCCCCCCTATTGGCTCATCAGCATCCTCAGGTGGAGGAGTTTCCCAGTCAAAGAGAGACCATTCTGATATCATAGGCCATGTGATGGGAACAGGGCATTCTGGGGTGGAACATGGCGGGCAAGATGGCCACCAACATGGCTGCCAAGGGGTTCGGGGGTGGAGTTTCCAGTGGCAGAGGTCAGGGGTTAGGGGTGGGACCTCTGACTGCAAGATGGCGGCCAAGATGGCGGGCTGGGGGTCGTGTCTAGGGGGCAGGGTTGGGGCGGAGGTAGGGCAGGGCCAGGGGTGGGCTCAAGGGGGTGGGGCACCTGTTAGTGTGTGGGTCCTGTCAGTTTGACAAGAGGTGTGCCCTATATACTACTGGTGATTCTTTCTTTGGCTTGGATTTTGTTCTAATTCTTTGCTAACTGAAAGGAAAGATTATGTCTAGGGTAGGTTTTTGGAAGGGGTAGACTAATTTTGATTTAAGTCTGTACATTGTTTCCTTGTTTTATGACCTCCCTTCTGCTAGGTTATGGTTATGTGTAAATCAAATGTTACTGGCTAGGGGAACTTTATAGGAGGATAATTCTTAGGGCTGTGTGAAATTTCAATGGGTGTTTCATTTTGAAGCTGTTTCAATGTGTTTTGAGCTCAAAGCACTGAAATTGAAAAGAAACA
Organism: Gavialis gangeticus; assembly: GCF_001723915.1. Classification (NCBI taxonomy): domain Eukaryota; kingdom Metazoa; phylum Chordata; order Crocodylia; family Gavialidae; genus Gavialis; species Gavialis gangeticus. Next base: position 44,271,875 of record NW_017729000.1, on the reverse strand, counting down.
AAAGGCAAGGTCACTCAAAATGTTTTGAAAGTTTAAAAAGATTATGAGTTTCAAAGATTAGCTTGCTTGCAGTGAAACAGAAACTAAGGAGAGGGAGGGAGGGGGAAGAGAGGGGGAAGGACTGCTCTAGTCACATCTAGCTCCCAGTTTTATTTCCCCCAGATCTCTGGTCACTTCCCCTTGCTCTCTGGTCATTTCCCCTGTTCTTCCTGAGGGGTGCAGGCCCTCAATCTGCATGCGGGGTTTCAGTAGGCTGCTGCCTACTGAAAGAAGGACCTAAAGAAGTCCTTCTTTAGGTACATAGGGAATGGGAGGAAAATGAATGGGAGTGTGGGGCCATTGCTCAACAACTCAGGACAGCTAGTCATCAGCACTCAGGAGAAAACTGAACTCCTGAATGACTATTTTGCTTCAGTCTTCCACTGGGCCAAAGGGGAAATCATGCCAGCTAGGGTACAGAAATAAGCAGGGTTCAAATGACCACCATCGTACTATTGCTGTAGAACTGATGTGTGATCAATTAAAGAAATTGGACATATATAAGTCAGCAGGTCCAGATGAACTTCATCTGAGAGTGCTGAAGGAGCTTGCCAAAGACACTGCAGAACTCCTTTTCCAAAACTCGTGGCATTCTGGGGAGGTCCCCAAGGACTGGAAGAGGGCCAATGCTGTGCCCATTTTCAAGAAGGGGAGAGGAAGGACCCTGGTAACTATAGGCCAATTAGCCTAAGTTCTATCCTAAGGAAAATCCTAGAAAAATTCATCCAAGAGGCTTGCAGAAGATAGGATTCTGAATGACAGCCAGCATGGCTTTGTCATGGGCAGGTCTTGTCTTGCCAACCTCATCTCCTTTTATGATCAGGTGACTCATGACCTGGATAAGAGAAAAAAAATTGACATTACATACCAGTGGGGGGAAAGGAGGGAAAAAGTCTCCCTTCGGAGCCAGGCAGTGCTGCACAGAGCCCTGCTCCCTGCCCCACAGTGGTAGGGGAGGGGAGGAGGTAGAAGAGTCCCCCTGAAGCTCTGCAGAGAGCCTCTGCCCTGTGGCAGAAGGAGGGTGGCTGATTTGCCTCTGCTGCAATCCCCTGGTGGGAGGGGGAAAACCCCCTCCCTGCCCCCTCAGCCTTAACAGGACCAGGCCAGGATGGCTGTCGTCCTTGCCAATGGGATAGGGAAGGGGTGGGAATATACCCCTTCCTCCCCTTTCCTCACTGCTCCAGCCATGGGGGCATGACCAGATATCATCCCAGCATGGCTCAGTTACGGCAAAGGGAGCAGGGAGGTGGTTAATTCCTCCCTCCTTCCCTTATGCCACCCGGAATTGCAGCTGGGGTCTGCCAGCCCCAGCTCCTGCCTCTGTCTCCACCACTTGCCCACAGACAGACAGACCCTGGCTGCGGTGGGAGGTGAGGGGAAGGAGGGAAGAATGAACCCCCTCCCTGTTCCCTTTGCCTTAATGGGGCCATGCCAGGCTGGCCACACCCCTGCCCTTGCTTGGGTTAGAGAACAGAGTGGTGGGGCCATTCCTGCTCTCTGGAGCAGATAGCACAGACCAGCCCAGGACTGCAGAACATGCTGGGACGCTGGAGGACTCTAGTTTAACTTAAACAAGGAAGGGGTCTGGCAGAGAAGTTGCATAAACCAGTTTGACCCAAATCAGTTAAGTCTGGTACTACATTGAACCAGGTTTATCTTAACCAGGTTTGGGACATTTTGAAACTGGTTTATGTTCACTGAAATTATATTCTGTTACAGGTTTAAACCAGTTTTTGATCACTTAACTGGTTTATGTGTAAATTCTGTTTCTAGCCACAGAGAAACCTTTGACAATACAGGTGAATTACAGGGAACAACGGAGCCATCAGAGCTTTAAAAATTAAAATTTGACTTGAAATACTATCTCCATACTTAATAACTATGTCCTCCTCTGCATTCCAAATTGAATCTCATCAGCCATGCAGCACATCTATGGCTGAGTGACCTGGAGCAATGTCATTGTTAGCACAGTACTACTTCCCAGTATCTGCTGTTATCTATATCTGTACAATCCAGCTGAGCATACCAGATTGTATACTTGTCAGGGAGAGCAGAGGCTGAAAGTAGAGAAACTTTTCTTCCATCAGGATAAATGTTACCTGTGCTAAGGTTTTTAGAACAGTTAGTCTGAGACTGGAATAAACTACAACAGACACAAAGGATGATCCATTCCTCTAAAAATTAGGTAAAAAATGAAAACACTACCAAAAAAATACATTATATTGTCCACATTTTTGTCTCCTGGGTAGAGGATGAGAGAGAAAATCGACAACATGATAGAGGTTAGTTATGTCTTAATGCATTAGTGAATGATTCTCTGGGTGATGTGGAGCCATCAGTCCTGGCTGGCAGGGTGTACCTGCTGACATGATCTCTGGGCTGGGTGGGGCCCCTCCCCTCTGCTGCCTGGCTGCAGCTCCAGCACAGACTGCAGGCTGTTCCCCCTTTCCCCCTCACCACTACCTGCTAAGCAGGAATTCCCTTCTCCCCTCTGCCTTGCTGAGGAGGTGTCTGTGTATTAGCTAGCAGACCACACACTGGCTACAGTCCATGCTGAATCAACAGGAAGAATCAACAGGCAGAATCAACAGGTAGCTAGTAATGTCCCTCTGTTGTTTTCTTAATGGTTATCAGCTCCCTGCTGGGCTAATCAGAGCATCTTGCTGGGGTCTGGCCACACCCCCTCAGTTCAGTGCTGTGGAAGGGATGGGAGGGCTGCTCTAGTGACCCCCAGCTTCTAGCCTGAGCCACTGCAGGCATGTGCCTGCATTTCTGAGATGTCTGTTTGGTTACAAAACTGATTTAGCTTAGCCAGGTTAGACTAATCTGCAAAGTTTGAAAAATTTCAGGCTCAGGCTTTTTAAATGCCTGTCCCCAGCCTTAGAAGTTGGACAGTCCTGAAATAAAACACTCCTTCCTCCCTGTTTCTTCCCCTGCAGCACTAAAAGCTATGCTTGGGCAGTAGCCAGTCTTTTCCAAAGCCCACAGGCTTGGGCAGGCCCTTTCCTTTCCCATGTAATTGGCCATGCAGTTTATCTGCTCACCTTCCCTGCTATTCCCCAACTCCAGCCTCGGCTTCTAGAGCAGGGGAAAAATAATACCAGAGAGTTGGATATCAATGAAAGCAAATTTGACTTGGATTGCTGGTGAAAAATAAGCACAGCCTGACTTCAAAGCCTAACATGACTCAGCAGGATTGGCAGCAATGGCTGACTTCAAGAGCCAACCTTCATCTTGCCCAGTGGTCTCCATTAATAATAAGGTAGCTCACCTCACCAGAAACTGGTATTTATTACAGAATTTATTGGGTTTGTTACAGTAATAAATTTTTGTCCAGTTGAGAATGCAGATGGTAGGGGTAAGTAATAATGCAAAGATAGATGCTTTTGGCAGTACTTAGCTGGTAGGAGCAATTTTGTTCCCTAACTGGGAAATTACTGTTAAAATAACACCTAGCAGCTGCACTTGGTTATGACTTGTTTTATGGTCTTGCCATCAGAGTAGCATACCTGCTGCTGACAAGGTTCCCATACTATTGTTCTCTGTTTGTGTTGATTCACTAAACTCTGATATTTAATGCTTATTTCTCTGCAGATAAAACAAGCTGCAGCTGCACAACCTGTTCCATACTGCAGTTTAGCATCAGCTGTGCCCACAAGGATCCACTCATACTTATATACCCTGTCACAATCCAATCTCTCTAATACTATACTAAACCATACCCTGCCAGATTGTCCTTTACTAATGAGCACCATCCATGGCCGTTATGACACAACAAACCCCTGGTTGATATATATAGTGAGTGCTGATGAAAAACACCCATAGCAGAGACAGTGCCTAGAGGGAAAGGAACATCACAGGGCTTTTTATCTCTTATAACATTTATTAAAATTAGATTGCTTCTTGCTATCTTTACTTATTAGCATTCAAAAAAATTAGAAAAAAATATATATTGTACCTCTTGCACCTCCTCTCCAATATGTATATATTAGGAAACAAAGGGAAACATTTAAATACCTTAAACTTCTTCTCTTCTTGAATCAGGCTGATTCATATTCTGCTGGTTTCACAGGCTGGGAAATCTACCTGGCAGTTTTACAGCACCAAATACATGGAGGATGATGTGTATTGAAGATACTTCTTTTCCTGGAAACTGAAGAACAATTCTCCATAAGTATGAAGAATAATCAGTCTATAACTGCTGTGTAGTTAGGTTTTAACTGTATTTACACCACATAGAAGTTACTCACAGCATAGTTTTTACTATTTTTTTAGTAGCATTTATTTATAGACAAAGGGCATGTATATATGAAACAAAATTTCCCAGTTAGGTCGACGCAACTGCATTTGTGTTTGCATGGCCTGGGATTTCCCACCACTCTAAAGTCCATTTAGTGCCTAAACTAACACTACTCAGAGATGTTTTAATTTGTGACACTTTCCTGTTTTGCCACTCCAACCGTGGATTTGTTCATGCAAACAGCCAGAGACTCCAAAGACCTCTATTTAATCCCCTTTGCCTTGAGGGGGCGCTACATTCTGGCCTCTAGCCAGTAAGTGCCACTGTGTGTTCTTTTTTACTCTTCTTCACTCCTCATTCCTCCCTCCTCCCTCACAGCACACAATCATCACATGTCTGCTTGCTTGCTGAGACTAATTATTTTAAAATGGGGGAGAGAAATAATCATATAACTTTTTACCCCCTCTTAATTGTTCACCCCCCCACCTATAGTTTATGTCCTCCCTCAACCCCCCCACCCCCATCAAGTGCTGCCAGTACAATGACCATAGCTCCTAACTACATCTTCAGCATCAACTTAATGGTAAGATTGGCAGTTGGGGGCCAGAAGCAGAGTGAGGAGGGAGCCAGGCACATGTGCATCCCCATACACACATGTGCCCCCTTACCGCACCAGCGGTGGCAGTGGAGGTGGAAGCAGAGGCAGTGGAGGGGGCAGCAGCAGCTGATCCCCCTAAGATAAGTGGGGCAGAGGGGGTTGGCACAGCTGAGGTGAATCCAGAGGGGAAGCCCCCTGGATCCCTTTTAGCTCAGACAGCAGGGAGCCACGGTCCCGGGCCATGTGCGGGCAGTGCACCTGAACAGTGCTCACAGACAGGAAAGGCAGATGTGCGGCAGCAGTCCAGAAGGGACCTCTGACAGGCAGGAGAAGTAGATTCACAGCTCCATGGACATAGTACAGATGCAAAGCGCAGCTGCTAGGGGCCCCACCCTGGTGGTACCACCTGCCCTGGGCTCCTCTGGGGCCTCCACCCGTATGGAGCTCATGGCAGGGGTGGCGGCCCCCCACTCCCCTATCTGTGGGGGTGGCCAGGAGAGGACCTGGAGTCTGATGGTAGAAGGGGGGTCTGGTGGTTCCCTTGCCTGTCCCTCCTGTGCCTAGCTTAGGGCCCTGGAGGAGCAGGTGAGGGAGCTACTACAGACCACCCAACCAAGGGGAAGAGCTGGACCACGAATTCTTGGGCCAGCTTGTGGAGGCACTTAAGGCAAGGGATGTAGTTTTCATGGGTGATCTAAATTACCCAGATATCTGCTGGGAGGAGCAGTCAGCCAGGTCAGACTGCTCACAAAGCTTCCTTGCTGAGATACAGGACCTCCACTTAACCCAGGAGGTGCACAGTACCACCAGGGGGAATGCTCTGCTGGACCTGGTCCTGGCCACAGCTGATGACCTGGTGAGGGGACTCTAGGTTCTTGACCACCTGGGCAACAGTGATCATCGCCTACTGGAATTCACCATCCAGCACAGGGTGTCAAGGGCCTTCAGCAAGGCAGTAGCCCTTGACTTCAAGAGGGCCAACTTCAATGAGTTGAGATTGGTAGGAGAGGCACTGAGGTTCTGAAGGGTAGGGGAATGGGTTGTCCAAGACGAGTGGTTGTTCCTTAAGGAGACGATCCTCTGAGCCCAAGGGGTGGCAGTTCCAATGAGAATCAAGCAGGGCAAGAGTGCTCAAAAGCCCCCCTGGCTCACCAAAGGCATTCAGGAATGCCTGAAAGCCAAAAAGGAGGCATACACTGAGTGGATGGGAAGGGCTATCACCAAAGAGGACTATACCTCCATCATTTGGATCTCTTGGGGGGCTATTGGGAAAGCTAAGGCAGATACGGAACTAGAGCTAACATCAAGGATAAAGGACAACAAAAAGTCCTTTTTTAAATACATAGGGAACATGAATAAGGCACTGGGTAACATGGGGCCCCTGCAGGATATGCTTGGCAATCTGGTAGTTGCACCAGAGGAAAAGGCAGACCTTTCAAACAATTTCTTTGCCTCCATTTTTCTGAGCAGGGACCAGGCCTAGGGTCAGGGAGGACCAAGTTAGGGAACTTCTGGAGAGGCTGGATGTGTTAAAATCAGCAGGTCCCGATGCTCTCCACCCCAGGGTGCTGAGGAAATTGGCAGGGGTTATCGAGGGGCCCCTAGCATGGCTTTACGAGCACTCATGGTGCTCTGTCCAGGTGCCTGATGACTGGAAGAAGGCCAATGTGGTGCCCATTTTTTAAAAAGGGAGGAGGGAGGACCCAGGCAACTACAGGCCCATTAGTCTTACTTTGATCCTGGGGAAGCCCTTTGAGAAAATTATCCAGGAGCATATCTGGGAAGGACCAGTGCGGGGGATGATGCTCAGGGGCAACCAGAATGGGTTCATTAGGGGCAGGTCCTGTCAGACCAACCTGATTGCCTTCTACAGTCAGGTCCCAAAATCATTGGATGCAGGTGTTGCAATGGATGTAGTCTTTCTAGACTTCAGGAAGGCCTTTGACACTGTCTCTCATCCCATTCTCATTAAAAAGCTAGGTGACTGTGGCATTGATGCCTACACAGTCAGATGGGTTGCAAATTGGCTGAGGGGCCACACCCAGAGAGTGGTGGTAGACAGGTCATATTTGACCTGGAGGGATGTGGGCAGTGGAGTACCCCAGGGCTCGGTCCTTGGGCCCGTACTGTTCACTTTATTAGCAACTTGGACAAGGAGGTGAAAAGGACCCTGTTCAAATTCACTGATGACACCAGGATTTGGGGTGAGGTGGGCATGCTAGAAGGGAGGGACAGGATACAGCTGGACCTGGACAGATTACAGTGGTGGGTGAATGAGAATAGGATGGGATTAAATACTGAGAAGTGCAGGGTACTGCACTTGGGAAGTAAGAACCAGCAGCATACCTATAGGCTGGGGAACTCCCTTCTCAAAAGCACAGTGGCAGAAAGAGATCTTGGAGTCATTATCAATTCCAAAATGAATATGGGCTGCCAATGTGAGGACGCAGTCAGTAAGGCTAATCGCACCTTGTCATGCATCCACAGATGCATCACGAGTGGGTCCAAGGAGGTGATCCTCCCCCTCTATGCAATGCTGGTCAGGCCACAGTTGGAGTACTGCCTCCAGTTCTGGGCACTGGACTTTAGGAGGGATGTGGACAACATGGAGAGGGTCCAGAGGAGGGCCACTCTCATGGTCAGAGGGCAGCAGGGAAGGCCCTATGGGGAGAGGCTACAGGACCTGAATCTGTTCAGCCATCACAAGTGAAGGCTAAGAGGGGAGTTGGTGGCCATCTATAAACTTACCAGGAGGGACAGCAGGGAATGGGAGAGACCCTGTTCTCCCGAGCACCTCCCGGAGTAACAAGGAATAATGGCCATAAGCTGTTTGAGAGTAGGTTCAGGCTAGACATTAGAAGGCACTTTTTCACAGTCAGGGTGGCTAGGATCTGGAACCAACTTCCAAGGGAAGTGGTGCTGGCTCCTACCTTGGGGGTCTTTAAAAGGATGCTGGATACTTACCTGGCTGGGGTCATATGAGCTCAGTATTCTCTCCTGCCCAGGGCAGGGGGTCAGACTTCAAGATCTACTTAGGTCCCTTCCAACCCTACATCTATGAATCTATGATTTTTGCAAGTACAACACCAAATACAAATTAACACTTGTTTTCCTTTATCAGTGTCTAAAAGCCACTGGTCTTTTAGTCCATTGGTGTCATTGGCATCCTGTGGCTTTTAAATAAATTTAATAAATAAAGTTCATACACCACTGAATAACTTGAACTGTAATACATGTACCTACTTTGATTTATTTTCCCAATTGTATTTTATATACCACTGTACTAAGATGGTTAATGATATGCACCAGTCCAATTCACTTCAAATCCAAAGTATGTTTTTTTTCTTACCCAGTTTTAAATACATAACTTGATTATCAATTTCCCATAAAGTGGGTTTCCAATTTTTTCTTCCTGTATTGTGCCAACCATTTATACACGTTATAGTTAGTGGTATCTCCCACATTATTAAACTGATCCATGTTCATCACCAACTTCATGGGCCGTCCATTCTGTATTTTGCTTTAATCAATAAAGAGTTTCCTTACTTCTTTATACAAATACTGATGTGCTAGGTTTATCAACTTTTCCTATAAAACAATGGGTTAATGCAGTTTTCACACACATCTTGGTATGCTGGTGTTATACACAGTATCTAAATACAAATGAGATGTTCTTTATAGTCTTATAACATTTTATCAGATTGTTTACTAAATACACACATATTACTTGTTTTGAAATGCCATTTTGCTAAACAAGTAAATTTTACAACTCAAACTTTCATATGAATTGTTGTTTTTTGTTTCAAAGATTAGAACATATTTCCAGTCCAACTGGACAGAAATTTTCTGGTTTGGGATCCACAGACCGATTCAATTTTTAGAAAGAGTATTACCAATAATTTTTATCACATCTTTATCATATTCATGTACATTTAAACTTTTGACAACTTACCATAAACTAATCAATCAATCAAATAATTCACTATCCAGTGCAGGGTGTCAAGGGCTTATAGCAAGACTAAAGCCCTTGACTTCAGAAGGGCCAATTTCAATGAGCTTCGGAGACTAGTGGGGGAGGCACTGAGGGCCCAGAAGGTAGAGGAGACGGGAGTCCATGAGGGATGGTCATACCTTAAAGGGGTGATCCTCCAGGCCCAAAGTGTAACATTCCCTGAGAGAAGCAAGGGGGGTAAGAGTGCTCAGAAACCCCCATGGCTCAGCAACAGCATTCAGGAATGCCTTAAGACTAAAAGGGTGGTGTACAACCAGTGGAAGGGAGGGGCTATCACCAAGGAGGAGTACTCCTCCTCGGCCCGTGAGTGTAGGAGGGCTATTAGGAAGGCCAAGGCAGAGATGGAACTCAGGCTAGCCTCCAGGATTAAGGACAACAAAAAGTCCTTTTTCAA
>NW_017729000.1:44248310-44257592 GCF_001723915.1 Gavialis gangeticus | reverse complement strand
TGATCAGGGCTTCTCCTGGCCGCGTCATTAGTACCCACACGGATTAGGACTATGGGGTAGTAATTGGTGGGCTGGATCTTGGCCTGAATCGTCCCTGTCATGTCAAGAATCTTTGCTCTGGGTAGGCAGTAGACCTCACGTGTTGAGGGGTCCTGGCAACAGATGGGGCCCTCTGTACCTCTCAGGAAGAAGTCACCTATGATGATCACTCGACGCTTTCTCCTCCGGGACTCCTTAGCTTCTTCGGCCTGTTCGGATTGTGGAGAATGTAGAGTTGCCTCCTCTCCGGTTGCCTCCTCTCCTTCCTTCTCCTCCAGTGTTGCCAGGGCCTCGTACCTGTTCTCCAGCCAGACTGGAGGAACTGGTACTGCTGTGTTACGAGCAGCCCTGGTTCTGGAGGTGACCGTCTGCCACTCTGCAGTGGAGGGCACCTCCCGAGGTGCTTCTTCCTTGGGTGTGTGGCCCTGCAGGGAAAGGAAATAGCCGTCAGTTTCTTCCTCCACCTCCCTGATTCCCCTCAGCCTGCTAACCTCCTCCTGGAGCTCCTCACCTGCACCTCCAGGGTCCTAAGGTGGGCGCCTGCAGGACAGGTGTGGGGGTCCCTAATCCCTGCCCCCTGGGCCTTGCTGAGTAACTCCCACAGGCTGGGGGTGGGAGGATGCCAGCTCCCCCATGGGCTCTGTCTGGGTGGAGGCCTCAGACAAGCCCCAGGTAGGCTGCTCCCCCCGGGCAGGGTCCCTGGCTGCACTCTGTGTCAACACCATCATAGGAGTTGCTGTCTGTTTCTAGCTTAGTTCAGTGCCTTAGCCCTGCCCTAGTAAGAGTCTCCCTCCTGGCCCTTCCTGCTCGCCCGCTGGCGCAAACACTCTTATAGAGTGTGCCTGCTTGCGTGCTTTGTTCGCACAGAGTGGCTTGGGAGCGCGGCTCCCTACTGGCTCAGCCAAGAGGGATCCGGGGGGCTTCCCCTCCGGATCTGGCTCAGCTGCATTTGGTCTCTCTGCCCACTTACCTTAGAGGGATCAGCTGCTGATCAGCTGCTTTTTAAAGAGGCACTTTGGCAAGCACTGCAGGACATCATTTATCAAGCCCTGTAACCTCTGGTAATCAACACAGGACTCCATGGCCATGTCTACCAACCACTGCACGTGATCTATCGCTTCCACGTGGAAGGCACAATCAGAATGCATTGAGTCCCAGAGTTCATCCCACCAGGCTTTTGCGCCTGACACTGTGGCCTGTGACAACTCTGCCAAAGCCTCCTGTGAACTTTCTCAGCAGTGTTGCTGCCTACAGCACATGTCCCTTGAGAGCTCCACTGGAGTGCAAGCTAGGGGTCAAGGTTCAGGGGCACATGCTTGACTGCCATCAGGTGCAATAGCTGGTAAAAAAAATGAAGAAAAAAAAATCCCAGTTGTGACATTTCCTTTCCCCAAGAGGTGGAAACTCCACCCCCCCACCCCCCACTCTGCAGTGGAGAGCAAGCATGGAACCAGACCCTGCAAAAAACTTACAAGTGCCCAGTTTGGAACCATGTCCATGGCTGCCACTGCCCATGCCAGCTGCAAAAGAGTCAAGCAAAAAAATTAGTTTGGCATCTGTTACATTCTGAGCTATCCAACCCCAAAAGAGAATGCCGTATACCCTTCATCCACCACCACCAAAAGAGCATGGCAACTCACCTCCAGTAACACATGAATTTCTCTACCCTGTCACAGGACGAGGTCACCAGGGATGGCCATGATACTCCTAGGGCTCCTTGACTGTGCCAATCCTGCCCAACAGGCACCCTCTCTCTCTTCTGCCATGTCTCGCTGTAACTGTAATAGATAGGGAGGCTGCCCTCGAGTGTATATTTTGGACATGGTCCTGATGGACCCCACTGAACCCTGTGGGTTCTCGGACCCCTTTTGGATCCCGCTCCAAAATGGATGCCCCACAGGATACCCTCAGCCTTATGGGCTAGATGCATGGCTCCAAACCACCCCTTTACCATGCCCCAAGCCTTGCAGATGACATTCACACATTGTCCCTCCAAGGCCTTAGTTTAGCTTGGTCTCTGGTCATTGCTGGACTCCGCAGCGCTCTCTCTCTGTGCCCCCTGGTGCTGGGGTCCACTCACCCCCTTTGTCACCACACCCACACTGGCACTGGGGTCTGTTCAGCCCCAAATACTGCACCCACACTAGTGCTGGCATTCCCACAACATATTGGGCCCCTAGTGAGGCCTTATTCTTCCCCAGTAGCCTCAGCCCAATCCACCAGTTTACAAACAGAAATCAAAATATAAGCCCCCCGGGAATAACATAATGCAAGCAGTTCAGGGTGTGTTCTGTCCCTTTAAAAGGATTAAATCTCCCCCCTAGCACTAAATGCCTTGCAGGCCAGGGTCCCTGGTGAGGTCTTGGAGCCTCTTAATCCTACCAGAAGTAGAATAGGCAGTCAAACATCTCCACTTAGTTTCCTATAAGAGAGCTCCTTCCCCCTTGGCTACTGACAGAGAACTGCCCTCTGGTCCCAGTCCTGAGGTTTATATGTGCCCAAGGCCCTGCCTCTTCTGGAGTCATCTGACTGCCTGCAGGTGTGGGCTAATTCCCTCATTCCTGCTGCCACGGTAACCTACAGCTGTGGGGTTCCTGACTGACTGCTAGGGCCCTCTCCCTAGGCAGTTTCTGCCCTTAAAGGAGCAGAAACCTTAGTGCCCTGCGACATACCCCCCAACTCCCCAAACCCAACCAGCCCATTTCCAAGCATGCCTGCCAGTGGCAAGAGGCATATTGCAAGATACTTACAAGTCACCAGTCGCACATCTTCTTGGGTCTCGGGAACAAAAAATAATGATTGAGTATTGTTGCGAAGAGAAACCTCATCAGCCACACCGTTTTCTTCCTGTTACTCCTCCTCCATCTCATCATCTGTGCTAGTCTGTGGAATCGGGGGGGGGGACACGACGACACTGGAACAAATGCAAGGTGTACCACTGTTCTTGTTGGCAGTCCTTGTAACCTGGGAGCACGGAGCAGTCTCAGTATTGCTCATGGTTTCACCCTCAGGAGGAGCTGCCTCTGTCAGTGTGCTCTCCTCCTCCACAACCCTGGTCTGAAAAGCCAGAATACCAGGAGAGTCGCCCACATCCTTGGAGAGAATGATAGACAGCTGCTCCTGGAAAGGAGCAATTATGTGCCCTGCCCCAGAATGAGAGTTTACATCTTTGAATGGTAAAATGGAGATTTCAGGGCCTTGATCTTGCACTGGCTTTGGGTCCAGTCACGATTGTGCCCTTGTGCCTGCATGGCTTTTGCAATGGCGACATAAAGGCTTATTCCTCTGACTTTTCAGCTGGTCTATGTTCTTTTGCTCCAACCAAATGTTGATTAAGTCCTGCAGTTCTTCCTGGGTCCAGTTGGGTCCACAGCCATTAGAGGTATCAGCCTCTTGCTCCATCACCTCCATACTGCTGGCCTTGGCTTTATGAGACATGGCAAAGCAGTTCGTGGTCAATAGCAAGTGATTCACCAAAGGCTACTGGAAAAATTTTGGGGTCAGTTTTATACGTATGCCATGCTTGCATGAGGATTTTGGAAAATTCCAGAGATTGTGAAGTCTCACAACACCCAAAGGTGATGAAGCACCCACCCCATTTAACAACAAAGACATGGTGATGGGCTTGAGCATGGGCTAAATAATGCCATTGTCCATTGGGATGGCTGCTCAATGCCCCAGAATGTTGCAAAAATTGATTATATCTGCCTGCTTGTGTTTTTGCCTGTCTTCCCCTAGTTAGTCATTTTTTTATTGCTGAATAAAATAATTTTATTGCAGAAACATGGTCTGTTTTCACTGACCTTGCAAAAGTATTTAGCTGGCTGGTCCTACATTAACAGGAGAGGATTATGGCAAAATCTTATTTTTCAAGTTTGATTACAGTACATTTGTCTTGAACAAAGTCTTGATGCATCAGAACATCTGTTACTTCTTATCTCAGGACCAAAAAGGGCTGCACAAATGACCAGTACCCCGAGGTTACTTGTTGAAAAAGCAGTGGTCATCTATTGAATGCAGCTAGACAGAGCTCCAGACCACAATCCCTGCCCCCCTCCCCCCCCCCGCTTGGGTGAGATCTGAGAAATGGCTGATGATGGAGAGGGGCCAGATGGAGAATATGGATGAAATGTGTGCAGAATGGGAAGTGGAGAATGGAGAACAACTCAGTGAATACTCCTCTGACATGGAGAATCTGGAGGACATGGGTGAGCAGAAGGAGGAGGTGACAGTGCTTCTGATTGAACTACTGCTGGCCTTGAAAATAATACAAGCCATGTTGCACTGCCAGATAATGAAGATAGCATATCCAGCATTAGTGTGTCTCCAAGCTTTACATGAGGACATGGGTACAGGCTCCTGGAGAGGTTCCAAGGAGTGGGAAAACCATGAAGCATGCAAAGAAGTGGAAGGTGACTGGGCTGTGTTGAGAAATCTCATGAGCAGTATCTGCAGCCGCAGGGTATGAGCCCATGACAGCAGCTTGGACTGGTGGGAGAAAATCATGCTGAGCACTTGGAACAATCCAAATGCTCTAGCAGTGGCTAGAGATGTTTCAAATGACCAGGGAGATGTTTTATCATATTGTCACGATGCTGGGGCCACAAATTGAGAGGCAGGACACTAACATGTGTCAGGCCATCCCACTGGACAAGAGGGTGGCCATGGCCATTATGAAACTTCACTGCATCACCAACTAGTTTGGCATGGTTCCCTGCACAACCAGGGTGGAGACTCACGAGGTATGCCAGCTGCTGCAGGACATCATTGCAAACAAATTTATTTGCCTGGGGAGTCTGCAGGAAGTCATAGGTGGTTTCAGTGCCATGGGGTTCCCTAACTGCATGGGGGGTTTAGACAGCACTCACATCCCAATGCAGTCCCCTTTGGGGAGGGGAAGGTCTTTCACAAACAGGAAAGGATTTGCCTCCTTGATCCAGCAAGCCGTGGTGGACCACCAGGGCTGGTTCACAAACATTTTTACTGGGTGGGCCAGCAGCACACCTGACATGCACGTGTTCAGGAACTCTCCTCTCCCTGGCCTCATGGAGAAAGGACACTGTAACCCAGGCGGTACTCCAAGAGGTACCCCCTCTCCAATTGAAGGGATCAAAGCAGGTGCACAAGCGCTGTGGGAGGTGTAGGGACTCTCCTCCCCCTATAAAGCAGAGCCAGACCACCAATGGGGACTTAACCCTCCCCCTTTAGAGCAGAGGGTGAGTCTCTGGGGCCTGATTGGTGAGGAACAGGAATCCCAAGTCCTCCAATCATCTTTTACCCTTTCAAAACCCCTGGGCTAAGTCAATTCCAGCTAGCCCGTCATAGACACTATGCACCCGGAGCCTACGAGACAGTGATCCGTAGTGTTGCTATTCCACTGCTTATATTAGTGGATGCTGCCTATCCCCTAAAGCCCTTGCTCATGAAGCCTTATGGACGGAACACTACGGACCCACAGAAGCTGGTTTTCTACTCCCGTCTGAGCAGTTGCAGGATGCCCGTTGAATGTGCCTTCAGATGACTGAAAAGACGATGGAAGGTGCTTACATGCCAGCTCAAGCTGGAGCCAGAAAATATCACCACCTTTGTAGTGGCAGCCTGTGTGCTCCACAACATCTGTGAGACCTGCAGAGAGGCTTTCAATGATTCAAGGGTTGAAGAAGCACAACAGGCAGCGGCCAGACAGAGATGTGGCTGGGCATCAGTGCAGAGACCGAGGAGATATCCTCAGGTAGAAGCTGGTTGGGCAGCCCTCGTGCAGGATTGCTTGGCAGCGCATATTGCTGACAACAACTAGCAGTTCTTGTTCTTTCTTTTGATTACAGTAAATTATTTTACAATTTACACTTTACAACATAAACATCTTTAAAACATAAACATATGCATCTGTCTGAAGGGGTGTGTGGGGGATGGTGGCAGATGGGGGGATGGAAGGGAGGATGAGCAGGGCAGAGGGGGATGTGGACTGGAGTAGGTAGGGGTTGCTGCTTCGAGGCTGGCTGTGTTTTGGAGGAGTGGGGGGGGGCTCATAACACACCAGCACCTAGTGCCCCATGAGTGGAGGGGTTAAGTATACCACACGTTGGCTGGCTGGGGGGATGGATGGCAGGCAGGCAGGCAGGCGGGCAGGTGGATGGGGAGCTAGCGAACAGCCTGGAGGAGTCTGGCTAAGGAGTGTGGCCAGGGTGTGGGGGAGGGGCATATTCCACCCCAAGCCTAAGAACAACCCACCATTTTAAAAACATTTCAAAACACCTGTCTAAAAGCCACATGTTGCACTAAACAGATTCACAGTGGAATGGGGACAGGGAAGGGGAGCAGGGGAAGCAGACCTATTGACGCATCCCCATGGAAAACATTCCAAGTCCTAGCAACTTGGGAATGCTGGGAAAGTGTAGTCCTAAAAAGGCAGAAAAGTAGGAGCTTACCACCACCTCACCACCCACCACCATCAGCCGCAATCACCAACCACCCAGGGTGGCAACACCCACCCGCTACTCTCAACCCTGTACATCTCAGAAATCATATCAGTTATATAGTGAAAAAACCACCCCATAGATATAAATTCTCATAACTTCATAACATGGGGGGAAGGAAAAGGGACAGGAGGGGATGATTCACATGGCTTGTTATTAGGATCACCATGGAGTCACCTACTGGGAGACAGTCCCGAGCCTAGGCAGATGCAAGTGGCAGGGTTTTGGGGTGCCTGTGCCCAGGCAGGGGAGGGTGGGGGGGATCTTAGCAGGAGACTCCCAGTGGGTGGCAAGGGGCGGGGACTATGGAGGCCAGTTTACATAAACCTCCTACTCTAATTTATTAGGAAAGACATTACAGGGGGTAGATTGGTTTTTGCTTCCTCCTGCTGAAATCTGTGGGGAATGACACATGGGGCTTAACTCGCTTGAAAGAGCATGGAGTGCAAACACAAACGAACCACAAGAACCCAGATTAAAATTTTTAAGGCACAATAAGTTAACAAGGATCAAACACGGTGACATATACAAAACACGCATACATACTACCTACAACACACACACATACATCCCACGCACATATACCATGCACACACCACACACTCTTCACTCACAATATACAAAACTAAGAATTTATTTTTGAGTTATTATGTTATCACCTCTATATACACTATGCAAACACAAATCATGACAAAAATATTTTTGTAATAAAATTAAAATATTTATAGCAGGTGTTTAACTTTTAGTGTATGATTTGTTTGTTTTTTCTGGTTCCAAGATGCAGAGACATCCATTGCAGGGTGCAGGGCCAGGGCAAATCAGCCTGTGCGGGGCCCAAACGCAGCAGTGGGAGGGGGTGGTGGGGGTGATCAGTGGCTGGACGCAAAGCTGGCCTGGCTCTGCAGAACCCCCCGAAGTGCAAGGTCCAGAGCAGTCACCCAGATTCACACCCCTCTAGGGACGGCCCTGCCAAGATGGCAACACCCCTTCAAAAAGGAGTATTTCTGGTGGCAAGGACTTTCGGTGGCAAAGTTTAGGAGGTAGGCTAGTGGATGGAACTGCCAGTCCCAAGATGATGAAAAGAGGGTGGGGCAATTGTCAAGGAGTGACACTACCCATGCAGCCCTCTCCAGCTCACCAAAACTCGTTAAGCAGCCCTCCACCTGAAATAATTGCCCACCTCTGGCGTAGGCCTACAGATCTGGTCTCTGGAATAAGAGATTTAATTATATAGATTATAAAACCAGCAAAGAAGAGGTGCCACACCCCCTCAGCTGCAAACTTACCATTTGCTGCTGCTGCTGCCCCACTCCTCATCCTCCTCCATATCATTGGTGGGTGTGGTTGGGGTGAAGGGAGGATGTAAAGTATTTGTGGTGGTGGTGGTGGTGGTAGTGGTGGATGTAAAATATTTGTGGTGGCACAGCTGTGCATGTGGCTCTGTGCAATTTTGGGATTGCTGTAGCCCAGGGTTGGGCAAACTATGGCCCATGGCCTAGGTCTGGCTTGCCAGGCCATTCTATCCAGCCTGCAGGGCCCCTAAATTTATTTGCTCCTGGCTGCCTGTCAAAGCTGACAGGAGCCAGGGGCAGTAGGACCCAGGGGGAGCCCTCAGCAGAACTGAGCAGCCCAGCCCTGCCCTACCCCTAGCCAGTTCACTCTCTTCCTGCCCCCACACCGTTCCAGCACCGTGTGGCTCCCGGCTGCATCACTGGACCGGGGAGCACAGGGCCCCACCAGTGTGTGTGTGTGTGTGTGTGTGTGTGCAGGCAGAGGCAAAGGCAGAGTATGTGTGTGTGTGCAGGCAGGGGCAGTGTGTGTGTGTCTGTGTGTGTGTGTAGAGGCAGAGTGTGTGTGTGTGTGTGTGTGTTTGTGTGTGCAAGCAGGGGCAGTATGTCTGTGTGTGTGCATGTGTAGGCAAGGTCATTATGTATGCATGTGCAGGCCGGGGCACAGTGTGTGTGCATGTAGGCAGGGGAAGTATGTGTGTGTGTGTGTGTGTGTGTGTGTTGGTAGGGTGAGTTCCACATGCACACCCCACCATACACATGCACCCACAACCGCCTTGCACTGCCATACACCCAGAACTCTACACCCATACCCCCTCACACACCCCAGCCATGCTCCCCCCCACACACAGCCCCCACAAACCCCAGACCCACACACATCCCACATATCTATACACACACCCACATGCTCCCTCATCCCACCTACCCACACACACACAGGCCCCCACAAACCTATACCCCTCCACAATATACAAGCGTAAGATTTCATTTTAAGCTATTGTGTAATCACCCCTGTGTACACTACACAAAAACATGTAAATTAGGGCAAAAACATTTTTTGAAATCAAATTAATGAATGCTGTGGATGTTGGATTTTTAGAATATAATTGGTTATTTTTCTGGTTCCAAGATGGCAAAACCCCTTGCTGAAAGAAATACTTCCGGGGAGAATGGGTCGCCAACTGGCTGGAGGGCCGCACCCAGAGAGTGGTAGTGGATGGGTCATTTTTGACCTGGAGGGATGCAGGCAGTGGGGTTCTGCAGGGCTCGGACCTCAAGCCCGCACTGTTCAACATCTTCATCAGTGACTTGGACGAGGGTGTAAAAAGCACCCTGTTCAAATTTGCTGATGACACTAAGATGTGGGGGGATGTGGGCATGTTAGAAGGAAGGAATAGGCTACAATCAGACCTAGACAGGTTACAGGGGTGGGCAGATGAGAATAGGATGGGATTCAACACCGACAAGTGCAAGATGAT
>NW_017729000.1:44245528-44248288 GCF_001723915.1 Gavialis gangeticus | reverse complement strand
ACCATGGCAGGGGGTTGGACTTGATGATCTGCTCAGGTCCCTTCTGACCCTACCAACTATAAAACTATGAAACTATGAGAAGGGGAGGGACTTCTGGTGGGAAAAGTCAGGCATTAGGGGGCGGGACTTCCAGTCATAACATGGTGACCAGGGGATGGGGCACCTGTCAAGGGGCAGAGCTACCCATCCGACCCTCGATATCTTGCCAAAACTATGTAAGTGGCCCTCCAGCCAAAATAATTACCCACCCCTGCTATAGCCGGCTATAGCTCCCCACCCCTCCACCTTCCATCAGAGTTGTTGGTTGGGTGCATAGCATGTCGTGGCGCTGCATCATGGGGAGTGGCATGGCACATAGCTGCATCACAGTATGTCCAGAAATAACTATAAAACTGACACCTTTATTTTCTTCCTGAAAATATTCCTTGCACTTTATTTGGATATAGCATTAAAAGTAAAATCAAATAATAATATAGTTGAAAAATAAAAACTTATAAAAATTTAAATTTTCATTATCTGACTTTCATAACTTACAAAATACCTAAATAGGTAACTACAAGTACTTGTACACATGTACGAATAAATAAATATAAAGTAGACAACCTGCAGAAGCTACATAAACCAACTTTCATTACTTTTTTCCATATTCTACCCTATTCAGAGTCTATATTAAAATATCCTCAATATTCAATATTATCCAAGGCCCAGGTGTATAACAGGCTGCATGGGGCCCATCTCCCTGTCCTGCGAGGCCTGCAGGGCCCACGGGAGGGGCGGCGATGCTATGGGAGGGGCTGTGACACCTTGAACATGGTGGGAGAAGTGGCGGCCTGGACAGGCAAAGATGCCTGTTTGGGCCACTCAATTAACCAGCATATTTTGTTATCCGGCATCCCCCATTCCCGGGGGATGCCGGATAACAGAGCTTTTACTGTACTTATCACTTTACTTTTGAATTGTCTGTATTCCAGTCTTGATAACTGTCCTCATGTTGACACCCCCACCAAAAAGCCACAGACTCCTGCAGGATCATACCACGCCCCTCCCCACCTGTGCCAAGCAGTGATTTCATTAACTTTCACAGGAAATGGTTCATCCAGGGAAGCTAGGCTAGCTAGGGTTGTGGACCCATGCCAGATGTTGGGCAAGGAGTCATGCATGAGTTCCCCCACCTCCACACATATGGTGCTTTGGCTCCAGGGCCACAGCTGGCAATCTGCAAACAACAGCCGCCCTCCCCTGCCTGGGTAGCTAATCCCTCCTCTTCCCCTATGCCCTGCCACAGTCCCCAGTGGTGGCCATATAGATTCATAGATGTTAGGGGCTGGAAGAGACCCCTCAAGATCATCAGGTCAAGCCCTGCTGTGCTTGGGCAGGAAAGACTCCTTTCCCATTCACTCACTCCACCACCCACAGTCACCTGTTATGAAAAAACCATACCACATCTGGAAGCAGCTGTATAAATTACAATACAACCTTTTATTTCAAAAGCAAAAAAGAATAAAAACTTTTTTTCAAGAAAAACAAACAACTAAATAAAAAATAAGAAATATAAATTAACAGAAACAAAAAAATAAAACCCAGTGCACAACGGTGGTATCACATCATCTTCAATGTCTTATTATTGTGCAGAGGAAGAAAGAAGATGGGTTTGGCTCCATGCTCCCAAACCACCTTCTTCCCTACAGGCTACAAAATCCCCTGTGGGAGATTTCAGTACCTATTAGGCCTGTACGAGTCGGCAGTGATCCGATCCAGCTTTGGATCCGGCCGCTTCAGATGGCCACAATCCAATCCGGAGCTCCGTACCGAGTTTCCGCCTCCATCCAGCCAAAGTGAATCTGAAGCTTCGGAGCTGCCTTGGAGATCTGGCCATAGGGTATAATGGGGTATCAATGAAATATCTATAACTTTGTTGTTTTTTGTCTGATTTGGATGAAATTTACAGGATTGGTAGCCTCTGATGAGAGCATGCAACCTGCCAAGTTTCAAGAATATTGGTGCAGGGATTTGGGGGGAACTGAATAAAAATGATAGCTGACTACAATCAATTAGAATTGAAAGTGACCTGCTATCTGCATGTCAGTGATTACCCGACTCAGGAGGCCACTTGCTGGGCGTTGGCTCAGCAGAGCCTTTGGCCTGTACTGTGGTGGGTGGGTGTGGGGCAGGTGATGTACTTCCCAACCACTTAAAACTCATGGGATTTAGGATGACCCCGGAAACCTACTCATGCACCCTGGGGGCAAGATACTGGCATTTACCAGATCAATGAATAGGCACACCCAAGAAGAATCTCCATAGAAAAGAGCCCTACCCTGCAAGAACCCAGGTTTGAAAGAAGAAACTCCCCAGTAAACAGCCCTGCCCTGCAATAACCTACTTTAGGAAGAAGCATCTCCCCAGAAAACAGGCCTGCCCCTCATAGGTGCTAGAAGGAGGGGCGAGCTAATGGGGCTTAGCTTTCCCAAATGCAGCATAGTGGTAGGGCCGTAAGGCAGCCTGGCCATGGGCTTCCATGGCTGCAGCAGGGGTGGGGAGGGGCACACAGGCAGCAGTGAGGGAGGGAGTGGATCTGGAGCTGGGGCTGGGGAAAGCCCTGAGCAGATGGGTGGGGGGAGCTGGACTGAGCTGAAAGCTGCTCATCTGGGGGGCATGGCTCCTGCTTCTATGTGCACCCTGGGAGGCATGGGGGGCATGTGCCCCTGAATCTGCATGGGGGATGGGGTGGGATGCTGCTGCTGGCTGAGTTGGGGGCTG
>NW_017729000.1:44215369-44245502 GCF_001723915.1 Gavialis gangeticus | reverse complement strand
GGGGGGCTATGGGAGGGGTGCTGCAGTTCCTCCAAAATGTGTTGTAGCCCCACAACCCCTCCTCCCAGCACTACCGCTGCCCGCCCCAAGTGCAGCGTGGCCCAAACCCCCCACTGGGAAGAGCCCAGTGCAGCCCTGGTCCCAGCCCGCAGTGGCAGCCCACCTTGATCCCAGGCACACCCCTCACCCATGCTTCCTAGTGTGCATACAGTGGTGGGAGCCACTGCTCCCTCCCCCCACCATGCACCCCCCCCCCAGACAAGCCGCTAACAGCTCTGTCCCACATTCCATCCTACCCCGGCTCTGCAGGGCCTGCCCCAGTTGTGCTCTGCCCCCAACCCCAGCCCTTTCCCCTGCTCCCACCCCTTCCCCTACAGACTTGCCTACTGCGGGGGCTCAACCCGCCAATAATTTTTTTCTCCCTCCATCTATGCTTCCCCTGCAAGAATGCAGGTTTGAAAGAAGCACATCCCCAGAAAACAGGCCTGCCATTCAAGAACCCAGGTTTGAAAGGAGCATCTCCTCAGAAAAAAGCCTTGCCCTGCAATAACCTAGTTTAGAAAGAAGCTTCTTCCCAGAAAACAGCCCTGCCCTGCAATAACCTAGTTTAGAAAAAAGCATCTCCCCAAAAAACAGCCCTGCCCTGCAATAACACAAGTTTGAAACAGGGGTGTGTGAGGGACAGCCCTATGTCTCAATAGTTCCCATTAATACCTCAAAACCTAAGGCAGGCATTGAAGTGCCAAAACCATCAAGTCCTTTCCCCAACACTATCTGTAATTGACTCCCACGCAGTTTTGGACTAGGGTTTCATTAGCACCCATGCTACATTTGTACTGCTGAGCATTGCAGCCTCCTGTGCCCTGCTCTCCTCCCCTAACTTACTAGTATGAGTTTTGACCCCCCCCTCCACTCTCCCAGAAATAATTCAATCATTCATTACAAGAAAAGTTGGGGTTCTGGTAGTCAAAGATTCAGTATACTATGAACCCCAGCACAACCGACTGCTTGATTACGAGGCATAGTGAGCATAGGGGAAGCTTTGCCTGAAGAAAGAGCTGCCAGCTGCAGACGCTTGGGTGTGATTTGCAGTAGGAATTATCAATCTATCTGTATGGACAATGGAAATTAATTTAGGCCAGGCTGTGCCTATCACTGTTGCTTTGTTTGTAAATGGTACTTGATCAGTTCACACCTTTATAGTTATGCACATATGGATTTTTTTTTTACGTTTCATTCATCACGTGTCTATATAACAGCCACCAACGTTTGCCAGAAACCTTTCCATGACTTGGCCACAAAAAGATTCTCAGTGTCTCAGAAGAACAAGTCCAGTATGCAGGCAACAGAGCAGGAGTCTGATGCATCTATCAAGCATGGCCTCAGCTTGACCTGGGAAGAACTTAAGGACTCAATCGGCATTTGGTTGGAGGAAAAGATCACTGAGCAGCTGGAAAGTAGGAGGAATAAACCTGTGTGTACTGCAATAGCAAAGAAAATGAAAGCACAAGGGAACAACCAGACCTGGATAGTGGTGGAACAAGATCAAGGCCCTGAAGTGTGTGTTTCATTGTGCCAAGGATGAGAACTTTTGTTCTGGGGCAGCATGCACAATTGCTCCATTCTACAACCAGCTGTCCATCATTCTTTCCAAGGATGCGGATGAGGCTTCCTGCCTCCAGTTGTTTGGGACTGTTGCCCTGGAGAGCACACCTAACGAAGGAGCCACAGAGTGTCCTGAGATGGAAACCATGAGCATGTTGGAGCAGCGGGGTGACCGCTTGATGCTGCTGAGACAGGGAAGGGCAAGAGGAGGTGACCCTGACCATGATCCCAGTCTCCCTGACACCCTCACCTGTGACCACAGATGATGATGAGGACATGACTTTGGATGCGGTTAATGTATCAGAGGTTCCTCCTCAGACCCAAAAATCGTTTTCTGTTCCTGAGACGCAAGAGGATGCATGATCGGGGACTTATAAGTATTGGAGAATGGGCAATATATCCATTTGTGCCACTATGGCAGGCACTGTTTTGATGCCATTGGGTTGGATGTGCTGGGGGGTTTGTGCATATAGTGTTGGAGGTGGTTAACCATCCCTTTTAACATTTGGGGAAGAGATATTTTACCATAAACACTTTGTTTTCCTATTCCTGTTACCAGCTACAATGCCCAATGCCAGCCAAGGATGCATGTTCAAACCTCAGACCCCAGCTCGCACTGGAGCAGAGCATACGTGGGAATACTGCCACAGGCAACAATGCTCCAGAGAGAGCATGATGAAGGCTGTGGTGGAGGCAGCACAAACCCAAGTGGCCATCGTGGATGACTGGTGGGATGAAGTCTGGGAGGTGCTTAGGGCAGATGATGAGTGAGAGACTTGAAGCATGGACAACAACATAGAATTCAGGAAGCAGGTCCTAGACTACACAAGCCAGCTTCTTGACCTGGCCATACAATGCCATGAGGATCTGCAGGAGACACGTGCATTGATTAAGGACCATGTTCTTCAGCGCATGAACAAGCCCCTTATTCATTAGCACCCCCCACCCCCAGAAAGTGCACAGGAGCTCCACGTGGCTTGCCTCTGTCCTGGAGGTAGCCAGGAGTATTATGGCTGAGCCTGTTCCCCCACCCACATTTCAGTCAGCCAAGGGACACCCCATCGCGAGCAGGGCCAGGGCAGCACAACTGTGGTTCAGGGTGCAAGGGGTGTGTCAGATGGGGGGTGCACAGGTGGGAAAGAAAGCCAATTGATGGGAGAGGGGTTCCTATTTGTTGCTTTTTGTTCCTATTTCAGTAAGTTCTCAGTTCCTATTTGTTTCTATGTGTTCTTTAGTAAGTTCTTGGGTGGAATGAAACAGCATTTCCCATCCCTGTTTGCCTTCTTTATTGGGAAGGGGTGAAAATGTCTGGATCTGGGTGTTGGGGAGTGAAAATAAAGCCAAATATTCCTTGGCTTGCCTCAGACACAGAGCAGTAATGAAACTTCATTCCACAAAAGTGAATGATGGGTGGGGGTTGAGGGAGAAGAGCGGTGATAAACTTTTAACGACCCCCTCTGTCAACTGCTCCCATTGCTGCAGCAAGAGAACAAAGCAAGGGAGCCCGGCCTGACTAGGTGATAACTGTCCTCTTTGAAATGTGAAGTGGCTGGGTAATACCATGCATTGACAAGGAAAGTGCCTGCCCATAAAGAATTGGCAAGTGGCACCCTTTGGACAGAACAGTTGTGAATAAAGACTTCTATATTTTCATATGTAAACATAATTTCTATATTCAGCATGTGTGTGACCTTGAGGTGTTCTGTACCTGGAGCTGGACTCTCCTCCATGTACAGATGTTGGCTGTCCAGAGCCAAGAGACAGAAGTCGCTTGTAAAACTTTGCAATATTTCACACTTTGTGAAACTTTGGAACATTGCACAAATGGGATGCTCAGCAACTATTGTAGTCCCCTACCTTTCCTCATATCGTGGCCTGGCCATGCACGGTGGTGCACAGTGACAATGGTAAGTCAACTGGTCAGACACAATGGCCAGGAGGCTGCTTTAGGCCCCTCCCCCTCCCCCCTATGTCCCCTGTGGGCAGTGTCCCACCAGGTGATGGCTGCAGACAACTGTGACCGCCACTCCAAATGCTTTCCTCCACCTCACTGTCTGCCCATGCAGGACAAACACTTTGATTCGCTGATGCACAGCCCTTGATGCCTGGTGTCCTGTCACATGGGGCTACAGGACATCTGTTGAGAGAGTCCTGCAGGGCAGCTGCCTTCCCCCACTGAGAGGCTCTCCAGGAAGGCAACCCAGGGATGACTACTCCCTGCAATGCCAATGGGCACAAAACGTGCCACTGCTGTGTGTGCCCCAGGCTATGTGTGATGAGCTCTTTGTGCAGGATAAGGCTGCCTTAGCCACTACACCCTGCTGCTGCTGATCCTGCTGGTGTCCCATGCACACCTGAGTTCATGGTTTGGGATGCTTAGCTACAACGGCACAGGGGGCAAGCCTGGTCTGCCACAGAACTTCTGCCAGTGGCTGGATGGATACCTGTCACAGCACTACATAACCCTGATTCCCGATACTGAATATGATAATCCCACAGGAATCAACACCTTGCTTGGCATGTGAGGGGCACACTCACTCCTGCCCAGCTCTGGGGAAGGGAAAGAAGATGACAAATAAAATTGTGTGCAAACCTTACTGTGGCTCTGCATGTGCTGTGCCATGGTGTTCTGAGGTGGTGAGAACAGGGGGCCTGACCTACCCTATAGTAAAGGTCAGTGTGCGCATTCATGCACACTGGGGAAAGAAATGACCTGTTATTCATAAAGTGGGTGGCCATGCTTTACGGTCCCACAGGATCACGGAACACCTTTTGTCAGGTTTTCTGTGAGTTCAGCAAGTGAATCAGTGGTTTTGGGGAGTGGCATTTTGGAAATTCAAACACAGCACAACTAAGAGGTATCTTTCAGTGAGGTAGGTGTTCCTCAAGGCC
This sequence comes from Gavialis gangeticus, assembly GCF_001723915.1. Lineage (NCBI taxonomy): Eukaryota > Metazoa > Chordata > Crocodylia > Gavialidae > Gavialis > Gavialis gangeticus. Next base: position 44,241,005 of record NW_017729000.1, on the reverse strand, counting down.
ACTGCTTTTGTACAAAGTCTTGGGAGCACTGCTGTGCTAACGTATTTTCTGCAATGCAACAATAGTAGTTTTCACTGGTACCAGTGAGCGACCTGCACATAATTGCCTGTTGCCAGCCACTGGGAAGGTGGGGGAGAGTTCTGGGGAGTCAGTCCAAGGATAAGAACATCTACCCCAGAACCTGTGACCCTTTGACCCACACACCAGTGCTAGGGACCCCTGCCCAACCCTTTTTCCTCCTGCCCTGCATGACCAACCATGATCACTCGTGCTCCATCCTTGGCATTAGCACAGAAAGAAGCCTTGAGTCTGGCCTCTGTATGACCCAGTCAAAGTACAGGAGGAAAGTGGTAGCTAACACGGGTCATAGTAGTCCCCCAATGAGTGCAGCCTTGGAATTGGGAAACCGCATGATCATTTCAAGGGCAAATGAAAACACTCAAAGCCAAGAAGTGGTTATTAATTTTGTGCCACTGTCAGGGTAATGGAAAGGCACAAGGTTGGGGACAGTGGGGAGAGAGCAGAAGCCAGTGTTCCCTTGCTAATCATGTTGCACCTAAAGTTAACAGAGCCACTCAAAATGGACTTTGTGTGCATGCTGGATGCTGTCATCCATGGTGGCTCCTGTCATGTGTGGTAGACAATGTGTGAGTAAGCCTACTTCACAGTGTTCAGCTGACATGCCTGATGAATAGTAGGTTAGGAATCATGTAGATTCATAGAAAGTAAGGGCTGGAATGGACCTGGAAAGATCATCCAGTTCAAAGCACCCTACTCAGGGCAGAAACACTGCTGAGATCAAATGATCCCAGGAAGGCATCTGTCCAGCCTCTGAAGACTTCCAAGGTTGGGGACTGCACAGTCACCTTGGGTAGTCTATTCCAGATTCTGGTCACCCTTCCAGTAAACAAGTTCTTCCTTTCATCCAACCTAAAACCATCTTCTAGAACAGTTTAGGGGCATTCCTCCTTGTCCTCCCCTGGGTAGACATTCCACATAACTAACATATTTTCTCTCATTCATTCATTCATTCATTCATTTATTTGTGATGGACTAGCTGATAGTGATTTGGCCCAGGGGTTTTAAAAGGGTAAAAAATGATTGGAGGGCTTGGGATTCCCTTTCCTCACCAATCAGGCCCCAGAGTCTCACCCTCCATGTCCCCTGATTGGTCCCTTGGGTCACCGGCAGGGGGAAAAAAGGGGCAGTGCAGCTGACTCAGGGAGACCAGTGAGGGACCATGAAGAAGGAGTTTCAAAGAGATGGCAAGAGCTGGGCCAGTGGGGCAGGAGCAGTTGCCCCAGAAGAGCCTGAAGGAGCAGGACCTACAGGCAGCAGTTGAACTCTCAGCAGCATGAGAGGTTCACAGCCAGCAGGAGAGGTTCCCCAGCTCCAGCAAGAAGTTGTGCAGTGACCCAAGAGGTTCACAGCTCTGCTCCCAGTTTCTCCAGCAAGATGCAGGGCAGCTTGACATGAAGCGGGGCTCCAAGAAGGTCAAAAGCCCTAGCAGGTTGGAACAGCTCCAACACCAGTGACTGTGTGGTAGAGTTTCTGCCTATTATGTGGGAGTTCTGCCTATTATGTGGGAGTTCTGAGTTCACACCCTGGCTGGGTTGAGTGAAGTGACAGGAAAAGAATTTTTTGTGGGGTGGAGGTGGTCACTGTGTTTTCCCCCTTCCCTCCAGGTACTTACGGCCTATATTTCTTGTTATTTGTCATTTGTATTTTGTGCATTTTATATTTTGTCAACCAGTATTGATTGTTGTGTTGTTTGCACCTTATACTTTGGTAAACCTGTCTTTTGTTAACTGGATGAATATGTCTATGAATGTGAATGCCTAACCTTTATTGAATCCCATCCCTTGGGGCATTGTAGTGTCCCCTATACTGCCTGGTTTATACATGTTATGTTCCTACCACTGTTTCTCTCATTAAAAGTTGTATGGTTAAATCCCCATTGGTGATCTGGCTCTTCTCTATAGGCGAAGAAGGCTCTCTACACCTCTCACAGTGCTCGGGCACCTGCTCTGATCCCTTCTATTGGAGAGGGGGTACATCTTGGAGTACCCCTCCGGTTACACATTTATTCATTTATTTTTTCATATTGTGACTCACTGCCTCACCAAGTATGGCAACTGTGAGCAAGGACCAGTGCCTTGACATTTGGGTGACTTGTGGCTTTCCCTCTGTTGCACCATGGTCCAAAAGGGACCCTGTGGGTGACCCTCCTTGGCATACCCATCAGTACATGGATTCTTTTCTACCTACACAGATTTTAGGTGCCCTTTTTGGAAAAAAAGTATGAACAACAGAAACAAAGTTGCCAGGATGGTGCCAGAATGTCTGCTGTACAAAACTTTTGCAGCAAAATGAAGGTTGTGGGGGCGGGTGGTGAACTTTTCCTGACCTGCTGAACAAGAGCCCTATAAATTGAGGGCCCAGGGGCCCAGGTATGGGTACCCCTTATTGATCTGAGATGTCTGAGGGTGAGGAGAGAAAACAGCATACCAGGGGAAGAAGAAACTAAGAGCCTGGTGCATGGGGGACCCTGAGGTGCTGGGGGACCCTGAGGTGTTAAGCCAGTTGAGCACTGGCAACAACCCAGCCACAAACTTGCTCACCTACCTGGATTTCTCCAGGAGACTTGCCCAACAGGGGCACAAGATGGCAGTCCAATGCAGGTTGAAGTCCAAGAATGTGAGATCTGCTTTCCAATGTGGAGTAGCAAGAGCTCATCAGAATGGCACCTGTGCTTAATGTGCCATATTATTGGTACCTCCAGCCACTAATGGAGGTACTTGAACACCAAGCTGAGAATGGCTGGGATGTGGTGTGAAGTGGGTGGGTTGAGGGATTGCAGTTAACACAATAATCCCCCACATTCCTTCCTTCCTTTGTTTTCAACTCCTTGAGGTATGCTGCCATTGCCACTGCCACCATAAAAACACAGGCCACAAAGGAAGCCTGAGAACGATGCCCAGACAGATAGGATTGTCAGCACCATCAGTACCTGCGTGGTGTGGTTGCTGGAGATAGCAAGACAGGCATGTTGAGTCTGTGGCCAAATGTCAGCCGAGCAACACAGCAGGAGGCATTCACGAGAAGGGAGAGAGAAGGGCAGTCCAACTTGGAAACAGAGAAAAGCGGTGTTGCTTATGTGCAGTGACAGTAGCTGAGTATTGCTAATTAGTGGCCATCCTGTTTGTTGATTTAAGTATAAACAATGCCTATGGTTACTGCATGCTTGTAAAAAGATCTTGTAATAAAACTCATTGCATATTGCCTGAGGTTTGAAAAGTTGAAGAGTACTACTTCTTGCTAATGTTTACCTAGAAAATTCTGTAATGGTTGCTTGGTTATTTTCTTTAAGTTATGCTTAATAAATCGGTAAACGTTAGTTATGTAAAAAAACTTTTCTGCCTTCTTTTCTTTCCATGTGGGTGACCATCAGGAGTTCATCAAGCCAGGGTTCCAGGCTTTGTTCTTGGCTTTGTTGTCATCACTGCCAAACGAACAGTTGTTTGCAACACTAGGGAGGGTTGCTTTACTTGTCAAACTGGAAAAACCAGTAAATTTCCAAGAGGCAACAGCATGGCACATAGGGGGCAGGGTATTGTGGGTTGAGAGTGGGGGGCACTGCCAGAGCCAGGGGTGCCCTGGTTGTGAGTTAGGGCAGCAGGATGGCTTAGGGTACTGAGTCCTAGAGCAAGGGACAAGGGATTGGGCTGGATCGGGGCACCTAATTTTGTAAAATGGAAATATGGTAACCCTAATGAAGGTGCCTGCTGCTGTTGTGTGGGTCTGACTGTGTGGTGAGACTGTGCAGTCATGACTGGCATGGGCACAAGCACAAGGAAGCATGGTGGCTACAGGTTACCTGCACTCAGTGCTATAAGTAGGCGGATGCCACTTGCTCTAAGGGCATCTCGCATGCTTCCATAGGTCTGACTGTAGGGAGACTTTCCTTGTGCAATCATGAATACTGTGGCAGCCAACACAAGAAAAAAAATCATCATTCAGTCAGGGGCAGGGGCAGATTTTAGGGTGATGGTGCTCTCGTCACCCTGGCCAGGGCATGGCTGGGGGAGTGAGTAAGGGGGATGGATGTGGGTCTGACTGTGTAATCGTGACTGGTACAGACAGCAGCATAAGGGAGCATGGCAGCTACGAGGTACCTGTACTCAGTGCTACGAGAAGGCGGGCTCCATTTCCTCTGTCTGACTGAAGGGCAAATGACAGCAATCCTTGGCACCCCCTTTAGGCACCCAAGTGGCTCTTCATTCCTGGATTGAACCAGGGGTAGATTATGTGGTAACTGTGTTGTTCTCATTAAGGGCTGCAAGCTGCCATGAGTCTGATTCTGGGGTGACCTTGAGCAATTGTGAATGGTGTAGCAGCCAACACAAGAAAAAAAGGCATCATTCATTCAGAGGCAGAGGCAGATTATGGGGGGATGGTGCCATTGTCACCCTGGCCAGAGCATGGCCAGGGGAGTGAGTGGAGGGGGCAGGGATGCCCGTACAAGAGAACGAACACTGATTCATGTTGGGCTGGGTGGACCGCAGCATCTGGCATGCAACGCCTGGAGTCTGAAGAAATACATTACACCCAGTTAGCAAAACAGGGCAACTAACTTCTTCCCTTCCTATCTGCAATTCGAAGCAACATCTGGTGGACAAAGGGGTGAACTACACAAACGTTGCAGTGCCACCTGGTAGGCAACAGGGCTCACTACACGTCTTTGAGTGCATTTCTGTTTGCACATGATGGGTTGATAGACACGCCATTTTAATTCATGGCGACCCAAACTAAACTACATCCAGATGAGTTTTGCTTTAGTGTACCAGAAAGACTTTTAAAATGTCAGGAAAACCCACACGTGCAAACTGTAATGCCATTGGAATGCAAGAAAGGACAAATTTTGTCATGTGTACAAGCGCCCATACTGCCCCCAGAGCCCTTTTGTAGCATAGCCGATTTCATCTAGGGTACTCTTTTGCCAGTAAAAACCATATCTACAGGACCTGACTCACCCAGGAGATTCATTCCATCAATCTCTCTCTTGTGCAGTAGAAAACATCTTACCAAGAAAGAAGAAAAAATTCAACACCCAGCTTGCCATCAGACAGCTTGGAGGTAAACAGACTGCTTTAACTTTTATATCAACTGATTTGCCTAAAATTAACTTTTCCACCCAGGGGAACTTATAAGATCTTTTTATTTTCCTGTGCAGTGTGAAGTTTCATTTCTACCTGGGAGAAATGTTACAATCTGTGCATTCTCCTTTGCCTGAGGAAGGGCGAGTGAGCCCAAAAGCTTGCAAATAAAGACCTTTTTTTGCAACCATTTAGTTAGTCTAATAAAATGTATCCCCTCTGCCAAGAGCTCTGCATATTTTTTCCTGTAGACCAACACAGCTAAAACCTGTACCCCCGAAACATGCAAGATATCACATTTAGCTGCTTTGAAATGAAAATTTCATAATTTCTACAAAAAAAGAAGCAAAAATCCAACACCCAGAAACCTGGAGAATTCCACCCCTGCTTCAGCCAGCCTTTTGTTTGAGCTGAATTTGCATACCTGGAAAACTAGCTCCACACTATATAGCTGCCTCACCCAGAAGATTCATTCCATCAACCTCTCTCTTGTGCAATAGAAAACTTCTTAACAAGAAGGAAGAAAAAATTCAACACCCAGCTTGCCATCAGACAACTTGAAGGTAAACAGACTTCTTGAACATTTATTTTAGCCTAATTTGCATAAAATTAACTTTGCCACCCAGGGGAACTTATAAGATCTTTTTATTCTCCTGTGCAATATGAAGTTTCATTTCTACCTGGGAGAAATGTTACAATCTGTGCATTCTCCTTTGCCTGAGGAAGGGCAAGTGAGCCTGAAAGCTTGCAAATAAAGATTTTTTTTGCAACTATTTAGTTGGTCTAAAAAAAAACATCACCTCTGCCAAGAGTTCTGCATCTACAAGAAGGCATTGCTGGAGCAGCTAGACTGGGGTAGTTCTAGCAGCAGGAGATTTTCCAGTGTAGACTGAGCAGCCATAGAGCAGCACAGTTCAAGTGAGGTTGTGTGGATCAGCACCCAGATCCAGAGCTCTTCCCCCACCCCCATCAGGTTTGGGCTCTTCTCTGCCTGGTTGGACATCTGCTTATAAACTATCTGTGGCATTCTCCATTTCCCCACTGTCCAGTGAGGATGCAATGGTGTTTGCCAGCATCACAGGGCTGGCAAAGGGCTGGATTCACTGTACATCCCTGGGATGAGATTGCCAGGATTTAAAGGTGCATTCATGATCTTTTGTACTCAATTATTCCTACACTACATGGTACAGCCATGTCAGGTCCAGGATTTAGAGTGCATTTACACCAGTATCACTAACATCAGCTTTGTACAAGGATTTTGACCTGCCAGCAGGCAGATCAGAGTGCCCCCCCCTGCACCAGCACCTTCCCCACAAAGACCCATATCACGCACAGACTGCTCAACCACTTGAAGCAATGGCTTGGCCTGATCTCCTCAGCCCTGAGTTACTGCTATGGTAGTAGAAGGGACAAAGGAAAGTATTCACTGGTTCTGTATAACCTTAATTACACTGAACCCCAAGGGGAAAAGATCAGTAGCCTGTGAGCAAGTCAGTCTCTGGCCCATGGGCATCTGCTCTGGTTCATGGCTTGGGTCTGATACTTGGCACTTTTCTCCCATGGGACAGTTGCTATTTAGAAGCCCCCACATCCTTACAGTTCTTACCCTGCACCCCTGATATCCTTGCCCTCTGCTGTAACTTGGCACTGAGAGCCGCAGCTCCTGTCAGTTCTGTCACAATGCACCTCTGGCTTCTGTGAAGGTCTGACAGGCATCAAGAACTAGCCTTCAACCCAGCCATCTTCTAGGTCTTCAAACATTCCTAGAACTTGTATTATTTTATTTCTCCCAGTCCAGAAGCCATGTACTGTGCCAGGAAGGGACAGCTTCCCACTACACGAACTCTTAGCAAGGGCTCTCCAATCTGGTTCTGCACACATGAGGTGGCAGAGGAGTTTGGACAAGGTTTAGAGCAGAGGTGGGCACTTATTTAGGCTGGAGAGCCACTTAGGGAGTTTTGGTGAATTGCTGCAGGCCAGGTCAGCACACATTCCCGCTGCCAAGCCAGGCCAGGTCAGAACCCCCCGCTTCCTCTCCAGCCCACAGCAGCTCACCAAAACTCCCTAAGTGGCCCTATGCCATGGCTCCGGCCCCGCAATGTCACTGTCCAGTGATCCCAGACCTAGCAAGCAGGGCACACTTGGCCAGACGCAGGCAGGACACACTTGGCCGGACAGATGGGATGAGGTTGTGGGTGGGTGGGGGAGCGGCATCTGGAAGCACAATGAGTGAGCAGGGCCAGGACTGGGATTATGGGGCAAAGACAGCATGGGGCTGGGCCTGGGGCAGAGCCTGATCCACCCCCAGCACTCCCCTGCCCACAGAACTGTTGCCCATTGCAGGGACATGCTGGCAGTGGATCGTGGCCCTGCCCTGGGCCCCAGCTCTGCACTGTCACTGCCCCACAATCCTGGCTTCAGCCACAGCCCCCCTGGCTCCCAACTACCTGTCCTGCTCCCGGATACCACTCCTCGCCCACCCACAGCCCCATCCCATCTGCCTGGCTGAGTGCATCCTGTCCACATAGGTCCTGGGCCTGCCCACCCCCTCCATCTGGTGCCCCCTGCAGTGGGTGCAGAGTGGGCGGGCCAGGGTGCCCAGGCAGGAGGGCTGGGGCCGGCCCCAGTGGCAATGCTGGCAATGGCAGTCAGAAGGAGCTACTGCTGCAGGGGCTGCTGGGAAGTAGAATCCAGGCACCTCAACATCCCTGCCCTGCTGCATGCCTTGGGGTGGTGGGACTGGCAGCATGCACCATGGCCAGGGCTGCCCTCCCATGCCTGGGCCAGGTCGGACCAACTGTGTGCTGGATAAAATCCCTTGGTGGACCCGATCAGGCCCACGAGCCATATTTTGCCCACCCTTGGTTTAGAGGAACACATCTGGCTCAAACATAAAGCCTTGATCACTGCATTTTGGAGTTTCACAGCTGGACCTCTACTTCCATAACAGGCCAAACCAAACTCTAGGGCTTGCCCCTACCATGCTTTGCAGCTCTGCCCACTTTCTAGTCTGCCTCTCTGCAGATTTACATTGCAATTGAGGCCACCTCTCAGGAGTGTGCACTTCAAAATGCTCACTCCCACAGAGGTCCCAACCCCTTGCAGAAAGCTGCTTTGGCTCCACTGCTGCTCCTTATCAGCCTCACACACTTCTGATGAACTGCTTAGGGCAGTTTCTATTCCAGTCTGTTTATGAACCGTCTTTCAGCCAGTCAATTACACTGTAACTCATCTCTCTATAATGTTTTACAACACTGCTGTGAAAAACTGATGTGAGGAGGGGTTGTTCATTTCCTGTGATTCCCAGCATAATTAATGGAGTTAATAGATGATCTTCAAAAACACACCTCTCCTATATTTCACAATCAGCAGTCAATAGCTCTAGTTATAGATTGACTCCATGAACAATGTCTGATATGTTGACTAAAGTCCTCCACACTACCATAAAAACACGCCACTTCTCCAGCTCTTCTTTCCGCAGCAATCTCGGCACCGCTCAGCAGGAGAATGGGGAAGAGTTCGGAGGATTTACCTCAGACCAAGGTGAACACACTGTTTGCATTTACCATATTCTGGCTTTCTCCCACCATCTGTATCAGTTGCCTTGCTTACAAGTATTTGATATAACTGCATCTGAAGAAGGTGGTAGGTATCTGTGTTGGTTATGAGAAGGGGCTGGTATAAGCAATGGAATAGGAGAATCTGAGAGCATTTGCTGCTGACCAAGGGCAGAAGTTGAAGGCAACTTTTAACTTGATCATTGCAGGAAGACAGATTCCACACAACGTGACCTGTCAGACTGACCCTTAACGCTGGGCTCTGCCCATGGCGTGGTTTGGCTTGGAGGCCGAGTGGAAGCCACTCTGCTCCCAGTGGGGGAAGCAGCCAACCTGCCACTCAGGAGTGGACTGCTGGCCATCACCTAAAACACATGATGTCCATGCAGATGTTGTTGCTGTTGCTAGTTCCCTTCTTTCCTGCTCTTTCCTGCCTCCCCTTAGGCCAGCCTTGTCTCTAACACAGCACAGGGAAACCACCCAGCCTCACTTTGTACTTGATCAGCTGCTGCAACTCAGCAAAAGACGTGGAAACTCTTGGGAGATGCTTCAGCAAGGGCACAGGAGAGAAGAGCCATAAGCATCAAGCCCCTTCCCTCACCTCCCCCCGCCAGGGTAAGAATGACAGAAGGAGGGAAAAGATCCAAGGAAATGAGGGCTTCTGGGTTTTATTCTGAAGTAAATTTGCAAGGAACATGATTTTAGCTTGCAGTGACTGGCAGAGTCCAGGGCCTGATCCTGTTTGGAGCTGAGCATCTGCAGCTTTCACTAAAGATACTGGGTTTTAAAGGCACAGATCTTCCCCCTCAGCTTTTTATAAGAGTGGGCCCCTGTTGTGAGGGATTTTGAGTGACTCCTTTATAATACACATTAACATTTATTTATGGTCCACTTGCCATGCTAAGGAGGATGTCACAGAAACAAAGCTCTTTAAGTCAAATGCTGCTTCTTTTACTGGGTTCCTATACATGGCTGCTCTGAGTAGCTACTATGTTGTAAGGGGCTTTGAATGTGCTACATGGGAGTGAGGAAGAGGATGATTATTATTTTAACCCTGTTTGTATATGTTAGTGAGATGTCTGCAGCAATTCAGTTGTCCTGTTTGTGGCTTTCTTGTTTTGTACCTTTTTATTTCCAAAGCCTGATCTACACCCAGATTTTTGTGCCAATTTATCTTTTTTCACCCAGAGTTGTGATTTTACCAGTATCATGAGATTAGTACAAACCCTAGTGTGGACACAGCTATTCTGCTTTGAAAGTGCCTTATTCTAGTATTGCTCATGCCCTTTCCCACGTAGGGATTGTTATACTGAAACAAAGATATTCATACCAGTTTGACTGTGTGCATATTGAAGCAGAGGGGTTGTACTAAGGTAGGTAAAGTGATACAGTGTCTGTATGTAGGCATAAAGCTTGGCCATCTGATATGCTGTGGAGTGATGTAGCATGTTGCAAAGAGGTGCTCACTTTGCTCTCTCTCCGAGATGTTCATCTGAGAGTGTCTTGTTTTGTCGTTCCCTTTAAATGTAAGTCATGGCTACCTAGGCTGGGACGTGATGCTTGCTTTGGACAAAAGGAAGTCAAACCAGTTCTGGGGGCTCCCTCATGCTGGGTCCTTTTCTAGGGATTCCCTGAGCTTGCTTGACTAGAGCAGCCAACACAATAGGAAGCAGCATCACACGCCCTTTCCAAAGCACTCAGCAGCACTGTCTGTTTCGCATTTGATCTTTCAGTGCTCTTGCTTTGTCTGCCATTTTTGTTGTTGCTCCAAGGCCCTGCTAAGTACTAATGCAACCAACACAGGTCATATAAGCACACAGCAGCTTTCAATGCGTATAAACTTCTTTCATACTACCAGCCAGGTGATCAAACTGGTGACCAGCAGGGATAGTGCAGGGTTAAACACAAATCCAGAGTGCTTTTCTGTTCTATTGCTTTTATATGTTAGAAGCACTTAACATCAGTCTGCAGCACTGCCCATGCATGATCAATCATAGTTGGTGCCAACACCTTACAGTTTGCTGATTAATTAACTTATTTAATCAGAGCATTCCTTCATAGCATTCGTACCTATTGTACCAGGTTTGGCTGTACCATCCTGCATGCTTTCCTTATCTATCTCAGATGTTCTTGAATGAACTCCAAACGTTTTGATGCATTCTAGTGCTTTCCGAAGATCTCCAGACTTTAAGGTTTTAACTATTCCTGCTCCTGGCCTGTCTTCTGGCCTAGTTTCCCCATGGAACAGCTTAAATAAATAGTGACTAACTTTGTTTTATATCTCCCTTGACACCAGAATGGCAACACTCCTTCTGCTCTGAATGACAGGACATCTGAGATCATTGCTGAATATCCATATGGGAAGGAGCCAGACCCTGAGAACAAGGTGAGGCAAGGGCTCAGCAGAGGGTACCTGGGCCACTACCTTTACCTGAGGGATTAATGCACTGTAAGTTAGGGCTCAGCTAAGATGTAAGCAAGGGGGAGAACATAGCTGCAGTGCCCCAGAAGCAGGCCAAAGACCAGGCTGTGAATCAGCAAATTATGATCTAGCTGTATCCCACTCTTCTCCTCCTGGGGGGAAGTGATTTTTGTCAGCCCCTTAGATGGTGATACTAACTGGCAAGCAAGTCCCATAGCCATCACTTCGTGAGGATATAGCTGAGGCTCTTCTCACTCCCCTCCCTACTTACTTCTTGCTCACCAGTGTGAAAAGGGACAATAAAGCAACAGGCAATGGATCTGGGGACTTTGGAGTGGCAGAGGCTGCTGCCCTGGGTCTTTGTAGGGCCTTTGGGGAAATAGATCCTAAGGCCAGAGAGGTCCAACCTGCTGTATACACAGCACAAGCTTGAGTCCATGCAGACAAAATTTTTCCCCAGTGTCTGGGGAGATCAGTACAGGCATCGCCTTGAACTGGTTCCTGAGCTGTCACTGATCTGGGACGATTGCTCAGGCTCAGAGGAGACAGAAGAGATTATGCTCCAGAAACCAGTTTGTGGGGGTATTGCTCAGTGTAAGGAAATTGTAGCACATTTATCTTGGCAATAACTCCAAGCCCTGCTCTAACTGCGCCAGAGCTAAAGTCCTCCTTTTTCCCTTTCCAGCCCCACACAGTAAGCATGAATCACACAGGGCCAGCCAGGAAGGGGTTTGACATGATCTATAAGATTGAAGATACACCTCCATGGTACCTCTGCATTCTGCTTGGCTTTCAGGTAAGGAAGGCTCTGAGGAGAGGGCTGAGACCCTGCCCCTGCTCTCTTGCTTTGAGTGCCCCTGCAGGTGACTGTGTTTCAGTCTCATTTACTAGGGGACAAAAAATACCTACAAGCTATCACTCCTGTGCACGATCTCTGCAAAAGCCCAAGGCACCACTGACATCCTCTAGCCCAGACAAGATGTCCATGGTATCTAGGCAGTTCTCCACCCAGAGGCAAGCTAACTGGGAACAGAGGTGAAACTCCACCCTTTTCCCCAGTCCAACCAATAGGCATAACGAGGGGCTTCTTCTCCATCCCTTCTCCAGCATTACCTGACCTGTTTCAGTGGCACCATAGCTGTCCCGTTTCTCTTGGCCGAGTGCTTGTGTGTGGGGAAGGACCAGTACACTGTCAGCCAGCTAATTGGCACCATCTTCACCTGTGTTGGGATCACCACACTTATCCAGACCACTGTGGGGATCAGGTGGGTTCCCTCCGCTCGGCTCAGCTCTTACATCTTACAATTACTCTTAAAGCCCTGTTTTCTATTGAGATGCTGGGCAGAAACCTTCAAAAGAGAGTAAGAACCAGAAAGTGCTTGCTAATGAAGGTTTTTCTTCTTGGTTCTGCAGACTCCCGCTCTTCCAAGCAAGCGCATTAGCCTTCCTGGTTCCTGCCAAATCCATTCTTGCCCTGGAGAAATGGAAATGTCCCCCAGACGGTAACTCAAGCTTATTTTACTCCACTGTGGTATAATAATGAACTTGACTAAGTTAATGGCTCCTCTGAGGACACCCTTGTAGCCCAGTGTCATATGTCAGGATTACAGACTAGGTTCCACATCCAGCTTCCTAGATGCTATCACATAGGCAACATGGTCTAGTCCAGTGGTCACCAACCAGTGGATCTTGATCCACCAGTAGATCTTGGAGCCTCTTGTAGTAGATCTCGGACCCTCTTGGAGTCAGCCCGAGGCTGGGGTCGGGGGGCTGAGTGCCTGTGTGCATGCATGCATGCATGTGCCCCAGACCAGCAGGTCAGTCTGTGGGGGAGGGAAGGGGCCTAGAGCAAGGCCTCTGCAGTGAGGGACAGTGCTGCAGAGGCAGGAGCAGGGGTAAGCTGAGTGGGGTCCCAGCTGAGTGGGATTTACCTGCTGAGGAGGTGCACCCCCAAATAATTTTTTCTCAGTCTGCCCCTACTTCCCTCCCCACAGACTTACCTCCTGGGCGGGGAGGGGGGTGAGGGGGTGGCGGCAGTGAATGGTAGATCTTGGGTTGCTTTTAAATGCCGAAGGTGATCTCCTGCTTAAAAAGGTTGGAGACCTCTGGTCTAATCAATCAATAGCATGTTGGTCTGGGCGTCAGGAAGCCTGGGCTCTTGTCCCAGCACTCCTACTGAGTTGCTGTGTGATCGTGATCAACTTCTCAGGCCTTGATGTGAAAGGTCATGAGGTGTGTAGACAGTGTTTAGCACTTGTGGGGGCTGTGGTAAAACAAATGTGTATTATGTAGTCAGGCCTTATAAAGGGGCCAACCTGAGATGCTTTGAGCCAGAATTTCAGAGGTGCTGGGGATGGTCATTTCTTCCAGATGCATTCTATGCACGGAGGATCAGATCCCATAGCACAGGGCACCCTTCATCTTCCAGGCAGGGTACAAGCATGGGACTGGACTCCCCACTGCATTACTCCAGCTTAACCCAGAATGCACAGGAATGACACCAGTGCTAATGAGCAGGGTGAATGTAGACCATTAGCAAATACATAGTTTCATAGTTTCATAGTTTCTAGGGTTGGAAGGGATCTGAGATCATCTAGTCCGACCCCCTGCCATGGCAGAAAAGAGTACTGGGGTCAAACGACCCCAGCAAGGTGTTCATCTAACCTCTTCTTAAAAACCCCCAGGGTAGGAGCCTGCACCACCTCCCTTGGAAGTTGGTTCCAGACCCTAGCCGCCCTGACTGCGAAGTAGCGCCTTCTGATGTCTAACCTAAATCTACCCTCTGCTAGCTTGTGACCGTTGTTCCTGGTCACTCCTGGCTGTGCCCGGGGGAACAGTGACTCCCCCAATGCCTTCTGATCCCCCCTGACCAGTTTGTAACAGGACACAAGATCCCCCCTCAGCCTTCTCTTGTGGAGGCTGAACAGGTTCAGGTCCCGTAGTCTCTCCTCATAGGGCCTGCCCTGCAGTCCCCTGATCATGCGAGTGGCCCTCCTCTGGACCCTCTCCATGCTGTCCACATCCCTCTTGAAGTGCGGCGCCCAGAACTGGACGCAGTACTCCAACTGCGGCCTGACCAGTGCCGCATAAAGGGGGAGGATCACCTCTCTGGACCTGCTCGAGATGCATCTGTGGATGCATGACAAGGTACGGTTGGCCTTCCTAACTGCCTCCCCACACTGCCAACCCATGTTCATCTTGGAGTCAATGATGACTCCAAGATCCTTTTCCGCCTCCGTGCTGACAAGAGGGGAGTTCCCTAACCTGTAGGTATGGTGCCGGTTGTTCCTCCCCAGGTGCATCACCTTGCACTTGTCTGTGTTGAAACCCATCCTATTCTCATCCGCCCACCCTTGTAACCTGTCTAGGTCCGATTGTAGCCTGCTTCTTCCTTCTAGTGTGCCCACGTCCCCCCACATCTTAGTGTCATCAGCAAATTTGAACAGGGTGCTTTTCACCCCCTCGTCCAAATCACTGATGAAGATGTTGAGCAGCGTGGGCCCGAGGACCGAGCCCTGCGGAACCCCACTGCCCACGTCCTTCCAGGTTGAGAAGGACCCATCCACTACCACCCTCTGGGTGCGGCCCTCCAGCCAGTTGGTGACCCATTTGACTGTGTGGGCGTCTATGCCACAGCCTCCCATTTTCTTAATGAGAACGGGGTGAGAGACAGTGTCAAAAGCCTTCCGGAAGTCCAGGAAGACTATGTCCACTGCTTCCCCTGCATCTAATGATCTGGTGATCTGATCGTAAAAAGCCACCAGGTTGGCTGCCCTGAACCCCTGTTATCCCTGTTCATCTGCCCTGAACCCCTGTTATCCCTGAGCACTGCCTCTAAATCCCTCCTATTTTCTAGAGGAGATCTATGGCAACTGGACTTTACCACTGAACACATCGCACATATGGCACCCGCGGATGAGAGAAGTAAGCACCACTCAAGGGCTGCAAGCCCACTCAGGACACCATACAGGGCAGGGCAGGGCAGGGCAGGGCAGGGCCTGGGCAACGTCACCAGGAAACTGGCCAGGGTAGCCCTGTGATCCGAACCACATTGCTTGCTGGCATGGTGGGGCCATGTGCCATCTCCTTATGCACCATGCAATGCTGGTGTGCAGTTAAGCAGGCGCTCCTCTCCCTCAGGAGCCACTAGACTTCTGCAGCTGTGTTCAACATCCCTCACCATGGGCATGGCCTAGAGTTCCTCTTCCTCTAGAGCCTGTTGGCCCTGGCAAAGGGGCTCCAGACCCATGTGAGGTACACTCTGATGCCTCCACAATCCTACATCATCAGCTCCCAAACCCAGAGCTACGCCGATCCTGTGAGGCCTCCAGACTCACGGAGATATTGCCCTTTTCTGTGGCACCAGTATGGGGACTGAAGCCTGATGGCCTGTGATTCCTCAGAGATAAGCATGCTCTAAGAGGCCTTTTTTCCCTTTGCACAATAGATCCAAGGGGCGATCATCGTGTCCAGCCTGGTGGAAGTGGTCATCGGGCTTGTGGGCCTCCCTGGGGCACTGCTTAGCTACATTGGACCCCTCACCGTCACCCCCACTGTCTCCCTCATAGGACTCTCAGTGTTTCAAGCAGCTGGGGATCGTGCTGGATCACACTGGGGCATTGCAGCACTGTATGTATTTAGTTTATTCCACAGGACAAGGAACAGAGAGGATGGGTCCCTAGTTGTCATTGAGGGATACTCTGATACCACTTCTGTATATCCGTATGGAAAGGTTTTCTATGGGAGTTGTGCAGGTGTATATCTAAAGGCAAAATTTGGCCCTTAAGCTTGAAGCACAAGCAGCACTAGGAAATATTATTTGTGGGAGGCTGGGCAGTGCGGAGCACACCTGCCTGATCCTACCTCTTTCTCCTGCCGGGCTGTTCCGGGGCTAGTGCGAGCTGGTGCTGTGTGCGTGGCAGCAGAGAAGCATGTGGCAAGGGTGCTAGGTGCGGTGCTGCTGGCTCCATTGGGGGGGGGCTAAGTCCCGTTAGCCCCGGTCTTCCGCTGCCTATGACTTGAAGTGAAATTCCATCCCCAAATGCATTTGCTGATTGCTGAAGGTTTTGCCCTATGGACCCAATCCTGCTCTAGCTGAAGCCATTTCTCACGATGCACTGTGATTATGAGACTCCCATAATTCATCATAGCTAGTCAAATGAAGGGGAGATCCTAGTGGATTGTATGAATCTAGCTAGGGAGCCTGGCCAGAAGAGAGAACAGACATGAGGCATCCAAATGGCAACTCCCTTGCAGCAGCTCTGGCTGACACGGAGTAATATCCGGCTGACCAGAGTGAAACAGTTCAGTTCATTTTGACCCAGCCAAATGTTTTGATTCAGGGTGACCTGACCCCAAATAATTTTTCCCCCCAAATGGGAAAATGGTGATTTTACTCACAGTATTTACCATGAAAAATTGTGATCTACAGGAATACACATTGGACAGAAAATTCTTGACTGGTTCTGCCCATCACCCAAAGCACTACCCCAGTGTAGTTCCATAGTGAAAAGCGGCTTGGTTCAGCCAGCCAAATGCACATGAGGTGAACACACAGAACCAGGATCAACCCTCACTATTGCTCTGTGACACCTGCTCTCAGATACACCCCCAAACAAAAGCCTCTCTTCCATGAAGCGGAAACAAATAAGGAAGGAGGTCGTTGGTCACCAGAACCCGTCACGCTCTGCAGTCTGTACACTCAGCGCCATGGCCTGTGTGTTCGGCACGTCTCATTCATTCTTTAGCCTTCTGAATTATGGAATTTGTACTCGGGTGCCTGAACAAAAATCATCTTCATAGTAATACATGCAGTTTCAGATTGACCCCAAAGGAGAATTTTTTCAGGGTTCTTTTCGTGAAATGAAGATGGCAAAAATATTTGTCCCAGGTTGATCCAAAACATTATGTTGTCCCCCTTTAAGGCTTTTTAACACCGGCCAATTCATAATGTAACAGTTGTTCCAGAATGAAAAGTCAATTGCCTCATTTTGCCATATTAAATGGGAAAGTTCAGGCTGTTCTAAAATTTTTCCCACTATTTTTCTACTAAAAACTATTAAGTTTTATTTAAACACATGAATAATTTCAGCTGTTTCCCCCCAAGGCATTCTTCAGTAAAGTTCCTATTTCTAGAAAGATTTCTCCTCACCCTAATCCAACCACATCCACCACTATGCCGCTTCTCCTTTTGACCTAGTCCCAAGGACATGGCTTTGCATGAACCCAATCTTAACTGGTAAACTCCTTTGAGTTCAAACACGCTAACTGGCCAGTGGTGTGAGCCTGGGGTCCTAATGAAGTTTTCTTTTCAACAGGTCCATTTTTCTGATCGTCTTATTTGCCCAGTACCTACGAAATGTAACGATTCAGCTGCCGGGATACAGATGGGGTAAAGGATGTACTTTGTTCAGGATCCAGATCTTCAAAATGTTTCCGGTATGGCCAGACTCATTACAAGGGGCTGGCAAAACTTTACCACCCAGAGGGTGTTGTTAAATAATTCCTTCAGTTTATTACCTAGTTCTTGTGGGTCCACATTACTGGCCTAAAAAGTCTCTGGCACTGTGGATGGACTAGGGATACAGCAAACACGGCCCTTCCTGTTGCACCGCCAGGACCCAGAAAAGCAGAACTCCTTGGAGATGGTGATTAGGCCAGGAGGGAAGGGAGTTATTAACAACACCGGGGAAAGCCCAGAAGACTGCAAGTGTTGCCTGGCCTGCACGTGTCACCACTGCCCTCTACTGGATGGTGGGGGAACTATTTTGCAGTGTGTCATGGGCCTCGTACAGCCAGCTGCCGAGAGGCATGTTGAAGTGACACAGGCCTGTGAATTGTGGATCCAAAGGATCCACCTGCTCTCTGTGCCACTGTCATGACCAGTAATGCAACTGGGGTAGAATGAAGGGTGCACCAGCCCTGGGTACAGATCCAGGGGAAATGCTAATATGGCGGCCTCCCAGCAGCCACTGCCAGGCAAAGGGCAGAGAGCTGGTACTAGCCCCAGCCCCAGCAAGGCAGCAGGCCAGGAGACAGCCCAGCAGCAGTCACTGTCAATAAGACCCTCCCATGCTTGTCCCCTCTCCCACCCTCTTTCCTCCCTTCCCACGTTGCTGTCAGGTGCTTGGCACAGCACTCCCCTGCCCCCTACCTCTCCCGGAAGCACAGGGATTTCTATGAAGCCAAGGGGTCCCACAGCTGTCAGGGTAGGTCTGGATGATATGGTGGCAGGTCTGGCTGTGTCAAAGCAGCTCTGCCATCTGCAGCAAATGTCCCCCTGCCTGGGGTGCTGGTACTGAGCAGGCATGGAAGGCAAGTGTTATCTCCTCCCCAGATCATCCTGGCCATCATGATAGTCTGGCTGCTCTGCTACCTCCTAACGCTGACAAACGTCTTCCCAAGTGAGGCAGACGTGTATGGCTACAAGGCCAGGACCGATGCCAGAGGGGAAATCATGTCGACTGCACCTTGGTTCCGCCTCCCCTATCCATGTAAGAGCACTCCTGTCAAGGGGTTTGGAAAGGGTGTGCCCAGGAGTGTACTTGGGTTTCTGTGCCACACACATGCGTAGCTGGGACACGTGCATGTACAGCCCCCACACGCACCCATAGACACACTCCCCTTCTGCACAGCCCAGCCTCACTTGATGGTGTGCATTGGACTAAATGCACTGTGTCCTCCCCAGGCAGAGGCAGGAGTAGGACCTCCTGCCCTGACTTAGTACCTGCCCCGCTGCCCCCTCAGTGTGGTGCTTCCTCCCTCTGCTTTCTATACAAGAGCCTTAGACCAGGGCAGAGAAAGTCCTTTCCCCCAGTCAGACACTGAGTAATGGGAGAAAGAGGACTCTTGCCTTAATGACCAACCCCATCTGCTAGAGCGCAGAGCCCTCTTGCACTGTGCTATGGCATGGTGGGGCAGAAGTGACTCAGAGGGTGGCAGGTGCACTGAGGTCAGCACCAGAGCAGGGAAGCTGGCAGCTTGTGGCTGGAGCCCCAAGAGCATGGGTGGTAGCACTGCAGGAATGGGGAGGAAGGCCAGGTTACTGGTCACCAGGTGGTTCTCCAAAGAGTAATGCTCAGCCCAGAAGCACATCTGTAGTGTGGGTGTGGTAGGGAGGCATTGGATCGAGGGCCTTGCAGCTCCTGTATTTTACAGATACATGTGCCATGGTGAACCTCAGTGGAAGGATAATGGGAAGACCAGCCTGCGCCAGTAGTCCTGGCACCTGGGCACACTGAGCTGTGCTGGGTCCGTCAGGGCACATGGTTTCCAGGGCAGCTCTCAGGCGTGGCAGCTAACTCCTTGTTCTGTTTTGCCATTCCCAGGTCAGTGGGGAGTGCCCACAGTGACAGCTGCGGCTGTGCTGGGAATGTTCAGCGCCACCGTGGCCGGGATTATTGAGTCCATTGGGGATTACTATTCCTGTGCCAGGCTGGCAGGGGCTCCGGCACCACCTGTCCATGCTATTAATAGGTATGGTCCCAACATCTTGCCTGTCCCTCTAGTCACCAGCAAGCATTCACAGGGGAACCAGAGTCTGCTCCACAGAAGAGCAATCACCACTGGCAAAGGGCACTGAGAGGAGGCTGAGAAGGGAAAAGGGCTTAGGCTGCTTTCATTTGTGAGTGCCCAAAATTAGGTGCTCAAATAACCATGGCTTGGATTTCCAAGGCACCAGGCACCCGCATTTCCACTGAGTTCAATAAAGCTGCAGCTGCTCAGCCCCTCCGAACATCTGATGCTGAAAGCTGAATGGAGGCATCTGTAAGCATCCAAGTTTGACTATGTTGGCTGGAACCCCAGTGACCCTGTGTTGAATGGGGGCTGTGACCACCCCCCCCCCCGCAACTACCATCTCTCAGGGCATCGGTGAGCACTGTGAATGGGCCCGGCACACACAAGCGCCAGGCTCTGTGCAAGGGCACTAGCATACAGAACAACTGCCAGGAGCCCACCCCATCCTTTGTGCTGGACTAGGAAATGCCCTAGCTTAAAGTGGCTACAATGCCAGCCACCACAGCAGGCACCATGCTCGCCAGTCATGGAAAGGCATCATAGAATACACCTCCTCCCATTCCAGGGGTCTTTTGCTGCAACACGGTCTCCAGGGGAGAAGCTGGCATTCTTGCTGGGCTTCTGCCACACTGACATACCCAGTCTAGCCCTAAGCAGCATCACATATCTCTGCCATGCAGCAGCAGTGCTGAGAACTGCCAGTACCCTGGAGACTGCATGGAATGCTCTGGCTGTTTTCTTCTTTTCAGAGGCATTTTCACAGAAGGAGTCTCTTGCATCATTGCTGGGTTGCTGGGAACAGGCAATGGCTCCACCTCCTCCAGCCCCAACATTGGCGTCTTGGGCATCACAAAGGTACTATCCATGAATCATTGCTTGGACCTTTCCAGGCACTATGCTGCTTCGTATCTGGGCAGTAGTATGTGCAGGGCAGGTGAGTGGGTGGGGGTGTTTCATGGCAGCAGCCTGGAGGTGGTATAGATGCCCAGGGACTTCCTCAATACAGCTTGGGCTAGCAGCTGTGGGTGTCATTGCAGGCCATGCCGAACATGGGACTTTTACTGTTAATAGGGAGAAAGCCATGAGGTACAGGAATAGGGAGAGCATTTCTGTGGAGAGCATTTCTGCCCTGCCTCCACGCTTGGGTTGCAAGGTACAGAATCAGGAAGCTGCCAAGCTCCTATTTGAAGATGAAAGGAGCTGAGAAACACGGGATGTTGGTGCTGTGTGCAGGGAAGGCAGTGCTGGCAGTCAGGGCAGGGCATGTGGAAAGCCCGTGTTCCTTCCTTGTTCCACCACAGATGTTGTGATCGTGAACCTCAGTTCTCCTTGGGTGCCAAGTGACTCCTGAACACCAGTCTCCTTGGAGGGCTGAAGCTCTAGAAGGGCCAAGTCTCACTAGGGCTTTTCATCCAAGGCAGTAGGACATGCTGCTGACAGTAACATTACAGCCAATAGCTCTTACAGAGAATGTCTTCAAGCACCCATCTCTCATTTCATGACAATGAACAATTCCTCTCTAATTTCTAAAGTTGTATGTAGTGTGGCCAACTTGAGAAGGCCCCCAGGGGGCTGGATTCTGTTCTGCCACTGAGCAGAGGTGACCTTTGACAGGTTACTTCATCATTACTCAGTTTACCAGCTCACTAGCCTACTGAGGCCTTGCTGATCAACTTCCCACTGGAAGAGAAACCACAGACTGGGAGTTTCTATATTGTTTGTTAGGACACTGTGTTTCTATACACTACATACAAAAGTCTTTGAACAGGGAAAGTGGCAGAGAGCATACAGGCAATCTGCTTTCAGGAATCTCAGCCTAGTTTTCAGGGAGCAACTCTGCCTCAAGAACTATGTGTAGAAGGAGTGAGACAAAACTCAAAGAATCTTCCTGCTTTTACCAGCGTCCCCAGACAGAACCTGCATCATAAAACCAGCAATACAGTTTCTCCTAAGACTGTACAGTAGATTATACTCTAAGAAAAGGAGCTGGTAAAATTATGCATCACTGAAACACCTGGTATCTCCTGCCCTAACAGAACTCTCCTCTGTAAACTGACTTGAGATCAAGTGAGAATGATGATGATGTTCATGAACAAACATGAAGCAATTTGTCTCACCTTGTTGGTGATGTTCCTGTACAGGTGGGCAGCAGAAGAGTGATTCAATATGGAGCTGCTATCATGCTAGTTCTGGGAACCATTGGAAAATTCACGGCTCTGTTTGCCTCACTCCCTGACCCCATCCTCGGAGGGATGTTCTGTACATTATTTGGTAACATTTCTATAGATTGTCTATATGTTTAATCAGCAGGATCAGTCAGTCCAGAACTGACATTACATTGCCAGACTCTTCCCTTTTTTCCCCTCATACATTCATGTACTATTGGATAAAATGCTGTGGCTTACAAAGCTTGAACAATGAAGCTGAGACCTGCAAAGCTGCTCATGAGACTGGGAGCTCAGTGCCCATCAGAACTGGTTTTGAAGATCTTACCTTCAGGCATTGCCTTTCCTTTGAGCATCAAGCATAGAGAACAATCTCTGCAGCACAACTGCAACTCCATAGGGTCACTGAGGCTGGTGAGGTTGGCAGGGAGATTTCAGTCAGCTGTTATACTGTTCCAGCTCAGGAAGGCAACCCTAGGATTTGGCTATTGAAAGACAAATTGGTTTAACTTTATATCAATTTGTTCATTAATGCAGTTAAACCAGTGCAAAGCAGTGTGAACAGTTCTTTCAAACCTGGTTTAATACTGAATTAACTTGATTTGAGCAAGGTTTAAAATGAATCAGGAGCATCCGCACAGGTCTTTGGCATCAGTGTGAGGAACAAAGTAGTTTGCTGTTTGGTTATTCCACCTCCACCTGGAATACATGACTCTTAGCTCAAAAGATGAGCCAGCAATCACAGCAGCCTCTCTCAATGCACTCTGTCCCTACTGTGTCTGCATCCAGGCTGAACTCTGCTTGCACATTTGCAGGCATGATCACAGCTGTTGGCCTTTCCAATCTGCAGTTCGTTGACATGAACTCCTCCCGCAATCTTTTTGTTCTGGGATTCGCTATGTTTTTTGGGCTGACACTGCCGAATTACTTGGATTCACACCCCACTGCCATTAACACAGGTATGTCTCCATGGCTGAAAGCCTCCCAAGGTACGTGATATGCTCTGTTAGTACTGCACTGAGCGGTCCCCTCTACTGAATTTTTGGTTTGATGGCTTCTATACAGAATGTAGATCCCTAGGATACCATGTGAACATGCAGTAGCGGTGATGATTGAAATCATGGTCGTTAACTGTGACAGCCTGACATTAGGAATTTCATACAGCTTCCATAGGAACACCCTCAGGCATTTAAGATCTTTGTCATGCTCCATATTAGATCTAAGCCCTAGCTGGACTTTTTCAACATGCAGCTGTTGGTTTCCTCTCCCTTTCCCATGTGCTTGCAACTCCCTGAGGCATTTTGACACAGGCTGGGCTTCATAAATTAGATTTATTTTTTTTTTGGAGTACACAGAAAACAAAATATAATCTTCAAACAGAACCATGAGCAACGGGGGTGGGGCTGGAGAGGAAGTATGTAGAGCTGCCACTCTAAAGCCGCTACATTGCCTCAGGCCTGGGATTTGGTGTGTGCGGAGGTGAGCAAATGCCTGGGCTGTGCTTTGCAGACACACCAGCAATGTACACACCACCATTAAACTTCTTATACCTGATCAGATAGTTATGCCTCAGTTGCAAGGAGGTTTGTTTCTAGACAACAGCTGGTTATCCCCATTAAACACACCATTCTTACTTGTTAATGACAATTGCATATAACCTGACAGGTGCACTTTCTCACTGTCTTACAGGTGTGCCTGAAGTGGACCAAATATTAACAGTGCTGTTAACAACAGAAATGTTTGTTGGGGGTAGCATTGCCTTCATACTGGACAACACCATTCCAGGTACAGCTGCTGGAAGACTTTTGTGACAAGATATTAAGCCTTTATAATGCACCAATATGTTATGAGTCCACTTCTCATATGGCATGTTGCCCATGTTATGATTTCAGGCCTTGCTGAGGAAGTTAAGCCATATTAATTGCTGCTGGCAAATGATCCATCTTCAGCAAGAAGCATGGACTTTTTTAAAACTGTATTTTGAGATGGAGCATAAAAATCCTCTAAGACAGGGCTGTCCACCTGGCAGGCCACAGCCAAAGGAGTTAACGAATGGCCCCCAAGCTCCTATCCAGCCACCAGTCCCCCTATTGCTCCCACTGCTGCTGCAGCCAGGGGTCTCTAGGCCAGTAATTCACAACTACCTTTTTCAAGGGTGTTTGGGGTGCTATGCAATCTTAGTAGTTAGGCATGCAAATTGTTTTTAACATTGCAGAATCCTCTCTCATCTGATGTGGTCGTTCCAAGTTCTTTGCAACAGAAAAAATGCTCTGTTATTTTTCCATAGTCAAAAGAGAGCAAAAATTAAGATCCAGCATTTTCTGAGTACCTTATCATTAGCAAGAAGTGCCCTAAGTTTCATAAGGTTGAGAACCACTGCTGTAGCCTCTCCCTCCCTCCATTTTTGATGCCTGCTCCCAACCCAGGAGACAGCACAGCTGAACATGGAGTGAGAGAAGAGGGGAGGGCTATCTTTGTGGTGCAAAAGCTAGCTAGCTAGCCACACATACAGGGCAACATTGGGGCCATAGCTCTCACTAGTGCAACCCCAAACCACCTAGAAGTTGGACAGCCGTGCTTTAAGATGGTTTCTCTAAGTGTACAACACTGGCACAATTGGAACTAAATATAAACATTTTGTGATGAAAAGAAAACTTTAGAAAGGACTTCAATGAGGCATTCATTATGAATTTAGTTGATCAGTCCTACACATCCCCACCCCGCTGCCCTTTGTGCCCAGTCTCAGAGCATGATAAGTGAGGATCACTGGTGACAATCATAAATGAGCAAAAACATCATTCAACTATACAACAAGCTAACTTACAACATCTGTCTGCCACAGAAGGTCCAAACACTATGACAGTATTTTTAAAAAGGGCAGGAAGTCTTGAAAACAAGCAACAGATGTTACAATATAAGCTTGTTCCTGCCATCTTCCTGCATGCGGTTTCATAGTAGATCTTGTGCTGGCAAGTACAGTTCACATTCAGTGATGGCAGGATAATCCAATGCAGGGAATAGATTGCAGGGAAATTTTCTTCTCTGCTTGCATAGACTCAGATTAGCCAGGTGAGTTTGCATCCATCAGAAACATCAGATACTAGCCACTTGAAGAGGCTGGATCCCAGGTGAGAAAGATCAACGTACTGACATAGTATTGTGGGGTGGGGGGGATTGCCTCTCCCTAGAACTGCCCAAAAAAATACTTCTAACCTGAAAAGATTAAGTTACTTGCTGCCCTACTGTTGCGGTGACATTGCTCCTCTGCTAGTTTAACTGCCAGTCTTGTATGTTAGTCTAAACTCTGGGACTTTTACCTCCTCCCAGGGACAGAAGAGGAACGAGGACTGGTGCAGTGGAAGGCAGGAGCGCATGCCGACAGCAGCATGTCTGAAAACCTGAAAAGCTATGACTTCCCATTTGGGATGAATGTGGTAAAAAGGATCCATTGGCTGAAGTATGTGCCAGTGTGCCCAGTTTTCAAAGGATTCAAGTCAAGGACAAGGAATCATGACATAATGGAAGACACACAAGACAACACAAACAACTTGGCCGTATGCACAAAGGTCTGAAAGAACTGCATAAAATGTGGCATGGGCATAACACAGGGACAGGCAATTTTTTCAGAGGGCTGCTTAACGAGTTTTGTTGAGCTGTTGAGAGCCACAAGGGTAGCCCTGCCCCTTGACAGGAGCCCCATCCCCTGGTCACCATCTTGGGACCAGAAGTCCTACCCCTTACCCTCCAGCCTTTGCCATGAGAAGTCTCTCCCCCCAGAAGTACTCCTTTTGCCATCTTGGAACCAGAAGCCCCCCCCCC
>NW_017729000.1:44206098-44215281 GCF_001723915.1 Gavialis gangeticus | reverse complement strand
TTTTTGCCGGGGGGGGGGGGGGTGATTGCATACCTCAAAATGAAGTCTTATTCTTGTACATTAAAGGGGTGGGTGTGCAGGGGGGGATGGGTGGGGGCTGTGGGCACATAGCAGTGAGCAGGGATCCCCCCAGATGTGCACAGGTGTGTGTGGGATGTGCGATTGTGTGGGAGAGGTTTTTTTTTTGCAGGGGACAGTCTGCAGGCATGGTGGGATGTGCATTGGAGCTCCCCCACACATTCCCTGCCTGAGCTGGTCAGCATCCATCCCTGCCCTGCAACAGCCCAGAGCCCACATGCCCTATGGCACCTCCCTGGCACTGCCAGAGGCATGCAGCCCCTGCCCCACCCTGCCCTGGACTCACCCCCACCAGAACAGATCAGCCAGAGCCCAGGCACAGCCCCAACCCCAGCCCACCCCATGCCTACTCCACACTGCCCACCTCTGGTGTATGCTGCCACCCCTTAGGCATACAGTGGGGCTGGGGCAGCTTCACAGCTCCTTCTGGCTGCTGCCACTGCTGGCCCCAGCCCCACAGTACCAGCAGGGACCTGCGCTGCACAGCCACAACCCTGTGTGTCCCACATTTGATCTGGGCTTGCCTGCCCAGGCTTAGCAGCCATGGCACAGAACAGAAGCTATTGCTCAGTGCAGGGGGGGTAAAAGCAGGCCCTCTTCCTTGCCACTGCTGGCCATTCCTGCTGCAGCCACCTAGAGCCTCCGCTGGGTTGCCCCGTCTCTGCTGCTGTCACGGCTGCCTCCAGGCTGCCCTCTGGGGCAGCAGTAACACTGCAAAACAAAATGCAGGGCAGCCTGGTGCAGGCTCCAGGCAGCTGCAGCAGGAACAGCCAGCAGTGGCGAGGGGGAGGAGCCACTTTCTGCTGTGCTGAGCAAGTTTGTCCTGTGCCTCACCTCAGAGAAGTGGTGCTGGTTCCTACCCTGGGGGTCTTTAAGAGGAGGCTAGATGTACACCTTGCTGGGGTCGTTTGACCCCAGTACTCTTTCCTGCCATGGCAGGGGGTCGGACTTGATGATCTGCTCAGGTCTCTTCCGACCCTAGAAACTATGAAAGGCGGTCCAGCTGCAGTGCCAACTTAAACCTGCTACATGCCCAAGGGGCAGTGGGGCATGCCATGGCTGGATGGTGCCTGGGCCAGTTGGGACCAAGGGACCTGCTGCAGGTCAGATTTAGCCCATGGGCCATATTTTGCCCATCCCTGGCATAACAGAGTAGCAGTTAGGCCTGCTTTACCATAGGCCTATTTCAGATTACTGAAGGAAGGAGAGCTGGTGCCAAACTTGAGAGTGAAAGAACTTGGGGAATCAATTCCTCCTATGGGTCCAATCTACCATTCCAGTGGAGTCTGTGCAAGACAAGTCCAACACAGCACCATCTCTACTGTATTAGACACTGTCCCTAGATGTTCATGTTAGTTGTGACAATCTACTGAAATGTCACCAGGCTCTACTACTGCAGGCCCCTTTAATGTGTTTACAGAATCATAGGGCTGGAAGGGACCCTGAAGGATCAGAGTCCAGCCCCCTGCATGAGCAGGAAAGACATCTGGGGTCAGATGACCCCAGCCCAGTGAACTTCCAAGCTATTCACCCCAAATTACAACAGTCCAGCACCCTCCCCTCCCCCAAGATTGGCTTCAAATTTCCACCTTCTCTACAGTTTCCAACTCAAACCCTAAATTCACTTAAGACTTATGCAGAACTTTGTTCAGGTTCCAAGAAGGCTTGTGAACCTAGGCAAAAGATGGCTTAAGTGGTCATCTAGGCACCCTGGACCAAATGCATGTCTCATTCGACTCCATAGACCTCAACACAGTTATACCAAGAATTAAATCAACGATCAGCGTGAGGAATGTGGTCATTAAATATAAGCACTGTGGGATTTTTTTTTTAATGTTAGGATACATTTCAAGGTAATCCATTAAAACAGTGTTTCTCAATCTTTTTTGCCCCATGGAACACTTACCTAAATAAAAAAGCAGCATGGTGCACTGACCATGAAGCTGGGGGGTGGTGGCCAGGCAGACACTGATGGGAAGGGGTGGTACACAGCTAGCCAGGTGGCATTTTGGGCTGGAGCCATGCCCCCATCTGCCTGTGAAAGTTCTTGGCAACCCCTGATCCCCTGGCAAATCCAGAAGAATTTTAGGAATGGGTGGCGGTGGGCTGCAGCATTAGGGAGAGAAGGGGAGGTTGAAGAGAACAAACAAGGACCTGAGTTTTATTGCACTAAAATATACTCCTGGACTTCTCTGGGAGAGAGATTCCTCCCTGGAATCCTCCCTGGATTTTGACAAAGTGCACTTTTAAAAAAACAAAAACAGCTTGTGACTGTTCACACTGCTGATGAGGCCTCTGTGATCAACCAACAATTCCAGAAGATGCCACTGCCACTAATACAGTCATTAATAAGCCACTCCATTCTACATGATTAGATTATGGTCTGAACGCAAGACCTATTATTCCCATTTTTCTCCTTAAGATTTCATTAAAAAGGGGGAAAATGCCTATGAAAGACGCATTTGTCATTGGATATCAGACATCAGTGGTTGAAATTCTAAGGTGTTTGGGCAGCCTGGTTGGCTACAGTCTACAAACAGTTTAGTTACCAGGCAGTACAAAAGAAGAAAATTAAAAAAAGCACAGAACTGTAAAGCTGAAGATTGGGTGAGAGTTTCATCTAGCCCAACCGATTCCTCATAGTCTCATGTTAACTGAAAATTTTAGCTGTCGATCAAGATTGTAATCCTGAAGCATCTCTGTAGGTAAGATGTAACAACTATAGTACAAAAACAAAAACTAGAAAGGAGGGTGGCATCTCCTTCAACCAACTTCACTAAATACTTCAGTAGTAAGCATGCCACTAGAGGAAACTACTGAAGTTAAAGATTTAGTTCTTCAGACACACCTTAAACTATGAAATGTAGCTTCAAAGTTCCTTCCAATAGCTTGTATTAGCTTCAGATGCATTGTTGTAGACACCCTAAAAACCACTGCCATCAACAACTATGCTATAAAACTTCTGAAAGTTTTTCACAGGAAGGACAGAAGTACATCCATGACTGATCTCAGGCTTCCACCATATGACCTGAAATCCTTATGGCATAAGTTTCCCTAAACACCCACAGATGCTGCTGCTTTTATTTCAAAGGGCACTGCTTCTCCCATCAGCTGGGCAAGACAACTGATGAGCTCCAGCTGAACAAAGAAATAATGCCCTTTGAAGCTGAAGCCACAGCCAACATCAGAGCAGCTTTGTCCTTAATTTGGCAGCCTCCTGCCAATTAAGCAGGTTGCCAACCACCCAGATACAGGTGATTTAACTTACTGTACTACTTTGGACTAGCTTGTTGTAAGTAACAGCTTAAACATGTTTCTCCCCCCATTTCATCATGTTGCTAAAAAGCAGTGTTCAAGTAAGGTGATTCATGATGATTCAAGAGACAGTCACAGATCAGTTCTACTATTATTTATTTTTTTAAATATTTTTGAAAAAATATAATTTTTTTACAATATTTTCAACTTAAACACTATTCACACTGAACACGTATGGCAGCTTAACCTACCCAAATATGAAGTTTAAGAAGCCAAAACTGTTCTAGCTTTATTAAAAGAAAAAAGTTGTTGTGCTGTAGACTATTGTGTAGTGATGAATAAACAAAGCAAGGGAAAAGCACCACTCAAATCACTAATGCTAGGGTTTTTCTTGGTTAAATCCAACTACATTAAAGTTGTATACTAGAAGTTATACAGTTCTATGTATGTGGGTTCTTGGAAGAAATTGTGATGAAACTCACATCTCCTTTAATGTAATTAATTGAAAAACATTTCAAAAACATGATAACACTGTAAATACAGGACATTTCTTCCAATCAATTGGATTTTAGTTCAGTAACTGAGATCTAGGACTCTGTACAGGTCTGTAAAATAGTACTGTTATAGTTCATGCTTCTCAAAAAGAGCATGAAGTAAAGTTTTTGATAAGGGAAAATCATTAGTAACAATACTGAAGTTTTAAAGGAAAGTTAGCTAATTTGCATAATGATCAGATAACCTTGCTTTTCTTTTTAAAGTTAAGGCATTATCCAGTGCAAGTTAGCACCAGTTTACATGTTTTCGTTTAAAAAAAAACAGACCATCCTCAGTCAAATCCTAAAACCTATTAAAAAAAGACAGAGTCTGCAAGAGATTTTCATAAATTTGGTACTTTGTCTCAACTTGACTGGTGCTTCTTACCTCACTGTTTCCTTCACAGAAAGCCAGGGTCCAATTATATTTTCATTAAACTTTTGACAGCTTTTTACTTAATAACAGTCTCAGCACTTTTATTAAGCATGCAAGACTAACAAAACTTTGGCAATGCATAAGTGTAACACAGTGACAAGAAGAGAGAGCTTTTACAATTAAATCTTCTAATACTGGCTTCACAGTGTGGAAATTGTGCTACATCCACCAAGAGAGGGCCCAGTCTACTCAAATACTCAGTACTTCACCCCAGGAACAAACTCCTTCGCATTTGGATTCAGATTACTCTTGACCTAAGAGGAGGAAAGACATGTCTAGTGTAAAAAAATTGGGACTCTCTCAACTTCAATTACATCCTTGTCAAGATAAATATGCTCATCAGCACAGCTTACAGGAACTTATCAGACTACAGCCTGATTTCTTAAATACATTAAAAAGTACAGTAAATTTCCAGACATTTCACTTACTTTTATCATGCAATGATGAGTATGATTAGAAATGAAATGCTAATAGCAGGTGAATAAACTACTAGAATCTGCGTCCAGGTCAGGGATATCCTGCTGGGTCCTGCTGAGAGTATCATGAGCAGTGGCCTGAGGTGCCTGACAATATACATTTGTTTTAACCACATTCAGTTATGCAACTTCAGCAAAGGATTTTAAGAAGCTGAACACCAGACTTGACTGCTCGAGGTCTAAAACTGCACATGCATTCTCACTTATTTCATAATCAGGTAACCTATATGACTTTTCCAGAACCAATACAAACTGTGCTTATTTCCAACTTTCATGCATGTCCTAACAATAAGTCAGGGAACAGATTGGAAGACCTGTCAACAGAAATGTTATTTAAACATTTAATTTACACATTAGCCATCACCAACACCACTACTTGTCATCTTCATCCCATTATACCATAAGCTTTGTTATTTAAGCAATAGACTAAAGTCTAGCTAGGCAAAACTGGGGCAGGGGTTAAATATCCCAGAAGCTTAGTGTGAAGTCCTACTAGTTTTAAGCAAGAGGATTCAGCACACAAGCCCAAAACAACTTTAGCAATGAAGTGTAGGGAGGTTGATTATTAGTACTTGAGACTAGAATGACAGTAATACAGCTCCAGAGCACAGACCATTTTGAAACTGTAATAATATAATGCGTAATATTCTGTATATGTATGGGGAAAATGCATGCTAAGAGACTTTGGCTTAGGTGTTGGAACAGAGATTGGGAAAACCATGCATTATAGTTCAGAAGAAACAAACAGGAGCAAAGTTACATTATAGACCTACGCATCTCTATTGGCAAGGTTAAGGTTAATTATTTCAGTTTAATTTTTTTTTTAATTACTGAAAAATAATCTGAAAAGCAGCCTACCACCAGATCTTCCAGTGATGAGCTCTCACTGATAACAAGGTCATTAAATTGGTCCTGGATTTGATCCATTGTTTGTGGGAGATCTCGAGCTGGAATAAACCATTCATGTTCTTCCTCCTCTTCCAGCATTTCTTGAAAACAACGTTCAATAAATTCTTCTTCCCACAACTCCTCTTCAATCTAGTGTTAAAAGGGGAAAATGTGTTAATGTATACAGTAGCTTTAGGGCTAGGTTTTCAATGCAGGGCTGACTAGGTGATCAGCAAGGATCCAGGTTTTCCATTTCCCATGGAAAAAACAAAGTAAACCATGGATTTTACCTTTACCAGAGGCAAATGCAGATTTCTTGTTTTACTGGAGAAACCTGTAGATTTTGCAATTTTGCAACAAGCTCCCTGCAGGACAGCAGAGTTCCAGCCCACAGGGGGGTGGGAGGGAGCAGGAGGAAGGCGAAGAAATGGAATGCCATGTGCATAGACATGCACATGGCCCCAAGCAGCCTGCAGAGCAGCTCCAGCAGGCGTGGGTGGGTGGGGATGGGGGGGGCTGTTATGTGGAGAGGGGGATTGAGTGAGACCCCTGTAGGGTGGGAGGGAGCTGGGCCCAGCCAGGCAGTGCTTGGGGCTTGGGACCTGAGGCCGCAATACACAGCTGGAAGGCCCTAACGGGAAGCAGGACAGGGCTGTGGGTGGCTCGTCCAGGGAGGGGAAGGGCCAGCTCCCTCCCCATTGCTGTGCGCATTCCTGGGTGGGAAGGGCAGGGGACCTGTGGGAGGGAAGCAGGGTGGAAACCCACAGCCTGTACCTGCCCCACATACAGATCTGGGGGGCAAAATGTCCCCCTGCCCCCCAGGAGTGTGCATGGTGCTGGGGAGCTGCCCCCACCCCAAGCCCGCAGCAGGGTCTGCAGACCTGGGTCTGTAGCACTAGCAGCTGCCCCACCCCCCCAAGCAGGGCTGGAAGAGTAGGGTCTGTGGGTGGGAGGCAAGGAGCACCGGAGGGGTGGGGGGAAGGAGCGAGAGGCACGAGCAGGGCCTTGGGTGGCCTTTAATTTAAAAACAAAACAAAACAAAACAAAACAAAAACACACAAACCACAAATTTGGTGTTTTACTAGAGAATTTACGATTTAAAAAAAAAAAGAAAACTAGGATCTCTGGTGATCAGCACCCTACTGTGAGCACTCATACACTATAGTTCCCATCATGCTACCCTCATCCAAGTGGATTCCAGGACCTGACCCCGACTGTGCCACTTCGTTCAGATTAAGGAGTGCTCTCAACTTGAGCTAAGTGTGCTTGAAAAGGAAGCAGCTTGGGTTGGTACACACACTAGTGGTCTCTCTCTCAGCATGAGTATTATTAGACATTGGACTACAAGACAACTCCCCTTTAGCTCCTGCCTAACACCAGAGTGGAACTGTATGAGACTACTGAAACTTACCAAAATCTGTTTCCCATAGCACTGGCCTCAGTACAGCACAGTTCCTCAGGCTATGTATTAGGATTTTCATCTGGTATTAGTTCTAGCAAGAACCTAGGCATGATTCCTTTCCCCCAAGGGAACTGTTAATTGGGTTTAATATACAGTAGCCCACACATGACCTTTGACACAGGGTTAACTAAGTGATGGTAGAGAGGGGGGAAGGGGGGGGGGGGGAAAAAAACAGGCCCAAATAATTGTGTGAACACAATTCAATTTCTTAAAAAGGCTATGTTGCTATACACAACTGTAGCCCTCAGCAGAGTTTGAATCCTTAGCCCTCACAGCTCTGCAACATATAACAGGCTCTCTCCCAAGCTGTAGTCTTAGAAATAGGATAGTGGCTATGGGCTGCACTGGACTCAAACCTTTGGACTAAGCAACAACTGGTGCGATAGCCAAGTAACTGCTACATCTCCTTAGCCAACAGGGGCCATGATCCAAAGCTCCCTAGCAGGGGGCATTTGTTTTGGAGAACCTTGGCAACAGCACAAGGCTTCCCAATACAAGAGAGGCCACAACAGGAACCCACTTAAGGAGGTTCATGTTCACCTGCAATGTGATTTAGAATTGGCAATTTTCACATGTCTGTAAATTCAAGTCTGACAAAGACCAGGCATTATTCAAGACTTTACCAAATCAAAACCTACAGAGAGATAGAATCTTAGAAAAATTGATCCAACAACTTTTTCTAATGGAAAGTGTTAGGCACAACTGGTCTTAACATTCCCACAACCAAGCACAGTTTTCCTCACAGATTTATCAAAGATTTGTACTGCTTGCATGTTTACCACTTGAGAATAAGCCGTACAGTAACTCACCCCAGTAAGATGAGCTAAAGGGTATAGAAGTTTCCAACCCATACTTTCCCATAAGCAGGGATCTGGGTTTTCCATTTCCAATAACAAACAAACCCCCCCCCCCCCCCCCAAAAAAAAACCCATACACACAACAGATTGTTCACTTTACAAAAATGGAAAAAATCGGTCTGTTTTTAAAGAGCTCGTGCAGGCTGGTAGAGTTCCAGCCTACAAGGGGCTGTAGGGAGCAGAAGGAGGGTAGTCAGGCAGGGGGCACAACATCATGTGCACATGTAAGTGCACACATGCGTCACCAGGCAGCCTGGACAGCTGCTCTGAAAGGGAAGTTGGGGGGGGGAGGGGGGGCAGGGATTGAGGTCCCCCCATAGGGACAGACTGAGGGAGTTGGGCAGGGCTGGGGCTGCTGCCCAGCCCAGGTGGTACACGGGGCCTGGGACTGGAATGTGCAGGTGCAGGGCCTGGCTTCCTGCCACTGTGTGCACTCCTGGGACCCCTCAAAAGGGAGCAGGAGGGCACAGGCCCCCAGATCTGTGCACAGGATGGGGCCTCAGCAGCCACAGCCTGCCCCTGAGGGGAGAGCAGCAGGACGGGGAGCCCCAGCAGGCGCGACTCAGAGCAGTAGGGTAGAGTGGGGCCAGGCAGGGAAGCTCTTTGGCTCTGCACGCCCCATGCCACCCTGGTGAGGTGCCCCCTGCACACTTGGCAGTAGCGGGGGTCATAGCACAGAGCTGTGCCCCTCACTGCTGCTGGGTGGGCAGGGGGTGCCTTGCCAAGGCAGCAGCACGGAGCTTCACTGCCCAGTCCTGCTCTGCCCTGATAGGTCCCATGCCAGATATACTCTGACTGTGCTGCCCATGGGGGAGAGGGAGCCAGGCTCCACACTCTGCTCTGCTAGAGCAGCCATCATGTCCCACAGGCAGAAGCTGGGGCACAGGGCTGTGGACTCAGGTCTCTGGCCCTGTAGCCCTGGCAGCTGGGGGATGTGGCTTGGGAGTGAGGGGCCTGGACCTGCATCCTGGTGAGCAAAGGGGGCAGGTAGAACTCTGATTTTCCATAAAAACCCAGAATCAAAATACCAATATTTACAGAAAGTAGTTACTTATTTTACTGATGGAGAAACAAAATGTAGATAGTCTGCCACTTTCAGAGACAGACCAAATTGGGGGAAGTAGTTAGGCTACCCCATATCCAGACTCCCAAACTCTTACTGAGGCTCTCTGCTGCCTCTTTAAAAAAATCCCCCCCC
>NW_017729000.1:44203948-44205811 GCF_001723915.1 Gavialis gangeticus | reverse complement strand
GCCTCTTTAAAAAAATCCCCCCCCACCCCCCCACATACACTTTGGTGCACTCTATATTTACACAAACTGGGAAGCAACTTACCTGCCTGTTAAACTCCTCTTCATTTTCCATCCACATGTACTCAGCAAATGGATTGTCATCTTCATGAGAGTGACCATTAATAATCACATCTTCATTGATGATGCTTGGGCTAGTACTGCTGCGACTTGGATCTTTCATGGCTGCACTTCTGATCTGAAGTCTGAAAATTAAAAAAGTTGCAGCATTGGAGAACTTAAGCCTATTCTCCCATCATTCACCTTCTGCAGAAACCCCATCTAAGCAATCGTGGGTAAATACCTAATCTGTATTTACAAACTCCATATACAGGCCAAGTCAAGTCTGATTGTTATGCTTGTAATTAGAGCCTCCCCAGAGAAGGACAACTTCTGCCAACCATAATTAACAAAACAGGGAATAACCCTGACTGGAGCATTCCCCAAATAACTATTAACACAGTTCTTTTACCAAGCCCCAACAGAACACTGATGCTTTTCAAGACCACTAAAAGAACCAACAGCATTGCTAAAGCAGTTACTCTGCAGATGTATAAAGTATTTCAGAAGTGTTAAAGTGACAGGGAAATTAGTCTTTGTCTCATTTTTAAATCCCCTTTTCTAAACCGTATCAAGTTTTTCAATAAACCAACCCAACACCCATTATTTTAGGAGGCAGTACAC
The DNA here is from genome assembly GCF_001723915.1 of Gavialis gangeticus. Taxonomy (NCBI): domain Eukaryota; kingdom Metazoa; phylum Chordata; order Crocodylia; family Gavialidae; genus Gavialis; species Gavialis gangeticus. The sequence continues at coordinate 44,205,091 of NW_017729000.1, read as the reverse complement.
AATGCTTCTTGGGGAATTATTTCTTTGAAAAGGAGTTTGGAGCAGGGTGGTACAAAACAGTCCAACTTGAAAAGAGGAAGTTGCTTCAAACACCAAACTAAAATATAAATGTGGATACGCATAATTTCACTGCTCAGACACCCTGGGAAAACTCCAGGATTCTATTTGAGTTCTTCATACCATCAGTAACCATAAAGTACTATGGTTATCCAATTAACAAAAGCCTACTGACTAAAAGGGGTTTCAGTGCAAGAAAGACAATACAGGTTTGGCTCGGATCGCAATTCATTAATGTATTTATACAGTTCCTTAACTATATTAGAGGCAACTTCTTTTGAAATCTGAAGTCCGGATTCTGTAGCAGTCGTGCAGCAGGTTCAGCAAGTTGCAACTGTAATACTGTTCCATGGGATACACTGAATCCTGAACTTGAGAACTGCAGTTAGTCAACACATTTTCTATTACCTACATGTAATTTAACCCTGGATCTATGGCAAATCCAGACTGAAATAATTAGCCTTTGCCATTTTACAAATAAGTGCAAGGTCAAGGGTGCAGAGTATGCAGACCCTTTCATAAGACTGGCAGGCCACAAGGTTCAAACAAATGCACAGAACTTGTTCTCCATCCAGTTTGGAGTAGATTCAAATACTCCATTTACAGTGTTTGCCTACCAGGTATTCAAATCCTGTCGCTTGCTAATCTTGGGAACTTCATATTTTGGTCCCAAAATGAGACTTTAATGTAATCAACTCATGCATTTCATGATATTCACTCCTGCTATAGTTAAAGTGAGCAGCATTCGCATACAAACAAACACCTCAACTCATTCCCCACCTTCTCCTACTGCAGGCTGTAGTAAAGTCACATATTGCACATGATGCTGCAGTGTCAGTTTTGTATCTCTCAGTAAGCAGAAGTTATACAAGAGTGATTAAAGCAGCCAGTGATTAAATCAGCTGGGGACAGAAAAATACAAATAAATTTAAAATATATATGCCTGCACTCTCTCCCCCACCCCTCTGCTGCATGACAGAAATTGGCTCACTAATTGAGAGATGGACCAAAAGGTTCACTTTGTCCAAATATTAAGACCAAGACAGAAACAAAACACTTTAACTTTCAATAATCAACACGTCCTCC
>NW_017729000.1:44196326-44198948 GCF_001723915.1 Gavialis gangeticus | reverse complement strand
AAATATATATGCCTGCACTCTCTCCCCCACCCCTCTGCTGCATGACAGAAATTGGCTCACTAATTGAGAGATGGACCAAAAGGTTCACTTTGTCCAAATATTAAGACCAAGACAGAAACAAAACACTTTAACTTTTAGATAAAACATGCATTGTTTCATGAGGGGAAGAAGAAAAAGACTGGAGGGATTTCTGTTTAAGATTTTTAATGCAAAAATAAAAAAGAATGCCAGTTTAACCTGCAAAGAAACAGAATGAGATGAGACAGACTACCCTAGGGGTAGGAGTATCAAGAGTTTAGAAAGGTGGGTTTTTTTGGTCAAAAGTACAAATAGAAAGACTTTTATAGATATGTATTAGACAATTTCAACAGCAAAAATGCACTATTGTATTTTATATCAATAAGTCTAAAGCTGCCTCAAGAAAGTACAATTATTTATTAAAATTTGTTCTTCACCATTCACCAAAGCAAGATACCAGTGCCAAACAGCAGCAAGCTCTCTTCTCATGTAAAGAGCACCTTAGATCTCACAGAAGGAAGCTGTTAGAGATACAATTTCCAAACCATGACAGGGTTGGGTTGGGGAAAACTGACAGTCTCTCTCAATTACCAGAAATAACAATGAAAGCAACCACTTTATACATTAATTACTAAGGGAGAGTGAGAGGGGGCAGTAACAGCTGAAGCCAAGAAGGAAGTGCCATAATTTACCTGGGAGCTATTTTCCAGACTTATATATTACCCATTACTAATAGAGAATGGTGCTGCTGTTCCACCTTCAAAAACTGGAAGGGTGAAAGCCTATATTCTCAATTATATTTGAAGGGCATTGACAGCATAAGCTCTGAATACAAATTATATATGTCTGGTCATTTTTTCAGAGGGAAGAATGCATATAAATACCTGTATTATTAGAAACCAGATGGGAAAAAGAAGGTTCTAGATGGTCATATAGTCACAATAGTTTAAACACCTCAAATATTTATAGGACTTATCCCCAGTGCTGTAAGGAAACCATTTTTACAAGCAAGGACTGAGACCAAGATTACCAATTTATCCAAAACATACACACATTTACACATGCTCTTTGACAATGTCACTGTGGGAGTGGATAAAGGGCGCCTCAGGTTGGAAACTTCCAAGGAAGGGCACTTCAACCCCCATGTTTATCCCAACCATGCAGCTGGTCCAATAAGAGATATCACCTACAAGAATTCAAGCCTTTCCATTTTTAACAGGTGCCTCACTACAGCCAACTAGAGAAACAAATCCAAGGATGACAAGCAGAGTACTCACAAAAGAGGCCCAGGAAACAGGAGAAATATTCAATTCCATCCCAGCAATAACTGAACAGCAGGGGGCCTCAAGGCTCTACTTCAAATTTCATGTTTAATATATAATGCTGAGGAACAAACAAGAATAGGGAAAGGTCCTGCCATTATACTGCTATCCTCATCCAAAAAAATATGCACCTGATCTCAGTGAGGACACAACAGATGGTTCAAGAAGCACAATAAAAGTGACTTGGGGCACGTAAAACTCATAGGAAAGACTGAAAAGAAAGGGACTGTTTACACTGCAATAGGAGATAAATATGGATAGATCAGCTTTTCCCTACCTCAAAACAAGGACAAAGGAGGCAATCACTTATTCACTTAAATTAAGCTATTGCAATTTGGAGGGGGGGGGGGCAGGGTGAAAAAAAATCTGTTTCCAGTCTGCCTCCCTGTAATTAGATGGCAGAACTCATTACAGCATGTTGGTAATTCCAGAAATCAAGGAGATACAAGGAAATACTGAATATCCCTATACCACCACCAGCTGCTAGTAGCAAAGTTTTGTAGATCACAAAGCTTCACTTCTTCAGGGTTTAAGACAGACTTGTATTAGGGATTTAGAAGAGCTGGGTCACCGAGGGGCACAAATCCACCCATCTCTGTGACATTTCTGGCACCCTCTGCATTATGCAGTGCTCACCACCACCGGCTGGAAGAGAGGATCAGCCAGGGGCACCTAGACAAAGTCCCTACAGAGATTGCTATGAATTCCTTCCAACCTTTGGAGTCCTTACAGCAGCCTCTTAGCATTTGTCAAGAGCAGCTGGCTAAATACTTTGCTTATTTACATGCAGCCCTACCCCCACCCCACACACGTGTTTGTACGACATTAATTTTATTGCTGTGGCTTGTTAGCGAGCAGGGGCTAAGCAGCCCAGGGTACATAAGCAGATAAAGTAAGAGCTCTGGGATGCCGCGGGGACCGGGGGTGACAGGCAGGACTGGGCCCAAACCCAGCAGCCTAGGAGCCAGGACAGGAGCGGGCTCCGTGCAGACCCCGGCAGGGAGTGGGGGGAGGGACGCAGGCAGGTGCTACCAAAGGGCTGCAGACCAGAGGCTTCGTGCCCGGCACCGCGCAGCGCAGAGGACGGAGCGTTACCGGGAGGCCCCAGCGGGAGCGGAGTGGGCTGGGCAAGAGGAGAGAGACCCCGGGTGGATCCTCGGGCTCGGCCCTGGTGCGGATGCCAGCGGGGGGAGATAGGGGGAAAGAGGCGCCAGCTGCACGCGGCGCCCCCCCCGCGGGGCTCTCTCGGGCGCGCCCCGCCCCCCCGCGCTCCGCCCCCCCG
>NW_017729000.1:44180382-44195205 GCF_001723915.1 Gavialis gangeticus | reverse complement strand
CCCCCGCCGGGCCCGGGGCGCGGACGAGCCCGCCCCTCCTCACCCCCAGCGCGGCACACCTGACACACAGGAGCAGACAGCCGGGGACACGCGCGGACCTCGCTGCTTCCTGCTACCTCCGCCGCCTCGTGCCCGCTCTTTATTCGCGTTCTCCACCCTCCGCCCCTCTCCCCTTCCAAACACAACAGCCAAGCCGGACGTGAGATCACTTCCGCTACCTGTGTGACGTCATATGCCACGCCCCCTCTGATCCGGAACCAGACGCCGGACTACAAATCCTGGCAGGCCGCGCGGCTGCGGAGCTGGGGCAGTGCGGCCGAGAACCGACGCTCTGCATGCCGGGATCTGCAGTCTTTCGTCTCATGGTGGCGTCATCCCGCAGCCCGGGGGCGGGGCCGGGGTGGGACTGGGGGTCTTGCGTGCCGCGCTGCATGCTGGGGCGCGTAGGCCCCGCGCGGTGCCCGTTGGGACCCATGGGGGGGGGGGGTGCTGCTGAGCCGCCATCTTGGGGGGGGTGACGCAGGGCGCGCGGGCAGCGGTGGTCGCTCTGTGGCCGGGCCGGGGGCCGTGTAGGCACCTTCAGTGTTTGTGCTTAGCTGCCCTGCGGGGTGACCAGTGCCATTTGCAAGTGCCCCTCAAAGCAGGGCTGGGCCCCAGCCTGGCCGCCCCGCCGCCTCCCGCGCGTGTGGGGCCGTTGGAAGCGGCCCGGCGGCTGCGGTGAGGGGGAGGCCGAGGCCCGGGGTGCGGAGCCTGCCCCTGCTCCGTTCCCGGGCTGCCGGGCAAGAGCTGCCCGTGCCGGCGGGATACGAGGGGCCGTAGGCGGCGGCGTCCGCGCCGCCTGTCCCGAGCGCGAGTGGGGCGGGCTCCAGCTGAGCCTGGGGCGGGGGCGAGCACGGGCTGCTGGAGCTAATACTGGATGATAATGTCGACTCCGTATTTTTGGCGGGTCGTAGATTCATCAAAACAAAGCACAAATGCGAGGCCCTAGTCGGGGTCTGTAGACTGTTCCGGGTCCACAGACCGCTTCTTCCATACGTTAAGAAACCGGGTGAGATCCTGGCACTTTCCAGACCCAGCCCGCAAGGACCTCCGTGGTCTGTATCCTTCAGCCCTGGCCACTCCTCCCGCCACCCCCCGGCCGGCTCTGGCCCGGGACTTCTGGCCACCCGGCCAGGACGGGGCTACCGCCTCCGGCCGCAGGGGTGCTAAGTACACATGGGGTCACTGAAGCAGGACACAGGCTGGGGAGCTGGGTGCACTGGCAGAGACCAGACAGGCAGCCCGGCAGGAATAAGGGATGTGGGACTGCAAGGCATCCTGGGAGACCAGGGGACTGTCACCTAAGGAGCTGGGGGAGGTCTGGACCAGAAGTTCAATACACCAGTCTAACCTAAAACTATTAAAGATACTACATCCATCCAGGTTTGTCTTAAACCAGGCTCCACCATTTTGAAACCAATCTATTTGCACTGAACTACTGTTCTGTTACAAGTTTGTACCTGTTTGTGTAACTTCTGTACCTTGCCTAGGAGGTGAATACAGCTAACATGAACCAGATTACCAGTACCGTGTGCATGAGTAAGGTGGCATATCCAAGCTTTGCATATGCAAGTACGAGTATATTCTAGCTCGGCGCTGCCCAAGCAGCAGCCAACAGGACTTCCCAGCACAGCTCTGGCACCCAAGAGGTGAATGCCACCACTCTTCTTCCCTGCCCCTCCCAAATCCCTTGCTCACTACTGAAGTCAGGGGCTTCAGCCACTGCTGTTTAATTAAACTGGCAACAGGGAAAAAGGGGGCAAGCAACAATGGTCACCCCTTAAGTCCTGGAGCCATGCTGACAAATTTCCACCAGAGGTGGGTCATCTCATGTAGCACATGGGGCAAAATAAGTTGGACAGCCCTTTTCTAGCTGCAAAATCAAGGTGCCTTCCTTCCTGCTCTTCATTGCAGTAAATAGCATACATATCACAGCATGACACTGAAATCGTGTCCTGGGTCACAGGCTGTCTGCAGCTGCCAAGGCCTTGGAGAAGGTCTCTTTTCCTGTTACTGCCACAGCCAGTAAATTTGGCACTTAGCCTCTTCTCACATGCCTCAACATACACGCTGGGTGTGGTAACACTGGGCTGTTTTTGCCACACGCTGGTGTCTTGCTGCAAATAACTTTCAGGTCACATGACTACCTGAGAGAGGAGAGAGAACCAGTTGCTAGAAAAGAACTTACCTGCATTGACTCACATAAGAAATTAATAAGAAATCAGTTGCATTGCAAAATAAATACTGTTTGAAAGTTCTTTCAGGACAAGTTTACCAAGTGTTTGACCCTCAGTGGAACCAGCACAACTGCAGTAGCAGGGTGCAGGGCAGTAAACATCTTGAATGTTGTGGATCATGTCATGGAGGGGCTTCATGGCCAGAACTAGTGGAGCTTTGACTATGCATATCCACAGCTGCTTAGAAGAGGGAACAAGTGTTGGGAGAGACAAATGCTTACAACCTAGATGCGGAATTTAGCAGCGTGTGGATCTGGGCCAAGGATCCCATCCTCCTTGAACCCTTTTGAATGGATTATGCCATGGGGACCTCTAGTTACTCAAGGTGCATATGGGTACATGAATTAATGTAGTCTAGATGACAAAAGGCCACAATGTGTCACAGCACTTTATTCTCCAAGGCTGCTCAATGTCCTCTGCATTGCCCTAACCTCAATTTACCACCCATAGAAGAAGGAACTGAAAGTTACCACCAGTTTCTTCAATACCTAAGCCTCATTGCTGATTTAGTTAACGATGAAAAACATGGCATTAAACACAACCCATCCATTTGGAATGGAATGAAACCATCAGCTCAAAAAAAACCCCAAACCAAACAAACAAACAGCTTCTAGATGGGATCCTCTCTCACTGCCTCTGAGCTAAAAGTAGTTTAAAAGGTTAAAAAGTAGTTTAATTAGGGGAAGACTCAAATCAACTCATTCTCAGTCTAGAATCACTCATTCTCTTATCAGACTAAACAGTGGTACAGAGATCTTTGTGGGAAAATGAAAATCCTAGAGACTCAAGATAGCAGACATACAGAGCCAGTTCATACATACAGCTTAGGACTTCAGGGTTATCGGATTTGGGTTGTTGCTTAAAGCGGGAGCGGGCAAACTGTGGCCCGTGGGCTGCATGCGGCCCACCAGGCCATTCTATCTGGCCTGCAGGGCCCCTAAAAAAATTAGAAAATTAATAGTTATCTGCCCCTGGCTGCCTGTCATGTGGCCCTCGATCGCTTGCCAAAACTCAGTAAGCAGCCCTCCACCCGAAATAATTGCCCGCCCCTGGCTTAAAGTCACACAGAGTTTGTTCTTAGTCCACAACAAGTTACGGAAAAGCAAGCCACTGCAAAAATATTTGAGAATTGCAACCATGAAGGGAGCAGGTAAGTAAATGATAGATTATTCAATAGGAACACACACGAAAAACTATATGGAATTACTGAAACTGAGTATGTTGGAACACCACAATAAAATGAGGCAATATAAGTTAAGTGTCCTGAGATTACATTATGATCCAACATCCCCACAACACATTAGGAGCCTCTTCAGAGGCTGCAGTGGGCATTTAATCAGTTCCTGGAATAACATCCCTAGTCAAAACTTTGAATATTGGAACTTAAGTCAATTACCTTTTTTTACACAAGAGAAATTTAAAAGGCAGGAGATTTTGTGCACTGGTCTAGTGATTAAGGCTCTAGGCTAAAACTCAAGAGATCTCATGGTGTTGATGAATGAATCCAGAGACCTCCTCTGAAACTATGCTTAATTCTTCACCCTTCTGCCTCATCTTTCATCTCTTCCACCTTTAAATGTATACCTTGGGGTACAGCTCATCTCAGACAATTTCTAATATTAAGTACAGTTGTGCAGAGCCCTCAAGGACCACAGGCAACATCAAGCACTATCCTGTATACAGCTCCCCCCCTTACAAGAGGGCTTTGCACTGCTGTAATAGATATTTAAATGAGCATGCCTGAAGACAGGCCAAGGAAGTGAAATCATTTGGGTAACCATTTACCTAAGACTAAATTAAACGAGGTTCTGAAATTTTACAGAAAATTGCTTTGGCCATTTTTGTGGGCTGTAGACCAAACAGCTGAGAAGTACTGGTTTGACAATTTAAACACATGACTCTGGTTCTGTCACTGCAGGGGTGGGTGAAATACAGGCTGCATCCAGCCCACCAGTCCATTTTATCCAGCCTGTGGGCCCCCTAAAAAAATTAAAAAATATATTTTTCTTCTCCTGACTGCCTGTCAACAATGACACGAGCCAGGGGCAGTAGGACCCAAGGGGAGCTGTCGGCAGGACACAGTGGGCCAGCCCAGCCCCTGCCATTTCCATGCTTTCCTGCCCCAGCACTGCTCCAACGCCATGTGGCTCCCAGCTGCATTGCTGGACCCAGGAGCACAGGCCTGCACCTGGGCCGGGGGGGGGGGGGGACAGTGTGTGTAGGGAGCAAGGGACTGTGCGTGTTCATAGGGAGAATCCCACACACACCCACCATACACATGCACCCCCACCCTTGCACTGCCATACATGCATAACCCCACACCCTCACAGCCACCACCCTCTTCTCACATGTAGCCCCCCCGACTCCATACCCACCCACCCCATATCCACACACACATTCCCTCACCCCATCCACCCCCAACAGACTCACCCCTCCTCACCCCATATACTCACCCACAATATACAAGAGTAGGACTTCATTTTAGAGGTGATTGTACATAATAGCTTATGTACACTACACAAACGCATGTAAACCAGGACAAAAATATTTTTGAAATCAAATTAATTAATGTTTTAGATGTTTTTTAGAATATAATTTGGTATTTTTCTGGTTCCAAGATCACAAAACCCCTTGCTGAAAGGAATACTTCTAGGGGGAAGGGGAGGGACTTATGGTGGCAAAGGTCAGGGGCTAGGGGGCAGGACTTCCAGTCATTAGCTGGTGACCAGGGGGCAGGGCACCTGTCAAGGATCGAGGCTACACATGCAGCCCTGGACAGCTCGCCAAAACTAGGTAAGTGGCCCTCCACCCAAAATAATTGCCCACCCCTGCATCACTCGTTACTTTTGTGTTGAATAAGTAATTTAAATTTGCCTAACCCAAGTTTTTCATCCTATAAAGTCAGCCAAGTCTGTTTTTCCTCAAAGATGCTGTGAAGTTTATGCAATGTTTAGAAGTCAACAACACTTTGGATCAAGTCTTCAGACCAGTTGACTAATATCTCCATCACCAAGCACTCAGATTTAAGTCCTCTCTTTTAAAGCCTTGTTGCTTGCAATACATAAAGCAGTTTAAGAGATAAAGACATATTAACCACCCCTATTCTGCCAGTAAGACTTGTAGCCACCTGCCCCATTTATAGTTTAGTAATGCCTGGACTTGGTTCTCTGAACTAGGCTCTAGTTTGAGTGCATGAATTTGTGATGTATAAGTTTTTTAGACTGGCTCATGAGAAAGGAGCTCTATCAGGTAACTAAACAAGCAGCCACTGCAGCTGCAGACTCTTACTGCCCTCTTGATTTCTCCTTTCCCACTTGGTGAAGAATAAAGTGGTCTGTAGCCAACCTCTGCCTACACCTCAATTCCTCCCGTTTCCAGTTTGATTTTGACCTAGGCACTTTCCACGGAGTTTTTGGTGGTTAATGGATGCAGGTGATTTTATTAGTCCCTGTAGTCTTTCCTACTGTGAACCACTAATCATTCTTCTACACAGTGGTTCTCAACCTTTTTTGTACCAGGACTCACTTATAAATATCAGTGGCCAGTCCCAACCCAGTGTCCCTCACTCCCGATCAACTGCCCCCCGCCCCCAGGCCCCTCAGTGTGTGGGGCAGGGGGACCCCAAGGAGCCCCTTGCAGGATGGAACTCTGCCAGCCTGCAAGGGGAAAGTCAGTTTCCTACATGTTTCTTCTTCAAAGGAGAATCCATTTTAAAAAGTCTGTTGATCCATTTTTAAAGTGTGTTTGCAACCCTTTCATATATTTTTGCAACTCACTTTTGGGTCATGACCCACAGGTTGAGAAACACTGCTATACAGAACCTGGCTCAGACCAAGCAAATAGCCTTTTTATTAGTAAAGATAGTATCAATGCAATAAGCAATTGTTCTTTTCCACCTAGGAGCTCCCCGCACTAGGTGCGACATGCTTTTATCGTTACCTGTGTCTATATGACTGCCCATAAAATATTTCAGACTATAATTCGGGTAGTACAGTCTCAGTACTCAGCCCTTTGCCTTGTACTCAAACCCCATTCTACTCTGTCCTTGCTTTCATAATCCTGAGTTGGATTTTAATGAATTAATTCCTCACTATTCTTGGTTTACATACTTGATCCGAAACAACTATTTTTCCCTATCTTTGGCTAGCTTAAACAGCAGAATCCAGGTTCACCTACACATTCCCACTTAGCACAGATTGCTATAAGATACTCCTGTTTTTATTGAGCCCATTCAGAAGCTGTAGATGGTATGGAAGACGGTTGTGCAGCAGGGTTTGATATGAACATTATTCCCACAAATAATCTATTTACTCCTAGTTTGCTTTTAGTGCAAAGACCCAGGCCCATGTGCCTACCCATGCACAAATAATATGCTTAAGAACTAAATTGTTAGGAGGAAACATTTTAGAGTGAACATTTTATTTAATATAAGCCACTATATATCAATTTTTCTTAGTAAAGAGTACATCCATGTTTTCCCACTTGCTCATTAGCTGATATAAAGGAAAAAGGTCTTTTCTTCTCAATGTCTGGATTATATTTGATTAATCTGTAAACACACGCTCAAATATCTTGGCATATAAGATGATTAAAATAGGACACAAGGACATAGACCAGATTTTTAAAGCCGTTAGGCACATACAAATTCAGATACACACATAGTGCAATATATTTATTTATTTATGGAGGTTGGACACCTAACTCCTAGATTCCAAAACTGAATGAAATTATCAGGAGTTCAGCATATAAATATATCCCAATGCTGAACAGCACTCTCAGGTTATGTTATCTTCAGATTGTGTCACAGCTTTTGTTAACTGTTAAACCTATAAAACTTACACTACTTAAAAAATTAACACTTAGTTAAGGAAAGAATAGATTACTGAATTGTGTAGCTATTTAGGAAGTGTGTAGGAAGACTAATGGCTAAGGTTTGGTTTTGTTTGGGTTTTTATTGCATTTTACACGGAAGATCTTTGAGGGCAGCAATCCCATTTCATGCTGTGCTCATCCGTATAGCAAATTTAATGGTAAAAAAAGAAACCAACTCCAACAGCAGAGCTGTTCAACACATGACGCCATATAGGCGCAACTCCTCCCACTGTTTCAGCTACTGCTGCAGTTGTGTTTTCTGAGCTCTCCTCTTCTCTGGTTTTTGCTTCCTGGCCCCACTCCTGGGGGTGGGTCAGCACAGCCTGTGAGGGCAAGGAAACCCAAGGATGGAAGAAAGGGAGCCTGTACAGCAAGGGGTAACAGTCCTTGGTCACTGAGTAGCTGGGCAGCCCTACTATAAAAATAACAGATTGTTTGATGAGAAGAAAGTGTAAACATGAATTACTGCAGATTAGGCTGACAATCTTTTAAAGGTGTATTGATGAAAATGTCTGCGCCATGTGCCAAGCAATCTTTTCACCATCATATACCAAGTCATAGGAGAAACTAACATTCTATATAGTAACACTCAAATTCTCAGTCAAACCAACTTCTCACAGAAAAAAAAAGTTACAGCTTCTTCTCAATATAATAAAACAACAGAACAACACTATAGTGCAGTCTTAGCTTGAGAAGATTTATTTTTATAAAATCCAATTCCTCATGTCTGCTAGTATGCCAAAGAAAAACGAACTAGTACACACTTACCAAGCAAATGAACCAAATATGATACACCCTTGTTTATCCAAACCCTGTGGAACAATCTTATGTTCACTTATGCAAAATGTGAACTATAATTCAAATAATGCAGGGCAAAAGAGGAACATAAAAACCAAAAGGCATAATACACAACAGTCCCAAAACATTTTTAAAAACCTAGTATGAAATCGAACATGCGTAAGTATTTACTTTTTCGCATTTTATGACAACCAGTCTGGTAATTCATATAAATGAGTGTTCATATAGAAGTGGGTTCAGATAAGCAAGGGTCTACTATACATCAAAATGTACTATTTATTCATTTAAATCAGTAAATTAACCCCCATCAAATACCAACCAAACACTACAGGCATACATGTCCATCTCTATGCCAACTGGCTTAGAGCAAAAATGTTATCTTTCCATTATAGTAAGTCAGTTATTCCTAAAATGTTCATGATTCCTAAGAATTTCAAAAAGTCTGAATCTCTGCATTAGGCAAATCCATTAATACTTACACTTTCACCAACAGGAAGCACTTGGAACAATTTCACTAACTGGAAGTTTAATTTCTGGATGGGCAATGTGTGCACAGTAAGCTTAAAATGTAGGGGAATGAAAGGGTATCAATGTAATAAGCTACTAAACCAAACTATTAAAACATGTGAAATTAAAATATTTGCTGAAGACAAGTCTCAATCTATTGTCACAAACAAAAAAAAGTGTCACAAGCACAGTAAATACATTGGTTAACATGCCAAACACCTAAAACAAAATTATTGTTGCCTAGGTTTGTTTATTGGTAAATCACTTTAGTAACCTGAATCCACAAATAAGCAGTAAATAATCAGAAAACTACAGATAAACACAGATTATACATGCAAATTCCTGTTCACATCTCACATGTGCAGGTACATTAAGAGCACAGTTCTAATATTTTGACTAAACCAGTTTTAAAATGCAGGTATGAAAAGTTACATGTGAAGAATATAAAGATACCTTTTTACATTTCCAGACTCAAATGCTGCTTTTGCGTATACTAAAGATGTACAATGGCTACAAGATTCAAGTTAAAGCAGTAAGAGCTCAAGAAAATAATACTGGTCAGAGAGAAGAATGGAAGTTTACATTTCACTAAAAATACACTGAATAGTAGGACAGGGAGGAAAAAAATCTACTGAAGAAAAAAAGATCACAAAGTTTTTAAAGCTGGCTACATACTAATTTCCTTATTATCTAGATAACAGTAATGACATTAAAAGAAACTTCAAACCAACTTTTTTTTTTTTTTTTAAATGCAAACCTTTACACTTAGACTTTCCAAAAATGAAATGCAACGACAATCTCACACTCCAAAATTAAACATCTGCTAGGCTCAGACTGAAATATGGAATGTTTTAGATGAAAGTAATAAAAATACCATGTCACTTTTTATTTTTTATTGAAGAGTGGAATTGAAGGACAAAATTTTGAAGCCTGAAAACAACTAAATATCATTGATGTTTACTTTCCATACATTAGCTTTTCATAAGTATGCAACAATTTAATAAGTGTCAATTGAAAGAAAAAGCTTCTGTTGTCATTCCCAGTTTTTCAAACAAAAAATCTGCATTAACTTAACTGTATATGCTTTTTGCTATAACATTGAACACATACAGACCTATATATGTCTATTATTTCACTAAAACAACAACAAAAAGTACAGTATTTTCCATCTACTATTTGTTTTGACTTTAAAAAAAGGTTAGCATTAAAAACAAAGCTGCTTTTTCCTTAAATCGAGCTTTTTGCACTTAAGCCTCTTTCTTTTGTCTGTGATCTTCTGCCATTTTATCCAGAATTCTCTGTAACAACAACAACAGTAGTCAATCACAACAAATCCAATCTAGTTAAGGATAAATTAACATGCTAATTAATTATGCCAGTTCTAATATCCATATTTCTAAACATAAATACATGATAAACACTGACAAATCTGTGAATTCGAAATGAAATGCATAATGATAACATGCCACATGACTGACTAGATTACCAAATAACATGCCTGACACTCCCCCAACATTCTTGCTCTAATGCTTGGATCCAATGCAGTGAATATTGCAAGAACTCTTTGAAGGATTGGATTTAACAAATTTAAAAGAATCAATGAGTAAGTTTCCTGTCCACTAATACATCAAAAAGGGATGATCATTTACTAAGCCCACGCTGCTAACTTCTACTCGAGAAGCAGTATGATCTGGTGAAAAAACGAACAAACTGATATTGGAAGAAAAGGGGTAAAAACAACCCTCCCCACCTCCCCCAAACTTCTGGTCTCTGTCAGATACATTTAAGGCCTACAGTGAGCCAAGTGATTGTCTTGATTTGCGTATCTATAAAAGCAGGTAAAAAACACACCACCATACCACACTGGGATCTTGTGGGGATTCATGTGTTACATTCTGACCAAGTATTATTTACTTGCCCACCTTTATAATTATGAAGGTGAGCAGACTAAGATGTAGGCAGCCCCTGGACAGAGAAGAGGCAGAATCTTACACTTGTGATGCAAATGCTGCTCTCCCCCACAATAACATTAACAGTAGTTCAAAAACAGCTCACTGGTGGTTATAGTTGTGACAGAGACAAATTTAATGGTAACTTCCAAGAGAAATTCTGATAAACTGCCACTAAGTCAGTTAACTCCCTCCCCAACGCCCCCCCCCATATAAATATCCAATACTTCAAATTTTCATCATTAAGGTCATTGAAATAAAAGCTACAGATGAGGTGATTTGTTCTACAAGGTCCTGTCTGCTGGCTGGATCCTCTGGCCTATTCCTCCTTTGCTGTCACTGTGCCCATCTAGTCCCTGAGGAGGCATCTCAGCTTCAGCGTCCCTCTATTCCCTGTACTGCTCTTCCTCCAGACTCAGTTCGACTCCTGTGCTGGTTGGAGAATTCCCTACTTCTATAGATGGTGCCTCTTCCCCCTCCATTGCAACTCTAAGCAAAGTCATTTTCCTTGCACTGGAAGGAATGAACTTTATATCTCCTGCCTGACAACAAACTAAAGATCATATCAGCTAAAAACAGAAGTATGATATAATTGTGAAGATTTACTGCATTACTAACTGTGGCAGTTACTGAGCATTTTTAAGATTTTCCTTCTTCCTTAGAGGTAGTGTATTAAGAGCAGCTCATAGTAAACAAACTTTATTGAAAACAGAATAAATGTATGTGATATGCTTCTGTACGATATTTAATTCAATCAGGAACAAATATGTACTCACATAATCTAAAATTGCAAATATAAAATTATGCACAAGAATTTCATTTTGGATTCTGGTGACTACATAGTTTTGTCAAGCTACCCTCAAGTAAGACATTAGGATGGATTTCAAAACATCCCTCCTGCGAAACTATTCCAACTTTTACCCCTCTATTCAATCAACAGTCCTATTATTTTCTAAAGTAAGTGAAAATCCTAACGCCTTACACCCAAACTGCCTATTACTCATTGTTTCCATCAAAAGCAACCTCAACAAAGGTTAACACAAAACAGCAGCTCTTTACAATCCTTGGATAACAAAATGTTCCACTGATTAAATACTTTCATGCTCTTCAACAGTCTCATCAAGTTTACTCCCCATGACAGAATCACTTCACTTAAAGTGAACTATTTTTTGCCTTACCTTCAACTTTTGATAATGAGGAAGGCTGCTGCAATGGGTCTTTTTTGCAACATCTTCATTTGTGTAGAACAGGGAACACAATTTGCAATAAAACCCTGTTTTGGGTACCACATAATTCACACCTAGAGAAGTAAACACCACAAAATAACTAACAGATCTACGCTATAACAATTTGTCTTTTAATGTAAAATGAATATTTGCTCAGCTAAATCTTAAAGTCATAACTCATTTTGCACTGAATGGCTGCTTTAGCTTTTACTATTCCTTGCTCTTATTTATTCAAGCCAGAACTCTAGTAATTAAATAAGCATATACTTGCCTACCGTGTTTCTGAATTAAAAAGAGTGGTTGCTCAATTGGTGCAGTTCTCTTTTCTAAAGACGATCTATTTTGGATCATTACAAAAGGTTTAAGTGATTAAACAACAAATCACTAGCGACTTAACTCTTCTAAATACACCTTTACCAGCCTAATTTGAGGCCAGAGAGGAGTTGTCATAGTAGGTTTTATGGAAAAAATAAAAAAGGACCAAGAAATGTCATAGAGTGGGAAGTCCCATAATGAAATGGCAAGCTTTGATCTTGTTTCCGTGGCTAACAAAGTCAGAAATAAAGAAAAAGAAATGAAAAATGCTACTGTGATGCATAAAGATGCATTTGAAAAGTAGTGGGAAACTTTCTTACCAACAGGAATGTTTGGCTGGTATGGTCCAATTCGATATTCATCTGGGGTAACAGTTTTCTCCTGGATGCTCTTTGTCTCCTGTTCTTCCTTTATATCTATATTTTCATTTGTACTTTTCTCTGTATCCTGTGCTGCTGTATTATCAGAAGCTTCAACAGGTTCAGACTTCAAATTCTCCTCAGTTTTGGTTCCATTTTCCAAGGTTTCACTTTCCTGTTCTGGTTCCTCAATCTTATCTACCTTAATTTCAGCCAAGCTATCATCATTTTTGCTAGCAGATTTAACTGCCAAGCCAGATTTACGAAGTTTCTGATGATCAGAGTCTTCTTCATCACCAACTTCATCTAGAGTCACAAAGCCTTCCATGCTCCGTGGGAAACCACCTACATACCGCTGTTGAGAGAAAATTGTTCCTATATCAGCCACTGGGTTAAAATATTGTTTTCTGCAAATTCTGCTTATTCTCCTAAAAGCCCTGTTTAAACCACCAAAGCACTGTTTAAACAATGTGTATAATGCAAATTACTTCCATGGTTTTAAAACTGAGTTTTAAAATAAATAGTTTAGACTCCTTCTAGAAATACTTTGCCATATACCTATACTCACTTTCCTTAATTATCTTCAGTTTGCCTAAAAATATTGTCTGTGACTATTCTAACAAACTCATTTCTACTCCTTTACTGGATTCATTTCCGTTTCTGTAGTGAATACATTATTAATTACTGCTGATTCTAATAGTTATTACACTGTTGCAATTTTTGGATGGCAGCAAACTGACCATTAATCCTTGCATTTGTTTGTCTGCAATAAGCTTAAAGCTATTTAGAAAATGGGAGATATTTCCACTAGAACCTCAATTTCACAGGTACCTAAAAAAGGAACCAATTTAAAAATCCAGCCTCATTGGCCAGTCCTGACTCACTGCCCCTCACTCTCAAGCCACTTCCCCCAGATCCCAGGCCCCAGCACCCCCAGAGGGGAACTCTGCCAGCCTGTAAGAGAAAAGCCATGGTTTCCCATGTTTTTCCTCCTTAAAGGAGAATCCATTTTTAAAAGTTTGTTGATCCATTTTTTAAATTTGTTCGCAACCCTTTCACATACTCTTGGGACCCACTTTTGCGTCATGACCCATGGTTGAAAAACACTGATCTAGTCCAACCCCCTGCTCAAAGCAGGACTGTCCCCAACTAGATCATCCCAACCAAAGCTTTGTCTAGCCAGGTCTTAAAAACCACGGAGGACGGAGGTTCCACCACCTTCCTGATTTTACTACCCTCCTAATGAGAAAATTCTTCCTAGTATTTAATCTAAGCTTCCCTTGCTGCAACTTGAGACTGTTGCTCCTTGTTCTATCATCTGCCACCACTGAGAACAGTCCAGCTCCATCCTCTTTGGAACCCCTCTTCAGGTTTCAGGCTGATATTAAATCCTCTCTGCATCCTCTTTTCTAGACTAAATAAACCCAGTTCCCTCAGCCTCTCTTCAGAAGTCATGTAACATTTGTAACTGTTCTTTTCAACGCATGAATATGTATTTTTAACTAACTTTTAAATTACCATTTTAGGAACTACTGAATTACTATAAACACTTCTTACCCCCCTTTGAAACAATCTGAACACGTTTAGCAAATCTCATTTTATTATTGCGATAGGTCAACTGCCTCTTAATTTCAACACAGCCCTGTTAAGTTTTTGTTAATGTGGAACTGGCACCAGTATTTAACATTTTGTATAACAACTATGACCCTCTTGCATTCACAGACAGACCCTCTAGCACCCATACTTTAGGGCAAGGACCATATGTTACTTGTTTCGAAAACGACCCAGGCAGTATCTCAGCATTTGAAAATTAGGAACCTCCAAATTCTGAGCTAACTTCCTACAACTATAAGCTGTTTTGAACAGAAACTTTACTACCTGATAGCAAGAAAACTATAAAAGGTGGTTAATTCCCTTCTCTGACCACATGCTCCTGCTTGAGAGACAAAGCAGGTCTGGTCCAACCTTCATATTTGATACAGAGTAAACGTGTTATATAACCTTTGCATCTTTTACCAAGCATGCTAGTTGCTTAAGGTGGCACCTTCCACCCAAGACAATTATGCAAACGAAACATTTCTTTGATTAACACCAGAGGGAGAACCAAGAATGAAATATGGTGACAGACTGGTGGGTGAAAAGGTTGAGGGGAAGAAATAGAAAAAACACCCTCTCTTAAAGGCAAGGCTTTCTTAATTTCAACTAGATTTCAGTCCAAGTTACATCTACCTAAAAGTACTGCTAAATATAAGACTCTGAAATCTGATAATCTCGTCTGAACAAGTCTTGATTTTAGTGGAAACTAAAGATCTGAAAAACAAGCACCTCAGGACAAAGCAATTCCTAATCACTCTACTATTCACTGTAGTCAAAAAGGAGCAGGGAACAATCCAGGCAGCAGACATCAAGTTACAATTTGGCCTTTAAACACATGATCTCAAACTAGACAGATCCTATACTGGGATACTACTGCCTTTTCTTCACAGGAAGTGGAATACAAAAAAAAAAAAAAAAAAAAAAA
>NW_017729000.1:44173250-44175382 GCF_001723915.1 Gavialis gangeticus | reverse complement strand
AAAAAAAAAAAAAAAATCAATCTCCAAACTGCTGCAGCACATGTGCTTTGAAGACTTAACACTACTATGGAGGGTTATTCAAATTATACAAACAGAATTTCCCCCTACCCATGCACTATACTCTCTCATTACCTTTTTAAGTTTTTTCTTTGCTGCTACATTAGTGCCAACAGTTCCTTCAGTTTTTGTGGTAGTGTCGTCAACTGCATCTTTCTTTTCCTCAGTTGACACATCACCTAAATTTGCAACATCGGTGTCATCTCCTGCTGAGCTACCACTTTCTAGCAGAGCTGCTGCCTCTTCCTCATCTACTAGCAGCTCATCTTCAGATTCAAGGAGCAGACTAGGTTCATCTTGCTCTGCCTGTTCGCTGCCTTTTGCAACCGGTTTCTCAGCATCACCCTCCTGCTTCTCCTCCTTCTCTTTATCTTCAGCACTGCTGCTTTCAGTTTTTTGAGTACCATCTGTCTTTGATTTTTTATCACTTGGAGAATCTTTGTTATCTGGAGAATAAGTTCGCTTTCTGTAAGAGAGAAAAATATTTATTTTCATTACATTCTAGTCTACTTCAATTAAAGGATGTTAACTTCATTATAAAGAGAACATTACCTAGCTTTGTCTTTTTTCAGTAGTTCAACTCCTTTGTTGGGAATCTAGAAAATAAAACATTTAAGTTATGACAAGTGTGTTTTTATACAATCACTACAGGACTCAGGAAATGGCATTACTTGGAAAGCATTATAGCTGCCCACCTCTTGTTATTTCATTCCTTAAGCACTAGAGCTATCTGGCTGTTAAAAGGACTAAGTAGTGTTTCCTTTTTGCACTATAATTCCTACAGATGGTCACTTGGTTCATATTGTTGTCAGAGTGCCACGTTTCCTGGAGGACATACCAAAATATATAACTACTAACAGTATTCAAACAGTAATGGGACCATCCCAGCCCTGCACCTATTTTCTCTTTCCTACGTTTCAAACCAACAGCACAAAAAGCAGAGAAGCTTTTGAAAACCTAGCATGCTTTTTAAATGGTAGGTGAAAAAAGTATAGGACACTTGTACATGATGATGATGATGATAGTATTTTGTTAGCATATTCTCTACTTAGGTGCATTTGCCACAGCATTTCAAAGCAAAAAAATACTGGATCAGAGACTGCATGGTAGATCAAAATATGCAACTCAAAACATGTCCGAGTACATGTATACAAATGAAAGAAGTATGGGAAATATGAGAAAAACTGGAAGAACTATAATCTGACTGGTATCACAGAGACCTGGGACAGTTCTCATGACTGGAATGTGAACATCAAGGGCTGCACGCAATTTTGGAAGTAGAGGGGTGGGAGAAAAGGTGGTGATGTCACCTTACATGTCAAACACAGATCTGTTCCCTGGTTCAAGAGGAAGAAGGTAAGAGCGGAATGCATTTGGGTGAAGATGAAAGGTGAAAGATACAGCACTGGTATAATGATGGGGATTTATTATATACAACCAAGTCAGGAAGAAGAGGTGGATAAGACACCCCTGAAGAAGTTAACAAAATTATCCAAAAGCTATGAAATGATACTGATGGGAGACTTCAATTTTCCTGGCATCCGCTGCAAAAAAATAAAGCCAAACAAAGCACTGAACCAATTTTTAAACTTGTGTGGTGACTAACTGTTCCAGAATGCTGAGCATACAAACAGGCGATCTTTCTCTCCTGGATCATCCTGACCAATAGGAAAAAATTGGTGCAGGATGTAAAGGTGATGAGCAAGTTAGGAGGAAGTGATCCTGACCTGATAGAATACCAGATCCTGAGACAGGGAAAACATGAGGACCACAGAACCAGGACACTGACAGACCGAGGGGGACGGGGGGGAAGAGGAATGCACTCTACTGGAAGCAGCAGCACATTAGTTTGACCCAGCTCCGCAGTGTCTGTGAAGTGGGGCTTTTTGGTGCTTTTAGCTAAAGCTGATTCAATCAGCTATCAGATAAAAGAGCCCCAAAGACCCACTAAAGCGCCCAATCTATACAAAACGTTGGGAAAGCCACGTGCAACTAATGCACTGCCTCTTCTGAGCATGTGCTGGGCTTGGTGTTGGTGTTTAAAGTAAAGAGACTCCCCCCCCCCCCCCTTTAAA
>NW_017729000.1:44169710-44173239 GCF_001723915.1 Gavialis gangeticus | reverse complement strand
GCCCCCCCCCCCCCCCCAGCTGTGCAAGCAGCCTAGATTTAAAAAAAGGTGGATTTCAGCTGACTTAAGGAGGAGCCAATAGGCATGGTGCCATGGGAAGAGACACTGAAAGATAAAGGGACCTAGGAGGGCTGGGAGCTTCCAAAGGGCACAGGTGTGGAAGCCCAACAAGATGGAAGCACAAGAAAAATGGCAAGAAACCAATGTAGCTGCACAAGGAGCTTCTAACTAAGGATGTATGTAAGTACAGAATAAAAAAATATCCATTTAACCCGTTTTAGTTACAATGATTAAACAATTAATTGGTATGGCAAACCCTGCCCTGGCCCACGTAGAGCTGCTCTGGCCTGGCCTATGGAGCACCCCTGCCTGGCCCAGCATCAGTGGGGCACTTCCAGCCCATAGGTGCAGCAGGGACTCAGCAGCTCACCTGGGCCCAAGCTCCCCAGTGCTACAACTCATGACAAACTGGACAAGTGAGTGGGTCCTCTCTAGGCCCAGGCCCAAGTATGGACAAGACAGGATGGGACAGGCAGGACGTACCATAGGGGTGAGCCACAGGCCCAAGGGAGCATTTATGTCCACCTTGCCCTTGCCAGGACCTGCAGCCACTGTGGGTCCAGCCAGGGAGTACATGAGGATGCCACCAGCAGCAGAAGCTGCAGCAACAGAAGTCACCACATTCAGCTGCACGTGACAGGGGCTGGGACTGGGACAGGCCCTGTGGCACTGGGCTCCAGCCCCCAACTGCAAAGTCAGGTGGAGGGGGGCTACCCCTGACTACCCAGAGCAGTGGTAGCTCTGTAGCAGGTGGCAGGGACCTGCCCAGAGCTCAGGCTACTGGTGGCAAAAAGCAGGAAGGCTGCAAGCAGCTGCATAGGGGTCTGCAGAGCCTAGCTATAAGTGCTAGTCTCCTCCTCCCTCCTGCCCTGCCGTCTTCTGGTTCCTGCTGGGGCACCACATGGCTTCCCTTCCCTGCTAGACTGTGCCCCACCCCATGCTAAATGATAACTGATAAACTATAACCCGTTATCAATGTACTTAAACAATCATTTAACCATTAACATCCCTAGCTTCCAGGCTTCAAATGCAAAAAGAAAGCAATGGAAAAAGTGGGCAGATCACCATGGAAGCTTACCAGGTAATAGCAAGAACCTGCAGGGACAAAAATCAGGAAGGGAACAAAGAATGAGCTGCACCTGGTGAGGGAGGTTAAGGGCAACAAGAAAAGTTTCTGTAGGTACGCTGGCCAGAAAAAAAGACCAAGGAAGCTGTGGATCCACTATTAAGAGTTCCCCCTGACTCTTAACAGTGCAAAAAGATAGAGCTACTCAACAGCTACTTTGCATCAGTCTTCACAAAAGACACACAAAAAAGTTTAAACACCTAACAAATAAGGGTCTGAATGAAATCAAGTCAGCAGGGCCTCATGAACTTTATCCCAAGGTACTTAGGGAACTGGCAGAGGAGATCGCAGCACCCTTGGCAGTGATACTTATGATGAAGTTGTGGGAGATGGGCGAGTTATAAGAGAACTGGAAAAAAGCCATGGTAGTGCCTCTCTTTAAAAGAGGCAAAAAGGAGGAATTGGGGGGGGGACGACACACGACTACAGACCGGCTAGCCTCACGTCAGTACCTGGGAAGTTACTGGAGTACATTCTAAGCAAGTCCACTGGCAAGCATCTGGAGGAGGAGGAGGCTGATGACAAGCAGCTAACATGAATGAAAACTGAAAACAAACCATGTCAAACTATCTATGAAAACTAACCATGAAAACAAACCATGTCAAACTATCTTCTTTGACAAAATAACTACTTGGGTGGATGAAGGGAATGCTGCCGACATAGGTAGGGACCTACCTATTTCACAGTCTGCCTCCAGATTGCACAGTTCCAGTGTGATGTCAGGCACCATTTCCATGGTGAAGCCCCCATGCCTCTGATTAGCTGAGGGGCCCCAGAAGTCCCACGCCTCCTCAGAGACTGGCCACCTGTCAATCGCCAGGGAAGGGTGGGACTCACAAGGCCCTGAAGCCAGAGGTGCGCCCTCCCTTCCCCCATCATGCTCTGCTGCAAAAATCCCCTTCCACCCTGCACCACCACTTCAGGACACCTGGGCTTCCTGCCTCTGTCTGCAGCTCCCTCTCTTCCTCCCTGCTGATGAATACAGTAACAACTTGGCTAGGCCTACATATAAAATCTTTATCTTTTAGAGTAATTTCACGCTAAAGCCAATCTGTTTGACATAAAATCTTTATAACCAAATTAAAATAACAGTGCATCTTGCACAAAAATGCAAAAATGCAAAGTGGCAGCTGGGACCATACAAAATAGAGCGACACCAATTGGTTTTATTCTCTGTACTAGATTATGTCAAATCAAGAAAACTGTCACCAGAGACCTAACATGCTCATCACATAGGTGTGACTAAGGAAGCCAGTGAAGGCAAGGAAACTACATATGCATTTCAATTGACCTAGTGGCTAAAGAAAACAAAAGGCTAAATATGCATCTCCAGAGAAACTTGTAAAAGATACAGGAAAGATGCCCTGTATGTGACAAACACACCCTACTCGCATTTCTCCCAACAAACATCTAATGCATAGGGTGTTACAAATGTCTAAACCATTCAATGCGTGTCTGGAGTTTGGGAAACAGACCATCACCCATACAAGCTACTGCAAATGTGCTCTATCTGATAAACAAATACCCCCAACCTTTTCCTCCTACTGCTACATTTTCTTAGAAAATGTGGGTATTGGATGCAGCCAAGCCTGGGGATTTTAACTCAGGTGTGCCAATATTCCTGCTGGAATTTAAATCTGGAGATTCTTCCCAACTAGAGGGTCTTGCCCCTCTGCTCATGGTCAGACTGATAGTCATATTTGGAGTCAGGAAGAAATTTTACCCTGTGGTGAGACTGATACAGGCTGTGAGGGGTTTTGCCTTCCAGAGATCTATGGAGTATATTTTAACAACTTTTGCAGCAGCAGAACATTGGCTACTATGCTCCCCCTGCTTTACCTGTGGCTGATTAAGGTGTTATGTCTTGTACTGTGTCTAGGTTGATGTATAGTTTTAACAGGAGGTTAGACAATGGATTTGTACAAGATGGGTCTGGATAAGGATGATACTGCCTCGGGCAGAGGGTTGGACTAGAGGCCCCTTCCTGCTGTCCTTCTAGTTCTCATTAAGAATCTATTCATGCATTAGGGTTACCATATTTCCAGGTCCAAAAATGAGGACACCTGCCGGGGGGGGCAAGCTGTTGCCCCTGCCCAGGCTGTTGCCCCTCACGGACAAGTCCCACACCCCCAGCCCTGCTGCTGCCCCTCACTCAAAACCCACTGACCCCACCCCTGCCCCTCACTCCCAAACCACAGTACCCCACATCCCTTACCAGTGCCCCTGTCTCCTGACCCGCAGCCCCCTGGTGCAAGCCACACACCCCTAGCCCTGCTGCTGCCCCATATTAAACCCAGACATTTGCTCTTGTTGTAAAAACCCACCCGGACACAGCACAGGAGT
>NW_017729000.1:44133955-44164710 GCF_001723915.1 Gavialis gangeticus | reverse complement strand
CCCCCTGGTGCAAGCCACACACCCCTAGCCCTGCTGCTGCCCCATATTAAACCCAGACATTTGCTCTTGTTGTAAAAACCCACCCGGACACAGCACAGGAGTCCAAAAAAGAAGACATGTCTGGGAAAACCTGGATGTATGGTAACCCTACATTTATTGTTAACAAACTTCTGATTTGTATGCAGTTAGAGCCTGTATACACACGGAGTTACATCAAGAAGAAATTATGCTAGGTGTGAAATGGCATGTTTATTTTGGCAAAAAAACCAAACAACCAACCTGGCTTCTGTTCAGTTTAACACATCTGCAAACTGGGTTCAGATAAACAGGAATAAAGCACTTTCATTCCTAAGTATAACTAACAAGGAACAACTTCATGCATCAACAGGATTTGTAGATTAGTACTGAAGGGCTTTTCATGTAACGTATCTAAAATATTAAGACTTAATTTTCTGTGGTAAGGGCAACTTTACTTGGGACTCTCAATCATAAACCAAGAATCAGGCTCCCAATTCTGCAAGAAATCAAAGGAAGCAAGCCAGCAACAAAAACTGGGATTATCCAGGCAGAAGAGTTGGTAGATAGTACATACAGATTTTGACTGCACAAATCCAATGACCATTTTAATGGGAAAAAAGTAAGTCACATTGAGAAAACTACTACAGTCTGAATAAGATTTAGAGATGAACAGAAACAAGAGAGAGAAAATGGGACAAGAGGAATAGTAACTTGAAACAGCCAATTTGCAAATGGCTGGATTCCTACAGAAATTCAACTTGTAGACTTACCATTTTACTACTATTTCCATATCATCCAGATTAAAAATAAATAGGTATTTAGATTTCTCTTCATTTTAAAGCCAGATCACTTACCCTTAATACCAGCTTCTTGTACTTTTCAGACAAGTCCACCTTCACACATCTGCCTTGGAACCAAAGTGCTTTGTTTGCACAATGCTCAACCATAGCTAAAGCATCTTCTCTGGTCTCCATCTCTATGAAAGCCTAAAAAACCAAAAAAGATTAGAATACATACAGGTATGCAAGAGTTGTATAATAAGACTTTACAGAGTTAT
Source organism: Gavialis gangeticus (assembly GCF_001723915.1). Classification (NCBI taxonomy): domain Eukaryota; kingdom Metazoa; phylum Chordata; order Crocodylia; family Gavialidae; genus Gavialis; species Gavialis gangeticus. The sequence goes on along the minus strand of NW_017729000.1, from coordinate 44,163,635 downwards.
TTAAATTAGAGCAAAGCCAAATTCCAACCTAAAGTATCTTTAGTCCATACATCCAATCAACCCAATTTTACATATTTGCAGCCCTGAAAAAACACCTACATTTGTCAGTACTACAGGCCTTAGGACAATGCAATGTTTTTACTGTAGAAGTAGTTCTGAAATGACACGGAGATACTAAGTTGATCTGAGTCATCTTAAAAAGACAGTATCAGTGTAGTCTTTGAATTTTAAACTAGTTAGTTTGACCAGGATGCCCACCCCCCTTTCCAAGACAAAAACTGCACCCTGTGCTAAAATTTCCAGGCTAGAGGGATTGCTCTGGATAGTTCCATTCAAAATTTTTGGAGCAATACCAGAAAGTGGCAGCAGGCAGTTGCTCATTCACAAGGGATCTTTGTGTGGAATTCTGGAGCAATCTATTCTGTTCAAAACACAGATTACTTTGCTGCAGAGGACAGAAAAGCAGTTTTGGTTCAAGTGTCAGTAAGCATAAAATCCTGCCTTAGCATCAAAATCTGGAGGACACAACAGGTACCATGCTTACTGGTGCACAACACACACAAAGGCGAATTGGGAAGAGCAACCAGAATAGGAAACAGATTGCATACCCACTAATTTTCGCTAAGGTGTGCAATCTAGAAGCACTTCTAGATCCCCAATTGCTTCTTGGTTTTCAGGTGAACACTAGTTATGAAATTTACTTCTCCTGGTTGAGGACCTGGCAGACATACCTGGTTCTTCCAGCAACAATTTTTTTTTTTTTTTAATTAATAGAGCTTAAAAGTACTGAGATACAATTGTTCACAATTTCTACATACATGGGACACATACACATCAATGATACATTTAAGTTTATACCTACTGAGAAATGTTCTGTGGTAATATGCTTAGTATGTCATTTTCAATGGTCCTTTTAAAAAAAAAATCAAACCTCAAGGAGTCATAATGAAAAAGGTTCATGTTTAGTGAGGTACACAATGAGATAAATTGAAGGAATTCCCTTTTCTTTATTAAATTACTAGCATGTGCGTAGGATTTTACAGGCAGTCTGTTATGGCTGATTTGTAATTGTTTTAAATTAAAAGCACCCCCTGCCCACCCAGCAGCAGCATGGGGCACAACTCCACGCTGCCACTGCTGCCTCACTTTGGAAGCCACTGCAGCATGGCGTTCCCTCCTGCACTGGGGTCCTGCCCGCTGACCTATGGAGGCTACTCCAGCAAGGTTGTGGTTTGGGAGTAAGAGGCAATAGCATGGGCAGGGCACTGGCATATCAGGGCTGTTCAGCACCACAAAGCGGCAGGTCAGACAGCCACAGCTGGACCTACGTCCTAGTGAGCAAATGGGACAGAGAGCTCTGATTTTCTATATTAAAAAAGCCAAAGTCAAATCCTAAAATATATAGGTATTTAGAATTTATTTTATTACAATGATTGAGCCACTGGTACGCTTGCAAATTGCTTCAAAATTGTAAATATATTAATAAAACATCATTGTGACAGACAGACAATTAGAGTGGGTTTCTATCTTAACTGCAGAAAAATGTGGATTTGGGGGGTTTTGGTCAGAGAATTTTGGGTTTTCAAACAAAGAATAGTAGGATCCCTGTTGATGTCACACCCAAGCTACAATTTTAAAAGACTCTGGTTATTTGCACACAAATCTATTCAACTTTTCACTTAAGATTATGCACAAATCAATTTATATCATAAAACCATGTAGAATGAAGTTACCTGGCTTTTCATTCTCATTAGTATGTAGTTCTTTATTTTTCCATATGGCTCAGCTAGTTTGAGCACTGAATTGTCAGAATATCCTGAATGAGGTAAATTACTGAGGTGAATCACACGACCAAGTTCTGGTTTTGGTGGCTCAGTTTTTTGGTCAGGCTTTCCTTCTGGTTTCTAAAAATTAAGAATTAATAGAAACTTAAAAAGTAAATTCTTCAGGAAAAAACGTTTTATAATTTAAAGTGACCAAATTACATCCATGACAAAAATTTAAGTCCCAGCTTTACTATCATATTTACTTGAATACAAGACTAATAAGACCTATTGACTGCTGGGGTCCAGCCCAGTGAACTATATAGTAAACAATAAGCCTTTCAGGCTGTAGACTAATATCATGAATATTTTGTACTATAAAAGTAGATACAAAAGTGCTGTTTAAATGTGTTTATGGGACATCTGTACTAAAACTTACAGCAGTTTCAAGAGAGATAAAAAGCATCAATTCTTGATGAATTAAGTCTATGAGTACCTATAGCTATTTGTCTATATGCAAATTACTACAGACATGTTTATTTCAAAGGATGTTGTGAAATTTACCCCTGACTTCTGTGCTCAGGGAGAGCAGGGTCTGACAAAGGAAAACAAGGGGACAGGGCTGCAGAGAGATTAAGCTAGGGGGCATAGGAAAAGGGAGTTACTTGACCCCCCATAACAGGACCCCTACCCAATTACCAGAATGGGAAGAGGATCCAGGAGTACCTGGCCATTTTCCCTTCCTTCACCCCCTAACTGTCCATCTTTTCCTCTTAACTTTTGCATGTTTGCTGGTGCATCCTTTCCCCTGACTGAGGTCCCTTCCCCCTGGTTCTGATTTCCCCCCTCACCCCATCCTTTCACTTCATCTCTGTATCTATTCTGCCTGTGCCCAGTGGTGACACCAGAGGCAACCTCACAGGCAGGGAAGCCTGAAGCAAGATGGTTGCCAGCTTCAGGTGCAGACAGAGCCTAATGACCCAGGGGGTGGAAGTGGAGGGGTCATGAGACCCAGAGGGCCCTACAGAAGTCCAAGCCTCAGGCCAGTGTAGCTGTGGAAGCTGCCAGGGACAGAACCTTCTCTGAGAGGCATGAGGACTAGAGTCAGAGAATTGCAGCGAAAGGACTCAGGAGTTAGCTCCAGGTGAAGCCCTGTCAGCTATGGGCTGGGTGTCCGTTTCTATGGGGCTATGCTCTTTGTAAAGCACTGGAACAGGTTGCCTAGAAAGGGGATAGAATCTCCATCCTTGAAGGCTTTTGAGACCCGGGTAGACAAAGCCTTGGCTGGGATCATATAGTTGGGGATGGTCTTACTTTGAGCAGAGGGTTGGACTAGATGACCTGAGGTCCCTTCCAACCCTAATTTTTTGTGGCCAAATGAGGCCAAGCTTGCCTGAATCTCAAGGCAGGAGGTAACAGGGGAAAAATGGGATTCAAGGTCCCTAAGCTACCTACACAACAGGTTCTGGAACCTGAGATCATGGGGTGTGACCAGAGATGAGCCAGAAACTTGTGGCCCTGAACAGCATGTCCCAAGATAGAGGGCTCAGGAAGAGCAAAACTGAGACAAAGCCTGGGGTGGTGGGGGGGAACCTCAGATCACACAAGCCTCCCTGTGCAGCTTCCCCTAATTTGACATCAAGATGTGGCAGGCGAGACTACTAAATAAGGGAGACACCAGAGGGTGTAGTCCAGGGGTCAGCAACCTCCAGCACACGTGCTGAGCATGGCACGCAAGGCCATTTTGCTCGGCACACCACCGCCAGCCCAGGCTTTAAGCAGCTGCTGCCAGCCGCAGAGCCCAGGCTGCTCCCAGCAGGTGGCTGGGAGGCTGCAAGCCCTGCTGCAAGCAGACTGGGCTCCGCGGGTTGGCTGCAGCCCGGAAGCTGCAAACAGCTGCTCCATGCTCCAGCATGTCAGCACTCTGGCACCTTCCAAGGTAGACATTGTGGTTTTTTCGGCAGTCCGGCCAAAAAACATGGCCTACCCCTCGTGTAGGCACTAGTAGGCCTACAGGGATGGGTACCCTGTAGCAGCACTTGTAAGCAGCCTACACCCCGCTAGATTTGTTTTCCCTGCTAAAGCAGTAGGAGGGGAACAAATTCAAGGAAAACCCCCAATAATTCAATTCTATACCCGGAAAATTAGAAAAAAGTTACAAATGTTCCATATATAGAATCTAATTATGGGGGGAGGGGTCATCTTTTATTCAGGGTCACCTTACATTAGAGTAAATACTACATTTACATTTAAAAGACTAAGTAAAATCAAATTAAGGCAAAAGCAAAATCATTACAACAATTTAATAAAACTGAACGTTACACCAATTAAATACAAGATTGTTTTAAAACACAAACTATTTACCTTTATTCTTTTGTATTTCTGGGACAGGTGGACTCTTACTGGTTTGCCAAATACAAGAGCTGGTGTTGTTGAATAATACTCTACCGCAGCCTGGGCATCTTCAGTGGTGGACATTTCAATGAATGCCTGAAATAGTACAGTATTAACTTATTTTTTCACATTTCAGCATTATTCTTCCAGAAGGGAATTATTTTACGTAAGAGCTTAGACTATTGTTTGAATCTTCTAAAAAATAATGTGGTAGGTTAGTCATGTTAGTCTGAAGTCGGGTAGAACACAGGGCAGGGCGGCACCTTGAAGACCAACTCAGAGACATGAACTTTCCTAGGTGCCAACCTACTTTGTTAGATGCTTACTACTGCAAAACAATATACACCTTTAAAAATGAACTCAGGAAATGCAAGAATTAAGTCCTCTGCAGTAATATTATCCCAGCCTGTAGAGCTAGAAATAAACTTAAGCATTACTGTGTGTAAACTAAATACAGCAAAACCTCTGTTATTCAGCACCCGAGGGGAACGGGTGGTGCCAGACAACCAAATATGCCCATTACCTGAGAGATGTTTCTGCCTGGTTGGGCAAAGACACCCTTCCCGCAGCATCCGTATAACAGATTAACCACACTGCCCCTCCTGCCCCTCTCCTGGTGTCAGTGTGCTGGGACACAGGGAGGGGGGCTCTGTACAGGCTGCTTTACCCTAGGCTGTGGCCCGAAGTGGGACTAGGCGTAACCGGAAGTCCCACTTCCAATTTTGCTTTTGCCACATTGATTGGTGTCAACCAGCATGCTGGTTACTAGAGCATGCCGGTTAGTGAAGTGCTGGATAACACAGCTTTTACTGTAGAATGCACGTATGTGAAAAACAAGTCAGTGTCTCACCTAACTGCACGTAATTTAATTTGTTTAAATTCATAATTTAATGCAGCATTAGAATAGTATTTTGCATTTCAATAGTTAAAAAGTTGCTTCTAAAACTGATTTTAGAAACTGAAGCTATACTATTGGAGCATTTGTAAAATGCTATCTTCACTGTTCTGTCTGAAGGCTGGGGGTGGGGAGCAACAATATTTCTTATAAAATGAAGATGGAGAAAACAACATTTCTTATAAAATGAAGCAAACCATACTGCTCAGATATAAAAATTCAGACAGCAGCTAAAAATGCCAAAAATTAGTACCACTGAAAGACATTCAAGAAGGGGAGGAAGGAGGATCCAGGTAACTATAAGCCAATTAAGGAAGAGGCAGGCAATTATTTTGGGCAGAGGGCCGCTTACTCAGTTTTGGCAGGCTGTCGAAGTCCATGTGGGTAGCCCCACCTCCTGAAAAGTGCCCCGCCCCCTGGTCACCATCTTGGGACCAATAGCCCAGGGCCAGCACTGGTGGGGCCCAAAGCAGGGCATAGACTGACAGAGGTCTGTGGAGCCAGGCTGGGCTGCACCAGCAGGGAGAGGGGGGAGCTGGCCCAGGTCCATAGAGCCCCTGCTGGCTGGGACCCCACACTCCAACTACCCTACTCTGGGCCCTGTTGGCAGTGGCCCCATGCTCCCGCTGGCTCCTGGACCTATTCATTCCCAGTGCCCTCCAGCCCCGCGGTACAGGCAGGGACAGCGCACAGTGCCAACCCCCTGCTCGCCAGCAGGGAAGAAGCTGGTGCTGAGTGCAGGTGTGGCGAAAGCAGCCCCTCACCTGCCCCATAGCCGGTGCTCCCTGCTGCAGCCGCTCACAGCCCGCCTGGGGCTGCCTGTGCCTGCTCCAGACAGCCCCATACAGGCAGCAAGCAGCTGCAGTGTGGGGCACCAGCGATGGGGTGGGCGAGGGGCCACTTTCTCCCAGCCTACACTCAGCTTTTCCCCGGGCCCCTTCCCTGCCCTTCCCCCCTGCACTGGAACTTCAGGTAAGGAAGCCACGTGGTCCCAGGCCAGGGCTTCTGGCTGGGGGGGCGGGACCGGGTGGGCCCTGCTGTTGTGGGAACCTGCTGGGCTTCCCCTGTATCCTATTGCCCTTAGTTCCTGTCATTTTTGACAGGAACCAAGAGCAGGTGAATATAATTTTCTAAATTTTTAGGGGCCCCACAGGCTGGATAGAATGGCCTCGCGGGCCAGATCTGGCCTGTGGGCTGTATTTTGCCCACCCCCAAGTTAGACTCACCTCTATCCTTGGGAAAACCATTGAAAAAATGATTAACAATTACATTTGTGGGAGTCCAGCAGGAAAAATAATGCTGAAGGGCAACCAGAACAGGTTCACAACAGGTAGATCCTGCTTGACTAATTTGGCTTCCTTTTACGACCAGGTCACAAAATGCTTAGACACAGGACTCAAGGTTGATGTCTTTTACTTGGATTTTAAAAAGGCCTTTGATACAGTGTCTCATCCCATTCTCATAAATAAACTAAACCGCCGTGAGGTAGATGATTACACTATCAGGTGGGTGGTGAATCTGGCTTAAGGGATGCACCCAGAGAGTGGTGGGTGGATAGGTCGATATCGACTTGGAAAGATGGGAGTAGTGGGATCTCCCAAGCTTCAATCCTTGGACCAGTAGTATTCAATATCCTCATCAGTGACCCGGATGAGGGCATGGAGAGCACTCTGTTCACGGATGACACCAAATTATGGGGCAAAGTAAACACGCTAGTGGGCAGGGAATGGATTCAGGTGCATTTGAACAGGTTGGAAAAGTGGGCAGAACAGAATAGGATGCAGTTTGATAAAGATAAGTACAAAGTACTGCAACCTAGGGAGAAAGAATCACCAGCACACAGACAGATAGGGAGATGACTTCCTAAGCAGCACAGCAGCAGAAAGGGATCTCGGAGTCATAGTCAACTCCAAGATGAATACGAGTCATCAGTGTGACAAAGTAATCAGTAAAGCTAACTGCACTCTATCATGTATTAGCAGGTGTATCACAAACAGGTGTAAGAAGGTGATACTTCCCCTCTATGCAGCATTGGTACGGCCACAGCTGCAGTACTGCATTCAGTTTTGGGCACCGCACATCAAGAGGGATGTGGAAAACCTTGAGAGGGTCTAGAGGAGGACTACTTGGATGGTTAGCCCTCCTACAAATTAGGACCTACAAGGACAGATTGAGAAGGCTGAGAAGGGATCTAGTGGCCACCTACAAATTTGTCAGGGGGGACAGCAAGAAATAGGAGATGCTCCGTTTACCAGGGTACCCCTTGGAGTTACTAGAAACAATAGCCACTAACTGACAGAGAGCAGATTTAGATTGGACATGAGGAAGAACTTCTTTATTGTAAGGGTTACCAGAAACTGGAATTGGCTTCCAAAGGAGGTAGTGCTCTCCCTTACCTTGGAGGTCTTTAAGAGAAAACTGGACAAGCACCTAGCTGGGGTCACCTGACCCCAGCGCTCTTTCCCGCCCAGGACAGGGGGTCAGACTCGATGTTCTACTAAGGTCCCTTCCAACCCTAAAGAACTATGAAATCTATGACTTAAAATCTTACCTCATTGATTTTGTTGAGAATCAAGTGATTTGTAATTATTCCAAAAGGTTCAACAAGCTGCAGCAACTGATACCTCAAGTTTTTCCCCCTCTGGAAATCCATGATGTGGACAACCCTGCTGGTTTCCTGTTAAGCAAAAAAAGTAGTAATTAAGGAGGGTTACACTAGCATGAAATAAAACAGCATGCCAACAAACTTGATGGGACAAAGGGCTTCAAGTCCCCTAATTTGACTTACAATTACATAAAACAATAGGATATTGGTAAAAGGTTCCTCCCTTAAGTGGTAAACAATGTTGGATGGATCATTATAAAAGTCATACAGCCCCGCAAAGATTCCCACTGAGAAAGATCTTGCTTCAACTACTAAATGATCATTTGGAAGCCATAATCTACTGTCAATTTACGAACATACAAAATAGAGATTCTCATCCTCATTGAAATATGACAAAATTGTCTGGGAGTTCCCACTGTTGACAGGACACTCAGTTGTGGCAGTGCCCCATTCACTGCTGCGATAGCCGAGTCCTGAAGCTCAAAAGTCCCATCAGCTGTGACACTCCCAGCTACTGACAATGCATGGTGTCCCCCTGCCACTGGGAGCCTTGTCAGCTGATGGAGCTCCCAGCCACAGGAACATACCTTGCTACACATGCAAATTAGAACTGAAAAGAAACTAGCTAGAAAGATATTACATACTTTTCAGCTGCGACTTTTGATGGCAGGATAGTTACTTTGCACCTGTAGGCTGTCTAAATTAATTAAACAATTAATTGTGTAATACACATAATATGTCAAGAAAGCCTAAGACACAGAATACTAGCCTATATAGCTTTCTGGTTTAGTCACCTGAGAGATAGAACCAAAACACAATTCCACTATCCCCGTGAACAAGGATATCAAAGGTCTTTACCTCCAATGAGCACTGCATAAACAATTGGGTAAAAAAAGACAACACCAGAATTTCTGGCAGAAGCTGTATGAATTAAACAAATTTCATGTAAAGTGCAAAGTTCTGTCCAACTTCAAACAAAGCATTTGCCCCAAAGCCCCAGAAAACTGTTTTGGCCAGAAACGGCCTGAAAATGTAGGGAAGAAGGGCAGGGGAAAAAAAAGTTAAAACAAAACAAAAGACAATTTACCTGAAACACAGAAAAGGGCAACAGAGCCCTGGAAACAATGTGGAAGTTCCACGTGTTTCCAGGGCAGCTACTGCTGGCTGAGCTCCAGCAGGGGATCAGCCTATCAGGGTGCTCGATTCCCCACTTTGACAGGGAGTTTAAGAGCCCTGTCCACAGTAGAACAGGTAGGTACCCCCTGCCCTAGGGGCTGCAGGCATAGGTATACTTGATGCCTGTCCCCACAGCTGGGCATGGGACACAGGACACCCCTGACACAGGGATTTCCCCCTGCCCAGCACAGGTCTCTACAGCCCTAGCACACATCTAGCACAAGTCTCCCAAATCCTGCTCTGCACCCCTAAGCAGAGAAGGGGAGAGAGAAATTCCCCTCCTCTCCCACGCTGCAGCAAAACAATGCACAGCTCTTAAGACCCTGTGCAGTGTGGGCAGAAGCCCCTAACCCCACACCTGGATGTGGGGACAGGCACCTAGCGGGGGGGGATCCCCCCCCCTTATAATACATCTAGCCGGCTAAACAAAACCTTGGTTGGGATAATATAATTGGGGCTTGTCCTGCTTTGAGTGGGGTTTTGAACTAGATGACCTCCTGAGGTCCCTTCCAACCTTAAATTTCTATGATTTCAGCATTTTGCAGCGTGCAAGCTGAAAACATGAGCAAGAGCAGTGTGAAGACGCGCCACATAACAAAGAAAATTTCTGCCACGGATTGAGTGAAGCAGTTTCCTGCTGGCACTCTTCAGCCAGTGGCAAGCTCTTCGGCTCCTCGTGTAATGTGATTCTGGATCTGGCAAGCAAAAAATAGTATAAATCGCCATTCAGAGTCTGAAGTACATCAGAAGAGAAAGGCTGCTTTAGAGGCTGAAGGACAGAGCAAGTGGCAAACCACTATGTCCCCGATGTTCAAACAGAACAAGTGGCAAACCATTGCAAGTAGTCTGACAAGGAGAGCAGCTCCATTTGCTCTTGTCGAGGCATTCACAGCTTTAAGTATCCCTCTGCAGTAGCCTGACCACCTGATTCTGAGCCACTACTTGAAGAATAATGTGCTAAACGGGAGAAGTACTCCAAGAGCTAACAGGCTTTAGTATCCTCCACAGGAGACAACTTCACACGTGCAGTCCACAAAAGCTGCACTGGCAGAGTTCGATAATTTGTATTGTGGATGATGAAGTCACTGACAATCAGGACAACTACATGCTGCACATTTTATTTGAAGGCGGGACCTGGATAGGCAGTGACCTCCCTGTTTTTCAAACACAGCCAAAGGTGTCAATTTTTCAACACTTACACAGGCATTCATGAAAGCTGTTTCCATCTACAGCCTGGACTTCAGCAAGATCTCAGCCTTCCTTTCTAACAATGCCAAGTACACAAGCAAGGCTTTCATCAATGTGCTCCAGGGAGCAATGCCCAACTCTGCACATCACCTGCAACGCACACATCTTGCCCCTGGCGAGTGACATCTAGCGCATGTAGTTCCATGATGTAGACAGGTTGGTGCCCTGTCTGAAGAAAGCCTTCAAACAGTCCTGGCTGTAAGCTCCTGTACAGGGAGTCCTTGCCAATCAGTGTGAGGAGCCACCACAGCCTGTGCTCACCTGCTGGAAGTCATTGTTCAATGCCTTCCAGTACCATGCCAAACACATCCAATACTACCAAAAGTTTGTGGCCAGAGCTGCACATCACATTAGGCACACAGTGCATGCTCCACCTAAGGGGCCTCCTGGAGAAGGGAAACGTTAAAGAGCATGTGGGCTTTGTGACAGAAAATGCCACAAAATTCATGGAGCTCCTTACTTTGTCTGAGGGCTGGCAGCCTTCCATCCACCAGACTCGCAACAAAGTGGTGGACTTAATAAGATGCGCTGAAGCCAGGGTATCATCACACGAACTTTCCAAGCATCAATGGGAAAACCAGAAGAGAAAGATGGTTTCAGGCAGTATCCTGAAACACGAATATTACAGCTATGATCCCTTCAATCCATCAAGGTTCAAGGCAACCCAGCTGCCTCATTCCTTAGGGCAGTGTAATTTTTTCTCCGAACCAGGTGGCTCTGCTGAGCTTTGATACTCAGCTGCTCAAGTCCATTCTTGGGTGGAAGAAACATCACAAGTAGGAATATCCAACTTATGTAAACAGTGTCAAAAAGTGCCAGCTGCCCATGAACACAACTGCATTCTGGGATTCTGTCAGGGAGTGCTTCCCAAAGCTGAACACTCTGGCAAAACAGCACCTCAGTCCCCGCGAATTTGATGGATGTGGAGGTCACCCTCTCCACCTATGGCCATGTGCTCAATCCACAAAGACAGGCTGTTGCCAGGAACTGCCAGCAGCTGCTCCACACTCGCTTTCAATTGTTAACATGGATTTTGCCTGAAGGTCAGCATTCCATAAAAGTTAGCACTCAATAAAAGTTATAGTTTATTTATCATGGTTTCATTAAGAATTCTAAGTGGTGAGCTTTATTTAGAAGTTGTTTAATAAGTGGTGAACTTTATTTTCTTAAAACAGCTGAATAACAGCCTGTGTGCTGCTGTTCAATGATAAATCAGCCCCATGGTGGGCTCCCTCAGCCAGAAGCGCAGAAGAGCCTGCCCTGAGAAACGCCTGAAATTGGCTACAGTGACCCTGCAGAGCCCATTTTGCCCCCCCGGCCGGAGCCTGAATTATAGCGGACCCTACTACTGGTGCAGCCCAAAACTGCATTTGCCTTTTGTGCAGCTGCATCATACTGCCAACTCATACCGAGTCTGTGGCCTACCAAGGCTCCCAAGTCCTTATCCATAGTACTGCCAGCCAACCAGGTGTCACCTATTTTATATTTGTTTTTGATTTCTCCCAAGATGTAACACCTTGTATTTGTCTGCACTGAACTTCATCCTGTTAGCTCTAGCCCTACTTTCCAATCTGTTGAGATCCTCCAGAACTGCACTTGCATCCTTCCTAGTTTCATGTCATTCCCAAACTTGCTTAACAAGCTTTCTATGCCAGGATCTAAACTGTTAATAAACATATTGAACAATACTGGGCCCAGGACAGATTCCTGTGAGACTGGCTGAAACCATCTGGCATTCTGACATGGACCAGTTAATAATTACCCTTTGCTTGCAGCTATTGAGCTAGTTTTCTACCCACCTTGTGGTAGTTTTATCTAGCTCAAATTTCTCCAATTTGTTTATGAGAAGGCCAAATATACTACATCAACATTATTCCCAAGTTGTTACTTTGTCAAAGATGGAGATCAAGTTTGTTTGACAATTTTTCATAAATCCATACAAGCTGCTTGTAATCCAGATGCTTGCAAATGGCCTTCCAGTATATTCCAGTAACTTCAAGTACTAACCAGCCTGTAATTTCCCAGGTCCTCCTTCCTCTCCATCCGCCCTACCCCCCAAAAGGGCCACTACATTGGCCTTTTTACAGTCCTCTGATATCTTGCCCAGCTCTCACAAGTTCAGGAGATCATTGCCAAGGGCTCTGAAATCTCCTTTGCCAGTCCATGTTTGGTGTCTGACTGCAGCTTCATTTTTTGTGAAGACTGAGGGAAAGCAGCAGTTAAGCAGTTCTACAGTCTCTTCATCTTCGGTTAAGAGCTCCCTCTGACTTGTTAACTGAGGACCCACAGCTTCCTTGGTCCTTCTTTTCTGGCTAACATACTTACAGAACCTCTTCTTGCTGCCCTTAACCTCCTTTGCCAGGTGCAACTCATTCTTTATCTTTGCTTTCCTGATTTTGTCCCTGCAAGTTCTTGCTATTATGTCCTGGTAAGCTTCCGTGGTGACCTGCCCATTTTTCCCCATCATCTGTATGCTTTCCTTTTGCATCTGAGGTCTAGAAGCTCCTTGTACAGCCATATTGGTCTCTTGCCATTCTGCTTGTGCTTCCATTGTGTCAGAAGTTTCTTGTTAGGGTTCCAATACTGTGCCCCTTAGAAGCTCCCAGCCATCCTGGTGCCTTTATCCTTCAATCTATATCCTCTCCTTGTGACATTTATCCTCCCATGACCCAAAAACCAACAGATCACTATATGATAACTGTCATTACTGCTCTGCACTACATTCAAATTACCCAGAAATTAAAAATTCTCTAGAAACAGTTACAATGGTCAAGCTGGACTGAATCAGAGATCCATCATGGGCAAGCCACCTTGTTTCCCTTAACAGATAGAACTTGGCTGAGACACTTCCTCTTAAAGTACACACGCACAGAACCTAAGACAGTGAGACCTGCATAAGCTATTATAGTACAAATTAATACAAATCTCATTGTTTCCCAAGAAACTGAACTTCCCCAATAAAAATCATACTAAAACAAAAAATCTGATGTTAGCACCGGATTATATTAACATTTTGTAGAACTACTGATTCAAATAACTTAATACTAACCACTCTGCCTTTTTGCATGTGCCTTGGTCCTTGCATGTTTCCATTTCCAGACCCTTTAAAGAAATAAAAAAGTAGAAGCTTGAGTAAGTTTACTATTGCCATTTATTTTGTAGCTATCAGTGACCTGTATCACTTTTTAAATATCATATGTTTAAAAGACTGACATAAATAATTTAGTAATCTAAAGAGACACTAAAAATTTAAATGCACTGTAAGCTTTGAGAAAGTGACCCCCTTTAGATGCAGATCTTGCACACAGCTGCAATCCTATAGTCATATTAAGGTCCTATTAAGAGACACTGTGGTAACAGTTTGGATGCGTGAAGAGATCTGCTACACAAGTGATCTGAAACATTTTTATTGTAAAAATAAAAAACTCAATTTGAGCATTATGATCCTAGTAGGCAACTGTTGATCCTCTGGGTTGTGGTGTACAAGTAAGAGGCCTGATGAATTCATCTGTGGCTGATAAGGCTATGATCCCATAGCAGCACTAAACCAAAAAGACCACTTTTATTAAGAATAAATTAAAGGTAACTTTCAAGTAGCTCAGTTTAAAGTTCAAAATGAATTTTGAAGTAGTTAGGATTTCCTTAGAAAGTGTTCTACAAATGTTAAGAGAGATATTTTTACTGCATTTTGAAAGTAGTGGTTCGGTTTTAAACACTCATCTGCGGTGCTTTCAAAAGATATGTTCTGCCATGACACTCTGAAAGCAATGTCTACCCATCTATATTGGCATACACCACATGAAATGCATCAACGAAGGGAATAAATGATGATGTTATTAACTTAACTTACTGTTAAAGGAAGAGAAATCTTAAAAACCTGAGGCATTTAAGTGGTATGCAGCCTATTTTTTTTAAAGAGTAAAAAAAATGTTAAAAGCCAATACATGTATTTTGGCTTCCATTTTTTAATATCTATTTCCTATAATGTTATGTATATATATATATGCAGTAGGGATGTGAAAGGTTAAACGACTGTTTTACCAGTAACTGCACTGATAACTGGTTAGCTTACCAGTTATCTTTTAGCTTTGGGTGGGTACAGTCTAGCAGAGAAGCGTTTTTTTTTTTTGGGGGGGGGGGGAGTTGCATGGTGTTCCACCAGGAATCAGAAGGCAGCACTGCGACCAAGAGAGAGAAGAACAGCGAAGAGGGGAGGAGAGGGGAAGGGAAGTAGCTCACTTGGGTCTCTCTTTATGCAAATTCGTTTAGTATGAATTTGCTTGTATGTGACAACCTTGTGTATACCAGAAATTTGTTTTGTGCAAAATCTTGCCCCCCCCCCCCAAACTCCTGGGAGGCAGCAGCAGCAGCTGCTGTGTGCAAAACCCTCCTCTCCCCCGCCCCACGTCCATCTGCAGATGGGTGCCTCCTTGCCGTCGGCTATTAGCTGAGGGCTATGGCCCAGTGGCCAATCAAGAGAGTGAGCTAGGATGGGAGGCAGGGAGGCACCCCAGTGTGTCACATGGAACCAGTGGTGGTGCCCCTTCCCCCTCAGGCAAGAGCTGTGTGTACCCTGTGCCCTTGCCAAGTACCCCTAGGGGTACACGTACCCCCAGTTCACAACCCCTGGTTTAACAAACATAACTGGGGGTTAAACTGTTTTTTTTTAAACAACATTTACATCCCTAATATGCAGCTCAGTGGAATTCAACATTCCAGATAAACCATCTGTTATTTGAGAAGGCTGCATTCAGATTGTTTTCTGAGGTTACCTCTTGGCCCACCTGGTGGCCCAAGATGAAATGGAGGTGGTGGAGGTCCCAAAATTCCTGGTGCAGGGTTTGTAGACTGCTGCAACATAAAAGGATCACCCCTAGAAACACAGAGATGGTATGAAATAAAGCAGTGTTAACCTTTAAAAAGAAAATAATTCCTTAACCTGGCCTCAAAATTATGACTACTGTTCACCAGACTGAAGCAAAGGATAATTCTAAAAACTTCTAACTGAACACTTTTAATTTTATTTACACACACACACACACACACACACACACACACACACACATTTAGTGATAAATTTAGGCAAATAAGCCCTGCAGCCTGTCATAAAAGATGAGCATGGGTAGGTAAGGACTTCCAAGGTTCAGGAAGATATGGTAAAAAGTTACTGGGAAGCACCTACTGAAGGTCCTTCAAGCATAAGTCTGTCACATAAGAGGAGGGAGGACTTAAAAACAAACAACAACCCCCCCGCTTTGTATACGTCACGCTATAACACTAAAATCTAGTTTCCTGGGATCTTCCAAGACTAGAAAGAAAGGTTTTTGGTAGATTCAGTGCTATTTCCCAGTATGCATTTCTACATCCAGTGCTTGAAGGTCATGTGCTTTTGTTTAGAAAAAACAAACTGATTAGGGGGAACAACCTTCGGCTTGAGCTATATTAAACTTACTCATGACACCAATAATATCAGTATCAGTTAGATGTAAAACTACTACAGTAACAACTGAAATATCCTGCTATAGCTTTAATTGATTTGTGTACAATTTAATACTTATTAGTTTAACTAAACATTAAGTGGGCATTTAAGTTATATTAAAGTTATATAATGTTAGACTAGAATAACCTAGAAGCCCGATTAAAAAATATTTTTAGGAAGGTCAGCCTACTCCCTACAACACTGATTCTCAAATTGGGGTACCACAGTACCCTGGGGTGCCGTGAGCTCCTTTTAAGCATGCTACAAAGTGCGAACACCTATATATAAACACAAAATCAATTCTGAGATTTCAAACAGAAACCCAGTGTCAAAAACACTGACCCGTTGTCAGTCATTTTGTGTAATTTGCATAATAAGATTGAGTAATTTGAATCGTAAGAATTGTTCTATTATTTTACCATGGTCAAGAAACCAAATGAAAGCTTTAAAAAAAATGGCATTTTCCAAGGGGTATCTTGTGTCTAAAAAGGTTGAGAACTACCAACCTGGAAAGCAGGGTATGTTGGACCTAACAACTCTAGTATAATGAAATCTATGCATGTCTACTAGAGTTTTAAATAGGATCTTTATATGGATAATCTAAAAACATGCACATCCTAGTGAATAAAACAACAAAAAAGTCCCTATTCATTTTTCTCACAGATCATGATATTTCTACATTTCCCTTAGCCATTTACAAATTTATATTTGCAGAAGTAATATTCTGAAATGTCAACTGTACGCATCTCATAGATTGAGATTTAGATTCCTTACTGGTTTACAAATATTATTAACCATTTATACCTAAAACATTTTACAGGAGAAATAGTTCCCTAAAGCTGGGGAATTTTATAAATAAGTTTCAGATTTAGCATAATTTACTGTAATATAAAGATGTTTTCTTGCAGGACAAATTTCTTTTAACATTTTAGGAAAATCTGTTACATAAAAAGACATTGACTATACAAGGTTACTATGATAAAACTTACATATAGGCCTATGATACTTAGAACACCTGTAAAAAACTAAAATTATAATAACCCACACAGTTAAAAACTCAGTACCTCTTTCTGTTATAAATTTTCTTCTTGCATTACACCTGAGGTCTGCAGATTAAACCAAGACTTTGTAAAAACTAATTTGATTTGCTTTCTCCAAACAGTCATCTATTTTTTCTATACATTTCACACAGGAGAGAGTGCATTCTACCAACTCCCCCTTCCTCCCTTTTAAATGGTTAAAAAAAGAAAAACCCATTTAAGAAAAAGACAAGTTTCTTATGCTGTGTAATAAAAAAAGCCAAATAAATATGATTTAAGATAATGAATCATTCATTCCAAGTACTCCTCAAATACTACTGAACCCGTCACAGCTTAAAAATACTAAGTTTGATTTCAAATCAGTGTGTTGCATTATTTACTTCTAATCTGACCCCAGCTTATGTTTGTACCACACACTCTTACTCACATTCCATGTCCAGAATCACTGTCAGGATTCCATTCTGGATATCTTAAAAGAAAAAATAAAATTCAAAAATAAAATTCCATCCTTTGCAATCATTATTCTGTATCTACAATATGTTGATTTATATTTTTACATGAAAAATAAGATATGAATACAGTGTTTGTATAGTAGGACTGGCAGCCATAAGACCATCACAATTTTGAACAAGGGCCACAAGCACTGTTTCAGATTAATTAGAAAATAAAAAAATTAAAGCTCTCACAAGTAGAACATACTTCAAAATTCAATACATGACATTGTGATAAGCAGCAAAAATAAGTCTGCCTCTCCATTCCCTCAGATGAGCTTGACTATAGAGTACAGAAGAAAGCTGCATCTAAAACATGCCTGAAACATACCATATATATCATAAAGAACTGAGAGTGTGATTTGCATTTTCCTTTCCACCCCACCCCCCAAAACGTTTTGTTTTTGAGTTTATTAAAGGACACTGTTGAGATAAAAAGATAATGCACTAATCTCTATAATGCACACTTCTACAACCTGCTCTCTGTATATACATAGCTCATATGTCTAGCTATACATGTTCTCATGCCAAAAGAATGTTTAACGTATTTCAAACCCATACATTTCAAGCAGAAGCTGACAGCGTCGACTGTGAGTTGCTCCATTGATATGATGGCTCCACTCCTGCAGTAAATTAAAGTTAAAATTAGCAAAAATATACAATCAAATATTTTACAGAAAACAGTAAACTAATTGTGTCCTAGACTGTGTTCCTTATCTTCTATGAGAAGTACGTGAATAATTGGTGCAGCTAATGAAATCTGTCTGTAGCACTTTTAAGAGACATTGAAATACGACCTACCTTAACTTATACCCTGGGCAGAAAATGCCAGATGAAAAATATCCTCTGGAATCTGAGGGCTTGATCCTGGCCTCAGGTATTCAAATCTCAAGAGGTGAAAATTGCTAGAATTTATAGATATCTATATAGATATCTATATAGATATCTCTCAGCCTTGACGATTTTTCCCCTACTTCCTCTGTATTATATCTCCATTTTTCAAAGTCCAGTATACAATGAAAATACTGAATTCAGCTCTAGGGAACCCAAAATGCTGAGGAATAATAAGAACATCCAAGAAGAGCACTAAAAATTAAAGGAATAGAGAAACTGATATATGAAGAAAGACTTAAAAATGAATGAAAGCAAATATCTATGCCAGATAATAGTTATGCCAAGGAAGAAAAAGTATATAAATATCTGGAGGAAGACACCAAAAAAAAAAAAAGGTGAGGGGGGCTTGCTGAAAGTGGTACAAAATAGAACTATGAGTAATGGAATTTAACGAGCAAAATAAAACGTCACCTTAAAGTCAGAAAAGGCATCTAGGAGAATGTGGAAGAGGCTCCAACTAAAATGGAGGAAAAGATCAGAAGGATGACACCCATGCAGAGGCAAAGGCAATAGTTTGATTAGATGCCCAGTACACCTTAGCTAGTGAGAAAGGGAGGCTGTCGGGATTTCTACAAGGCTATAATTCCCCAGATCCTTTTCAAAAGGCCTATTTCAATCAGTCTCTGGCTAAAAGGTGCCTAATAAATAAGACCTTTCTGACTCTGGATCTTTCCCCCCTTTCCCTCTTTCATCTACAGAGCATTGTGATTGCTGAGGGAAGCTCCCTATTGTTTTTTGGGGGGGGGGGGGGGTTTAAAAGAAGTTTTAATTCTGTACACTCCGATGATCTGTCAGCTGGCAAGTGATTTTTTCAAGTACTGTTTTTGGTTTTTTTAAGGAAAAACTTCCAAAACCAAACCAAAATGCTATAAGTATTCTCCTACATAAAGCAATGAGGCAGACTCCCAACTGCTGCCTCTAAACATTCACAGAGTGACTTCACTGGCTTTACAGCAAAGCAGTACTTTTATAATATCTATTATTATCAAGTTGAGACAGATGATTTTTCCAAGATATAGAGCACATATCTGAGTGCAGGATGAAACCCTCAGTCACTTTGTCAGAGGTTGATTAAAAAAGAAGAGGAAGACACCACTCTGTCAGCATTCACAAGATGTGAGCTCCCCTGATGGCTCTGCAATTATAAACTAATAAATATATCAATGCTTTTGATGTACAAACAGGTGGAACAAGAAAAGTTAATTTCACTAAATACAAAACAGTTTATACTTACATAGAAAAAGCCCAAATTTAACAGAAGACAATTCTGAGGTCTTAAGAAATGGTGTTAACAGATGTCACCAAATTTAATTCAAACAAGCATTCCACTAAAAAGGAAAAATCTGAAGTTTACAATACTTGTAATCTGCAATGCTTCTGATGCTCGTGCTGCTAGAAGTAAACATGTATTTCAAATTCTTCATAAATAAGTTAAAAGGTGACAAACTGATTCAGAATTTAGGAATAAGTCTGGCATCCAACTCTTTCAATGAATTTCAAATTCCCTTCATTTTATTTTGAAACTCCTCCCTTATAAATCAAATTCTTCAAATGAAGGTTTTTCAGCTTAAGACAACCTCTTGCCTACTTTGCTTTTTGTTTGCCTTAAAATACTTTTACTGTTTTCAATGGGAAAAAAATCAATTAAACAAGACTCTGTAAAATATTTCTTTATTGCTTCAGGATCAAATTTCCCCAATTCTGAATTTCTGGAGGTACTAAATTATCTATTTACATGGAGGCAGAAAGTAAGGAAGGATAGCACTTTAGAGCAGGGGTTGGCAATCTTTTTGGCCAGTGTGCCAAAAACACCCCAACCTTGACCCACATCTCAACTTGGTATGCCAGGGGGAGCCTCAAGGGGCCCAGATCCTTGCTGCTGGTGCCTCTGGGTGAACAGCAAGGGAGGGGCTGGGGTTAGACTGCCCCAGCCCCTTCCCTGCCCTGTGCCCCAAGGCACAGGTGCAGTCACCGCAGTCAGGTAGCTAGTGTTGGGGCTCTGGAGCCCGATGCAGCTGTTTGCAGCCTGCCCATCACCTGCTGCAATTGCTCAGAGTGGGGGATGGTTGTGTCAGGCAGCTAGGAGGCTGCAAGCAGCTACACTGGGCTCCAGAACCACGTCCAGGCTCTGTAGTAACAACAGGTGTACACATGCCTCAAGACACAAGGCAGGGGAAGGGCCTGAGGCAGCACAAACCTTGCCCCTCCTCTGCCACCCACCCAGAGGCACACATCCACCCAGAGGCACCATGGAACCCAGCCAAGGGCTCCGGAGCCCAGCACAACTGTTTGTAGTCTCCTGGCTGCCCACCACAGCCAGCCTGGGCTTTAGGCAGCTGTAGTAGGTGGCCCACAGGCTGCAAACAGAGCACTGACACCTGCTCCACAGCATCAGCAGCATGTGTGCCCCCAGGCAGCCAGCTGGGGAGAGGCCAGGGTTGCACTGCTCCAGGCCCCTTCCCCATCACCTACCCAGAGATGCACATGCAGCTACTGCTGCCATGGAGCCCAGCTTGGAGTTCCCAATATGGTGTAGCTGTTTGCAGTCTCCGGGCTGCAGCCTGCCCAGGCTCTGAGTAGCTGCTGCCAGCCATGGAGCCGGGGCTGTCTGCAGCAGGGCTTGTAGCCTTCTGGCCACCTGCCACAAGCAGCTGAGGCTCCATGCCTGACAGCACCTGCCCAAAGACCAGGCTGGCTGTGGTATGCCGAGCAAAATGGCCTCATGTGCCATGCTCTGGCACACATGCTGAGGGTTGTCAATAACTGCTTTAGAGCAACATTTCTCAACCTTCTTAGATTCAGGACACCCCTCCATAACGTTCAGGAATATAGCCACACATTGGCTGAGAACCACTATTCTACTGCCTCAGTGGTTCTCAACCAGAGTAATGAGCAGGCATCTGTGTTTCTTGCAGAAAAACAGAGAAAACCACATATTTCCCAACTTTATCAGAGAAAAAATGGATTTTCCCTTTCAGCAGAGATACCCACAGATTTCCCAATTTTGCAAAGAGCTCTACAGGGGGCAGAGTTCCAGCCTGCAAGAGCTTCTTGCAAAAAGACTGGGAAACCCCCAACTCTGTCCAGAGGGAGAAGGGGAGAGGGCAGGGCCTGAGGCTCTCAGTTACCCAAGGCTTGGCCCAGGCTCACTCTTCATTCCTGCAGCCTAAGGTACCTGGGGCCTGCAGGGGGCTGGGGAGTTGTGGGTAATGGCTGGGGGACTCCAGCAGGGCTGGGGGAAGAGCAGCAGGGCAAGTGAGGGGCAGGGTGCAGGTGTGTGGCTGGGGGCTGAGGAGCAGAGTGGTCTTGGGGGAAGCCCCATATGGAGTGCTTGTTGGCAGCAACTGGGAGCGGCATGCTCTCATCCCAAGTGAGCTCCATACTTTTCTGTGTCCGGTTCCCTGAAGGGCAGATAGCACACTGCTCCAGGTCCACGTGCTGCTGGCTGGCTGGCCACTCCTGCAGGAAGCTGGCTGAGGGAGTGGGGAGGTGGTAGGGAAAGACATGGAGTGCCCGCCCACCCAGCAGCACATGGACCAGAAGTGGAAGTCACACAAGGAAGTGCGGAGCTTGCTCAGACCAACAGCATGCCACTGGGTCCACATGCTGCTGAACAGGTGGGCACTCTATGCCTTTCCCCAGCGTGGCAGGGCACAGCTGGGCCGTGCAAGGATCTTCTCGCTGCTGAGAGCTCTGCACTGCCCTGGCGACGTGCCTCCTGCGCATGGGGCTGCAGTGAGGGCAGCAGCACAAGGCTGCACCCCTCAAAGCAGCAGCAGGCACAGGGGGTGCATTGCCAGGGCACTGTGGAGCTCACGGCAGCAAGAAGATTGCCATATGACCCCGCTGTGCCCTGCTGGCCAGGTCCTGCCCGCTGCGCTGCAGAGGCTCCGGGGGGAAAGCAGGCAAAGAACCCAAGCCCACAGCCTGCACCTGCCCCATGCACAGATCTGGGGGCACAGGTCCCTTTTGCCCCCTGGGAATGCATATGGTGGCATGGAGCTAGTGGCCCACCCCCCAGCAGGGAGGAGTGAGGGCAGGGGACTGTGGACCTGCATCCATAGCTCTGGCACCTGGGGTCCCCCTCCAGCAGGGCTGAGGGAACAGGGGCTTTGGGTGGGGGGGAGGGGCACCAGCAAGGCTGTGGGGAGGAGTGAGAGGCACAAGCAGGGCCAGGGGGGCACTGTGGAGAGCCTTTAATTTTAATAATGGATTTGGGGGAGTTAGTAGAGAATTTGTGATTTTATATCAGGGAAAAAAAAACAGGGTCCGTAGCAATGAGGCCATCACGGTCAGGTGCAACTGCCCTGTGTACCTCAAACACAGCCAGACTGGAGAGTGGTCATGGCAGGATATATGCTCCTGCCACATCTCTTCCATTTTTGTGCCCCCTGTATCCTCCCTGAAAGAGAGGTATGTGGGACAGTTACATCTGCCCCACAGGCCTCTGTTTCTAGGAGGCCTGTGCAGGCCTGAACCAGGACCAGGCACTCCAGCCTGATTTAGTTTTATCACACCTTAATGCAGCTGCAGCCATTTCCCAAGCTGGCTGCACACAAAGCAAGTGGGGCAGTCCCATCTGGCCACTGCAAGAGCAGTGCCTGCATCACAACACCCTAGAAAGGGATCTGCATCACCCCAGTTGAGAACCACTGCCTTAAATACAAGGTGCCAATCTATGCTATCTTTTGTCTAACTCCACACATAAACTACTAACTGTCTCTGCCACAGACACCAGTCAGGATGAGTGCCTTAGGATCCTAAGCTGGCCTAGTGCTGAAGACCCTGAGATCTTTTCTAACTCTGAAGACCCTGAGACCTTTAGAAAAAAACTAGGTCAAACTGAAGAGTCTCACTTCAGACATCCATTTTATTAGTCTCTTGAATACTGTGCTGTTCAGCTTAGCTGCTCATGCTGCATGGAGTTATTTTTAAGTAGGAAAAAAGGCAACATTTATCAACTTCCCGTTCTTTGATACAGGTGTCAAAACTGATAGAAGGCCTAATCAGAAAATCCGGATTACATTTCATTTCAGTTCAATACTAGGATAATTAAGGAGTCAAAATTCATATACACCAAGTCACAAGAACAAATTAAAAAGCTTCCATGCTCAAATTTTTCCATTTGGGCTTAAGGGAGACTTGAACAAAACTTGCACTCACTTCCTCTACTCTCAATGTTATTGTTAGTTTCCCCTGCAATAAAGTATACTGTTAACTTATTAATAAAACTAGAGATATCCATCCATACACAGGTGGCATTTCTGAAGCAACTTCCCTCAGAATTTGAGATCAATTTACGTCAGACAAGTCATTCTCAACTAGGGTGCAACAGAACCTAGAAGTGCTACCAGATCCAGTGCCCTGAGGTATGAAGTGAGCCATATGTTGAGATAAGTAGATAATGGCAGGCTCAAACTTGATGCTGCTTGGCTAATCCCCCACTTCCACTGTTCAGTCCCTCTCCAAGGAGATATGCACTGTAATATATAAATTTGTTTTTCAAACTAGGTGCCACTCAATTCACACGTTATGGAGGAGTGCCTTGAGTCCAATAAAGGATGCCTCAAGCCAAAAAGCTTAGCCCTTGAACACAACCCAGTGTCAGTTTTTTGTGTTCAATTCAGAACAACAGGAATATATAATAAAAAGGGAGAAATCATGGTACTGATCATCTTTGCAGGAAAATGTTTTGTTCTTATAATGTACCATTTCTGGATAAGACAGCAAAACCAGAACTCAGGTCTTGGCCAAAAAAAATACCTGATTTTCAAATGTTTTATGGCACACAATTAATTTCACATTTGGAAAGAAAAATATTTCAGAGTTTGTATCCTTGACACCAAGTTTAATAACAAAACAAACTAGGCAGAAAAAGATTTTAAAATAAAGCACTAAGAACCACCTTGATTATTGGATCATTAGGAGATCTCTTTAAATGTTGACCTCTTGAGATTCTTTAAGATCTAAATAAGATGAATCATAAACCTAAGGTTTTGGTGTTTAATTTGATGTTTTTACTTTACAGTTACAAAAATAAAACTTCAAATGTAAGAGAAAAAGAAAAAACCTGATTACATAATTTACATGAAGCTACTACTGTAATTAACACATATTTATAATTGTCAGATTAATAATACAGTATAAACTAACATTTCTTAATTATTGGGTTATTTGGATTTAATACTTTACAGTAAACACTGCTTTCTCAAAGTGTGTTTTCAAAATAGTAGAAGCATACATATATTATCTTCAGATGTTATGATAAAGAAACTGTCAGTAACTATGATCCCACATAAAGGCAATAGTATGCATTTTTAACTTAAATTATGTTCTTCAAAAGGCCTTCAAAATGAAAAATGCAAGTCACAAAGTGTGACCAAAAGGGCATTATAAGCAATTTTAAAATTCAGTTGCCTCGTATATTGAAAATCAGCAAGAATGAATAAAATTGAAAAAGGTGAAAGTGAGAAGGCGCTATAATAATGCCTGAGCAAGTAAGTTGTTTTGAATAAATTGCCACCTTGTCAGAGAAATGAACTAATTATGAACAAATTAAAGAGGGAAATCTGAACGTAACTGAATATACCAGAAGATGCACTCTACTTGCAAGGCAAGTAAAGACTACTACTAGGAACACAGAGCAGGATACTGCAGCAGCAGACTGATATTTCTGAGGGTCTAAAGGGATAGATGCAACATGTGACAATAAAAAGTGAGTCTGAAGTGTGTCTAAGAAAGTTGTGAAAAAGGAGAAAAATGACGACAAATTTCAGCCATAGTATGAGATATTGTTAAAGTGAAATTAAAAAGGCAAGAATGAGCTAATCTAAAATGTCAATTATACTCCTGCAAATAAGTTCCAGGGCTCTACATTAACTCTTTCCCTTTGGCCATGAACAAGAAAAAAAAGCAGAATTGTGTAAGAATGCATCTTAACTACATATAAATCAGCAATCAAGACAGATGTGGAGGAGAGCTGAAACTAGCTTCCTGAATAGCACAGTAGATACACACTGCAAACAACAATAAAAAAATCAAATAAACAAAACCCACCAAAAACTGCTTAAATGCCAGATGTTTGTGGTTAAGAGAACATGTAGATGCAAAATATAAATAAGATATCCCAGTAGATGATAATTGTTTGGCCTGAAGTTAAGCAATCTGGGCAAACAGAATATATTAATGTAAAGCCCTGGTTTAAAATGTTCATTAATAATTATCCTGTAAATAAACCAAGTGCCTTTTTCACTCTCAAACAAACTTTCAGATCATTTTAAAAGTAATTAAACTACAGAAATAGTTAAAAGAAATAGGTAAAAACAGAATAGATACTACAACGTAAAGGAAAATAGAAGTATCTGGTGCATAACTCACCTTATTAGAATGAACTGGCATATCACATATAGAGCACAGATGGGGATAACCCTTCGGTAAGAATCCGTGGAAGTCTTCAATATTGCTATTTGGAGGAGCACCTCTCTTTTTCTCAAAAAGAGATCTCTCAGGACCAGGACCACGACCCATTCTGTCATACTCACTGTCAAATTTATGATACTTATGCGAGGTCTCACCATAAAAAGAGTCATCCCTACACCTTTCTCCATCTCTTAATCTGTCATCTTCATAATCCATTCTGTCATAATAACCAGATTCTTGTGACCGACTTCCATGGTCATAGTCAACCACTGGGTTGAGACTAGAACCACGATCATCAAAACTATCTCTTCTAAAATGCCTTTTTTCTTCCCAATCATCCCTAGGTACTCTGTACGGTGGCTCCCGTGTAGATGATCTGCCATCTCTACCATAACCTTCTTCAGCTCTCCTCCTTTTAAGTTGTAGAAGGATCTGAGGCAAGTTTTCAGGAGTAATCTTGTCCTCTGGATAGCGACTCAGTTCATCTAAGTCTCTAGCAGAGAGACCAAAGCTGGCCAAAATGTTACTGGCCTGTTCTGCATCTCCACGGTGCTGAGAAGACAAAGGGAGTGGACCTCTACTTCCAATGTTAAATATAGATTGTAAATTATGGGAAGAGGTACTACCAGAAGACAGTGCACTATGAGATCCTTGTTGATTCAATGAAGAACTCATTCCAAGATTCATTAAGCTAGCAAGGCGTGCAGTGCCCTGGTTCATCCTTCCAAGAGATGCTGGCATATTTAAAGACTGGGTAGCAGCAGCAAGAAGGCCTATTCCTGCAGACAGGTCACGCCCATGACCTTGTGAATCCCTACTTAGAGATGACTGCTGGAATGACTTGGACATTGTAGAACTATAGCTTGTCTACTTTATGGATCAAAATTTAAAGATGGCTGAAAAGAAACCCACACTAGAAAGCTAGGTAAACTTCACTTCAAAAATGGTAACGCCAAGAAAGAGGATCAATAATGACCGTAGATCTTCTTCAAGCTGAGAAACACCAGACAATTCTGTAGAAAAACAAGCAGTTTTAGTCATAAATCCCTTTAAAAACAGATGCAGTTCTAAACTTATGCATCATGTTGATCTAAAAACATTTAAGATCTCAATCTTACAAGGCTTTTATTACATAACAAACAGAATCAAGATCTACCCAGAACCTACACACATTACTTCAGAAAAAAAAAACACAGTACTATTTCCTATACATACTACTATTCTACAAAAAAGCAACTTTCATACTGAAGATAAGTGACTTTCAGAAGTTTGGGATGTTTGGAAGTATCTCAAGTTTACTAGCATATAAGCCTTGATCTTTGTTTAATGGCTTTTTATGCACCCTATGTTACTATAACTAAATTCCAGAAGACCACAAAACATGAGGTCCTAGAATCAAAGATGAATTTGATATAATACATACTTGGAAATGAAATCTACACCACCACAGAATAGGACGAAAGATAGTTAAAAGTAACTGAAGTCTGGGCAACAAGTAGCTATAGTAAGATCTGGTAAATAAGACCAAAACATAACATTCAACCTTTATGCAGCAAAATCAAATTATTGAAGTGAAGATAGATGTGAACAAGAACACTAAGTTTTAAAATTTTGTAGGAAGTAAATAAGACCTCTTGCTCAAATTGTAGCTATATGGATAATACCACATATGAAGTGAATCTGTACTCTATTATACTGCAGGCATAACATTAGCCTGTGCTCTCAAGCTTCAAGCTAAGCAAGGTCTGGCCTGGTCAATACTTGAATGGGACACCACAGAAAACCCTACTGCTGCAGAAAGATGTGTAGTCAATAGATGGCACTACTCCCCTCCAATCAGTTTTGAACCAATACAATACACTGGCAGGAGACACTGATACTGCTGTCTTTTGGGTATGACTTGAAACTGAGGTCATGACTACCTGTGGCAGTTAAAGATCCCGTGGCACTTTTCACAAGAGATGAGAAATAAGCCTGATGCTTCCAGTAAATTCCAACTACTACTACTACCTAATTTTATGTCCTCTTGAGTTTTCAATTGGATAGCATATTGTTCATTTCCAGCCACCCCATAAGGCAGCTTTCTTTGCTGACAGCTTCTCTGGTCTAACACTTATACCACTGTACTTCAAAAGATTTTGTTTAATTTTTTTGGAGAAAATACCATCCCAGTTCCACTGGGTTACACAGTATATGTAGTCCAATGAATTTAGGAATGCTCTTCTGTTGGCAGAGAACCACTCCTGGATCCTGAAAGAAAAAGCCTATCAAATTCCTGCGAAATCTGTTCTTTTGTGTTGCTATACACTAGCCTTGCAAGTGGAGTGGAAGAAGAGCAAATGGTATTGTTCCCCCTCCATGCACCACCCAATCATACACCCTTCTGTCACAGGAGGAACATCTTTAGGGGGACAAAGAGAGGGAAATAAAAAGCAGGAATCTTCTCCTAGAGACCAGTTGTAGTGGTACTTCCATCCACTTATCAGGGACTTGGAAAATTTCAGCTATGCGAGGCTGACACCGTAAGCAGAGAAAACAAGTACAAAGGGTTCTTACAGGTGTACAACCCTCACATTAGCAAACTAAATTAAATCCACATTTAAGCGGTGAGTAAAGTAAAAATACTGGCAGAAATAATTCTAAGTGCAAAGCAGTTGGAATCTTGCCCACCAGAGGATACCATGCATGTCATAGTAAAGTAGTGATATATTTCTATTATATATATAAAATAGTAAGATATTGATATATTTACTATAATATAAATATAATACATATAAAATAAAGAGAGTGTGTGTGTATAAAAATAAATAAATAAATAAAATTTAGGACCTTCTGTATTTGTTATATAAAACACAAAGCCAGAACAAAAGGCCACATTTCTTATCCCTGTCTTATACAATTATCTGCATCCAGGGTAATACGTAATTTCACTTAGTCTGTAGTTTAAAGGAAGTAAGCAAATTTTGCAGCTGCTTGACTCAAGTTACACTGTACACATTTAAGCTAGGAAATAAAAGATAAAGCAGCATGAAAAAGAAAAATATTTGATAACTGTTAATGGGGTGGAGAGCTAGAAAGATGTTCCAGACATTACTAGCAGCAGAAGAAAGCATTCATTGGCAAAAATGTAGAGAAAGGCAGAAAAGATCAGTGCTAGGTGAGACAGAGATAAGACCCGATGCAGGCTGAAAATACTCAAGGAGCTTCTAATAAAAACCATTCTTAAACTATTTTTAAAGCAAAGACCCAATTAAATGTTAAACTACAGAAGACACAGGCTCAGACTTATTTGTATTCAAGATAAATTAGATGCCAACATTTCCTAACTATACTCTTGAAAGTACATCTTTTCTCCATTTTCATACACCTGCAGTAATCAAAATCATTACAGTTTATTCATTCGTTTCCAGCACAGGATAGAATTTTGGTTTTAATTAGAGCCTTTCTTAAACTAGTTATACCAAAAGGCTTTACAAAACAAGAGTTAGAAACTCAGATGATCACATGCCCAGGAACACCTTGTTTCTTACAGCTCTGGACATCAGAACTTGTCCTATTCAACTTTCAGCTAAACACTAAAAGCAGTTATTTCCTTGAACCACAGATCCTCACATTATCCTCTTGTTACAGTATTAGAAGTTTAGTTTACCACCCACTTTCCTGGGCAAAATATTATGGGGTGGGAGGAAGCATCTACACAGGAGCACTCGCACAAACCTGAGCTGAAGAAAAGCCAAATATTATTTTGTGGCCTGTTTCCACGTATAAACTGCTTCTGCAGTGTCACTGCGAGTAAAGAAAAAAAGTCAGAGGAAGTGGAAAAAAGCCATGAAAAACTGCAAACTATACAAATAAAACAAAAAGTAATAATATACATGGCAGGAAGAGAAACTCAGGAGAGAGAATGAAAGAAAACAGTAATAATCTCTCAAATAATTCTGACAAAGGTTTGGGTCTTTTAGAAGTTAAGCTATTATACCAGTAGTATGCAACCATGATGCCGCAAGATCCTTTAAAGGTTGATGCGGGGTGCTGCATAATATTTCACACTTAGGTTATGAACACCTACATGATTCACAAGATAAAGCCAGAGATTTCAAACAGTGTCAAGAAACATTCTGACCCACTGCCATCTTTCTGAGTTCTTTCAACAGAAGAGATGCTCAGTTATCATATTCTCTCACATACAGCACTTCACAGAATAGAAATCCATTGTTTTTGAAACACAGAACAAAGGGGAGGGGCAGGGGGGCAGAAGAGATCGGGGGGGGGGGGG
>NW_017729000.1:44122312-44133373 GCF_001723915.1 Gavialis gangeticus | reverse complement strand
AGCAGCAAGACAGCCAAGCCTGCTCATTATTCTGTTTCCTGTGGATCCCTGTATATTTTATTTTGTTTCACCTTTTAGTTTCATATAGTAGGTAAAATCTGCTCTTGCCATATTTTTCACATATAATGCGCACTCTGAATTCCAACACGTGCTTTTTGTGTGTTGCATGCAAGGAAATGTGTATTTTTCCAGTCAAAACAAGCAGAAAAAGCTTAGGCTGTAAGATCCTTGAAGAATGATCACCTGTACAGCTGATCTGCTTCACTGGCTGATAGACATCACCCACTGTCTCAACTCCTGGATACATACATACAAGGAATCTCCTGCTGGGCAATTCCCAGGGTGAACCTCTGCTACCAGAGAAACCCAGCAGAGGCACTCCTGGGGCTTCACAGGAAGCTGATCCTGCAGAGGAATTCCAAGGCATGCAGGATTGGGGTCCTGAAGCCCCTGTCTGGTGGAGAATGCAGTCCATTTTGGACTGCCCATGCTCTGCTATCATAAAGAAAATAGATGTCTCTCTTAAAAAGAGGCAATGTCTACCACCTGCTGTCACTGCCACAATTTTGGACATTTGGGAAACAACAAGGAGCATGAACATCTACTTGTTGCATTTTGTGCTGCCATAAAAATGTTTATGGCAATACAAAGGTGATGTCTGTTTCTAGTCTAAAAGTTAACATTTTCCAAAGGATGCCTTGAGTCTAATGAGAAATGACTTAAGTTGAACTATACAATAAGCTTACTTATCTTTGTCACGTAGTAAGACAGAAATTAAGTTTCTTGATGGATATCTCCAAACCTACTAGATATTTTATTTTACTAGACTTTATTATTTTCTACTCTCTCTCTCCACTTCCCCTTCCCCCTCAGACTGAGAAAGGGAGAAAGAAAGGAAAGCAGCCAATCAACTCATACCACAGGATGATTAACTTCCAGTAGGTCAAGTTTAACATCTCCTTTAAAAAAAAAAAAAAAGACAGCATTTCTAACATTACAGCATCCTTGAAAGACTGCAGTGTAGTGTCTCTATCTAATTTAATGTAAACAAAAATCATGTAGTACCTCAAACGCAAGGTTCTTTTGACTTCAAAGCGAGTGTGCCATCAACTGAGATACACCAGCAAGATGACAATGATTGATCAAAATAATGTAAAGAATTCAAGTAGCGTTAACTCAGTTGGAAGGATAGTGCTAATTATTCTTGTTACAATTTCAACTATAATAGTGGGAACAGATGCATTTAGGGATCTAAATTTAAAAGATCTGTGGTCAGAAAACAGACATTAAAGCTTTGAAAATGTTTTTTAAAAAGGGGTGCCCCCAAATTATTTATATAATTTTGCAAGTTAAAATATTACTAACTTTACAGATAAAAATTGGGGGAAAATGTCTAATATCTTTAGAGATAAGCTGGACAAGGGTTCTCCATAACATTATTTAAATATGGCAAACAAAAGGTAAAAAAACAAAAAAACAACAACCCCTAAGAAAATAGAATAATACTAAATGTGCAGTTGCCAAAAATACAGGCAAATTAATGCTGATTTTCAAACTGAGGTTTTGTGCTGTTTTAAAACCGCCAGACAAATGGAATCTGAACAGCCAGATTGTGCCACACATTTTCACTGGAAACTGTTCACGGAAACCCATAACAATTCCATTTAAAAAAACCACATGAAGCTCTGTAGTGCTAAATTCTTGGGAAAAAAACAAAACACCTCAGAAGTGCCACTTCATAAAAGATCCACCAGTAGGTTACAAATATACATGCAATTTTAATAGTTTCCTTACCTGTGTAAATACCTTTGGTCATATAATAAGTCTTAAAAAATGTAAACAACATTTCACAGTTTATGCTGTTTTATTATTTGTAAATCTGAGGTTTGATAAAGAATATTATCTAACATCCCCTTTCTACTCAGTTTCACTTTCTGGTTCTTTTGGAATAGCATAGTTCTGCAATCAAATCAAAGAGCTGTGATTAAATAAATTATTAGTTAAAATTAAATCACAAAACCCCAAATATTTAATTTTTAAACTGGGTTTTACACCTAAATTACTTGATAGCATCATTAAGAAAAACTTTAAGAAGTGCATAAGCCAAAGATGTAAACCAACATTTTCTGTTTGCCTGGGCAATTCAAGGTTAATGTGCGACTTTTCTCCTTAAAAATCAGAGCCTCTCATATACGTACAATTTTCACTAAGGAACTTTAAAACTGTTATGCACATACTAGCAAAAACGTTTATAAGCTAATAGCCAAAAGCAGATAGTGTCTTCATATTACAAAATTGCCGAGTTTCTAACACTTGTTTACACACTTACGAAATTAATGTCAGCTAGTCTCTATTTGAGACTGTTAACATTAGGCATGGAAATCCAACAATGTCTGTCTAATTTTATGTTCCACACATGGACTGCTTTGCCTTTTGAAATAAATGAAGTAACTAGTAATGAGATTAAGTTGTTTTATTTATCCTAAGGCTACAAATTTACTTTCAAGCTAGGCAACTATTACTACTATTCTTTCCCAATTTAAATAGCCTCCTCCTACACTGAAGAAATCTGAAAAACTAGTTTGTTGGCTTAAAAAAAACAAAACACCCCCCTATCTCCAAGTTAATTGTTTTGATGTTTGAGGAATGCATAATAATAAAACAAGAGAGGCAGGGAAATCAGGAGTAGATTTATATCAAGCTGTAGTATTTTTTTAATGGCCTAGATTTCAACAAATATATGCAGACTTGAAAAATAAAACCTATATTCAAATTAGCAACCTCTATTAGATTAAGGAAACTGCTGTGACTTAGCCATTTAGATGCAAGTGGACATCTGACTTGTTTCGATTCTACAAATGCTCTGAAATATTACTTATTTTTGCATATTTTGCCCATTTTCAGATGCAACTCTCTCTCAGAGCACAGTATTTATTATAGTTTATTTACATATTTTTTCTTAAAAAAAGAAAAAAAGCCTTAACAAATCCTGTTCAATTTTTGCAGTCAAGGCTTGACCTATAATACTCAATTGCTTGAAGTCAAATGCTTTCAGCCAGGATAAAAAAAAAAAGCACTTGATTGCTCACATTTACCGCCCCCCCCCCCATATAAAACAAATAAGGCAATTTTGTCTGTATTTGTTACATTATTAAAATATAAATTTGATTAGAAATGTTTCCCCTATTCTAAGAGTAGAAAAGTACTTAAACATTTTCAGGAAAAATTTACAAGATTATTGCCAGTGAACAATGTCAACTATGGAGACAAGTAAAGTACAGCTGAATGTGGGACTCTTAAGGATTGTACATGAGAGATCAATATCACTTATTATTGTTCACGTCACACTATCATTCTCTACTTGAGTTTGTGGGCCACCTTATTTTAAGAATTTTTAATTCTATAAGCTTTCAGGGTATTAGATCAGTGCAGGATTTTTTTTTAAATAAATAAATTTAGTCACCAGCTATAGTGACTGAACAACTGAAACATCTGTTAAAGCCAAACATAGCTCCATGTAGTCACAGGAGTCTACCAATGGGCAACAGACTGCAGGATCAAGCCCCATTTTTGAAATTTAAAAATGCAATCTGCACCAGAAAAAAAAATGTTTATATAAAGTTTTATGTAAAACATCTGTTTAAAAATAAGCTTAAAATCAAAGTTACAGATGTGTCAATACTCGATCACAGAAAAGGGCAGAACAGTACTCTCAAAAAGCAAGATGCTTGCTTTGTTTCTTTAAGCATGTGTATGTTTAATGTTATTAAACCTAAAATTCAATTTTTGTTGTAGACTACCAAACAATAAAGGGACAAGGAAACATGTTATTTGTCCGGGGGTGGGGTTTTTGTAAGGGAGAGGAAAATTACTTGAATTCAAACAAGAAAATTAGAAGTTTCAGAAAAACAAAATGACAGTTCCAAAAAAGGAAAGTGGGGACAACATTTATAAAAAATATTATTCCAGTGCTGATAGAAAAATGCATGTGATTGTACATATTTAATAGCATAACTAAAAGATTCATCATGTGCACTAGCTAATCCATAACTAGATAATCTTATCAGATGCTTCCTTCAACTGGACCCCTTTCTCATTTTTAGCATTTATTAAATAGTCTTTACAACTAATCTTCAACTAAAGTTGGGATTCTGTAACAAAATTCTGATGCTCACAAGAACTGGATGCTCACAAGATTCCTGATTAGGGGAGGGAGGCAGTTATGCACATGACTGTCACAAATGATCAAGACATTCACATGTAAGCTCTTTGTAGCAGAAACCACATAGTACTATATACTCGTATAGCATTTACCACAATGAAGTCTCAATCAATAGTACAAACTACATATTAGAATTCAAAGATACAGTTTTACAGATCTGAAACATACCATGTTAAAATTAAGTTTACTTTAATGTATGGGTCCTACAATCCTCATGAATAGAGCCATCCAAAGATGGAGCAAGTCACAGGTAAAAGTGTAATACAACCCATAATACAAAACTAAGCAAAAACTCTGATCACAGACTGATAAGTGAATGCATTAACCATAAGGAAATTACTGTAACTGGAATAGGACATTTTTCTTTCTTGATAGGCCTGAACTATTGGTGAAGTTGTTGCGATACATGCATCTTGTAGAGAAGAATCGATAGCTTGTCCCTTATTTCTAAAATCTGAGGAACTGCAGAAATACTGAGGCATTTACACTTATTTCTAAAACTTGTTCAATTACCAATTAAAGTAATAACAAAGTAATCAACTAGCGTAAAGATACCAGGAAAGTAACAATTCCATAAATATTATAAAGCAATCATTCCCCTCTGTACTTGAGTACAGTAGTCTTCTCCCCATGTCTGTAGCAGATCTAACCAAAGCACCACCAGACAGGACCTCAAAATCTTTCTTCTTCTTAGGTTTCAACATCTTATCACAACAGGATTGTTTGTGTGCATCAAGCAAGACAAAAAGAAAAAAAAAACCCATGAAAAGTAAAATAAAGGTGAAGTGCACTGATATACAGATGGGTAACCTCATATAAAACTCAATAGTGTTTCTTTCAGGTAAAATGGGGCCCAAATTTTCCACAAGGTTAATGTTTTTCCAATCCCATTTGGACAACAGGGCCACTTTTATCATTTGGGTATCACACATATCAATAATTCTTTAAGTACATCTCTATTAGGGTTCATTTAATACTGAGACAAGTAACTTGCCATAACTTATAATACGGGCACTATAAATGTAGTTCTAGCCTAAACTGTAGGCCTTCGGGAAGCAGTTTATAGAAGTAGGACATTTAACTTCTTAAGTCACATTTCTGCCTCACCACTTTGAAGTAATATGCAAGACAACTACAATTTAAAATTTATTTATATTTCTAAAAATCTTGAGCTTATTCTATGTATTTAACTGTATCTTACATGCAAAGTTAAGCATGTTTATACTGTACTTGCAGAATTATTTGAGGTCTTTCCCATTTGCCTTGCTCTGTCATGGCAACTTTTTTTCTTTAAAGAAAAAAACCATGATTACAAAAACACAGAATACAGGAGGTGGTTTGTAGGACAGGGGTCCTCCAACTGTGGCACACATACCCCTGCGAGTATGCAAGACATATGAGGGGCACATGGGAAAAATTGTGTAATGGTGGATTTAATTGTGATAACTGGCATTTAATGAATTAAAATATAAAGTGTATGCTAGGTATGAGGGCAGCTGGTACATCTGGAAGTGGGTAACTATGCAATAAGAAAAAGTTTGGGAACCTGTTGTAGGATATGTAGCACCTGAAGTTACTTTTAACCCACTATATGTGAAATGTAGTGATCTTAATGGTTTCTGTGCCTGATAAACCATATCCATAGTTTTTATTTATATTTAAAAGTCACAAGCAAACAGTAGGCTTTTAGGGATAGGAGGCAAAAATTATATATCCCTTTGCAGTATTTGCAATAAACATATTCCAAATCCTATGAAAGTGAAACTGAGTAGAAAGAGTCAACTTCCTACTCCTGACATCTTTTTCTATTCCTATGGGGAGGACATACGCAACCGCCAGGAAGAGGCTTTAGGGGACTATTACAAGGCAGAAAGACTCTGAGACTCCACACTGCACCAGGAACAAAAAAAACCTTAAGAACACATTCAAGTGGAGATGCTGCTGAAAGCAGGGTTTATACCTAGACAGTCCCAGAGTCACCTCTTGAGGGGCTCAATGCAGGTGAGGGGCCTACTGCCAGGGGTGTATTCAACACCCCGTGACACGGGAGCTTGTCCCAGGCTGGCAGTGACCAGAGGGAGCCATAAGCACAGGATGAGCAGGGCCAGCCGCTCCTTAGAGCTGCTGAGAAAAGGGGCAGGAGGCCAGGGCCGAAGCAGGGAGAGCGCTCACAAAACACCGCATCGCAGGGAAGCGCCCCCTGGGCGCGGGCGGGACGCGCCGCTCAGACCCCGGGCCTGGGAAGGAGGCGGCGGCGCACGAGCGTCCTCGTGGGGCAGAACGAGGAAAAAGCAAAGCGCGCAGCAGAGACCGAGACGCCCGGGGGCGCTGGGCTAACCGCAGTAACCGCAGACGGAGCGAGGGGGCGCCCGGGGCCCCACCCGGAGCACAGGCCGCAGCCGCGAGGGCCGGCGCGGAGAGAGGGCAGGCCAGGCCGGGCGGGCCCGCTCCCCACCGCCTGCGCAGTACGGCTGCGCGTGGCCACCCGAGGCGCGTTTGTGTTGCTCTCCCCCGCCAGGCGCAGCCCCGCCGCCACCACGTCCCCACCCGAGGGGGAGCGGGAGGAGGGGAAGCCGCTGCGTCCGGCTCGAACATGGCGACGGGACGAGACGGGTGGGCCCCGGCCACGGCCCCGCTCCTACCTCAGGCCGCGCGGGGGTCGCTGTCGCACCAACGGCTCCACGCGGCGCGAGGGGGGGGCCTGCGCGAGCCTCGCACGCGACAGCCCCGCACCAAGGCCTCGCGAGAGCACGACCACCCGCACACGCGCCCGGCCGCGCCGACTGCTCCCAGCCCGATCCTCCCTCCCACCGTGTCGCCGCCTGCGCGCGTTCTCGCGAGACTACCAGTCTGCTCGCGCAACCTTTCGCCAGCTCACTAGAGTCTCGCGAGAACTGCTGCTTTCCCGCGCGTGCGGCCGCCGAATCTCCACCCTAGCTCTTACTAATATCGCGATAGCTCTTCGAAGGACCCGTAAGGAACCTAGTGGGCAGGCGCTGCTCAGTTAGGCGCGGCCAGGAGTGAAATTTGCATGTCCCCGCCCCGAAGTGGCGCGTAGGGGAGGCGTGGCTGTCGGCCTTCGTGGTGACTGCCCACTCCAGTGAGGGCGACTCTGGCACCGCCTCGGTTGTTGCTTGCCAGCGTCTCCACCTATGGCCTCACAGAGCTCTGCACTGTTCACTTAGCATTGAATCAGATGGTTTGAGGTTGGGGTTACAAGTGAAAATCCTTTTCGGATTCCCCCAAACTACGTGTCTCTGCCCCCAGGGGACTCTCCTGAAGAAGCCTGGGCAGGGCACTTCGTGACCCAAAGCTGGGTTTTTGATTGCCAGCCTGGCAGCTGGAGAAGAGAAGCAAGGCTACATGCCAAAAGAAACTTTAACTATTAACCCTTACCGGCTCCGTAATCAGAGTCATAATAGTCAGTGGCAAACCAAGCTGGGGAATCTCAGTCACCCTGCTCAGTTACATGGGAAGGGAGCATCACCCAGGGCTGCATCTAGGGGCTCTACCACCTGCACCAGCTTAGTCAATTCTGGGCAGGGAGGCCCACCCACTACAATATCCCCCTCAGACCTTTGTACCCTCTGCATACTGATAAGGGTGTGCAGATAAGGAATATACAAAGTTTCCACTATGAAACAACCACAGTCAAACATGCAGGGCATAATCCAGTACACATGTAACACCCACCCTGGGCTGCATACTGTGTGTTTTGATATGGGCAAGACGGCCCCTGTTGTCCTGGCCATGTGCTCAGCATATGACAAGCTGGGGCTTGTATCTGGGGGAGATACATAAAACCCTCCGGCTTCATTGGCCAGAGGATGCTTCAGACAGATTGGTTGGGAGAAAGACTGAAATGTGTCCCTCTGGGATTACACAAGGTTCTGGTGATGTTATACCAGGTACATAAGAACAACCCACTAAGGTTTGAGGGTGTGGCAGGGCACTGGTTGTGCCTGCCACTTTAAAGGCCTGGAGCTGGCAGCTCCCAGATGCCTGATGAGGGCAGCCATTTTGGAGCTGGGGCTGGCCATATAAACAAGGCAGCTCTGCTTCTGGAGGCAAGGCAACAACGTTGCCTGGCTAGAGACTGCTGCTCTCATCTGGAGTTAAGGGAGCTGTAGGGGGTGGTAAGGAAGCTCCAGGTCCTGGGCATGACCTAAAACTGCACCCTGCCAGGAGTGGGTGGCCTGGTGGGGCTCTCAGTGGTGTGGGAGCCCCCAGGAAATACCAAGCCAGTTACCACCTGTGGGTTGGAGCACCTTAGCCCCTACAGCTGAGTGGGTTACCCCTTTGTGTGGAAGGCCTGAGGGTGAACCCCTGGAAAGAGAGAAAAGGGCCATAGACTCAGGCCTCTTTGAACTTCCCCTGACTGGCCCATGCTAGGGCCAGGACTGGAAGGGTTGAAGGGCCAGGGGCCCACTGTGAGGGATGCCCAAGAGCTGAGGGCCTGGGGTTCTGACTGCCTGGGAGGTGGGCCAGGGCCAGTAAGCCAAAGGTCCTGGTGGGGGGACCACACCCAAAGGGGAACCAGCTCAGGGAGCTAGGTTGCCCTGTATGAAGGTGGAAGAGACCACCTGATGAGAGGAACCCAAGTAGGGGTTCAACAGTAAGATTGTCTATGCAGGGACTTGGGGAAAG
The DNA here is from genome assembly GCF_001723915.1 of Gavialis gangeticus. Lineage (NCBI taxonomy): Eukaryota > Metazoa > Chordata > Crocodylia > Gavialidae > Gavialis > Gavialis gangeticus. Next base: position 44,124,504 of record NW_017729000.1, on the reverse strand, counting down.
TCTGTTCACCAGGGCCCCCCTTGGAGTCACCAGGAACAATGGCCACAAGCTGAGGGATGATAGGTTTAGATTAGATGATAGGAAGAACTACCTCACCGTAAGGGTGGCCAGAGCCTGGAATAGGCTTCCCAGAGAGGTGGTGCTCTCACCTTCCCTGGAAATCTTCAAGAGGAGACTGAATAGGCACCTGGCTGGGGTCTTATGACCCTTCCCACCCCCAGTGCTCCTTCCTGCCCATGGCAGGGGTCAGACTAGATCATCTGTCTAGGTCCCTTCTGACTCATTGATTCTATGATTTTTGAGACCCACTGTGGGGACTGGTGACTATAAGAACTATAGATGCTATGTGTGAGGCTTGGGCTGTGGTGTAGGGGAGGAAAGGAGCTGCAGATAGTGCCCCGTGGCATCGGGGCAGGAAACGGGCAGCCTCCTGCTTGATTAACATGTATTGACTAACTAACATCAAGGCATGGTGGGTGAGAAGGCAGGTGGTTAGCCCAGGAACAGGTGGGCAGGCCACACTTAGATCAGCTCTGAGCAGGCCCCCTGTTACAGGGGGCTATTATTCATCTGCCTGCTGAGAGCTGCCCAACTGAACTGGGAGCCAAAAAACCTGCTCCTCGTGAAGGGGGTCTTACTCCTGTCTTCAAATAGTGTTTGCTTGCCTCTCCAGTGAAGGGAAAGCTTCAGGTAGAGGGAAGAAAGTCTGTTTTGGAGTTTGAGACTCCTATTTCTTCCTCTTGTCACATCTTTTACTTTTTCTTTTTTTTAAATGGGTTAATGCCATGGGGGTATTAATCCCTTAAGCAAACTGCCCAGAATGGGTCCTATCAGTTAAGCCCCCCTCTCCAGCCCATTGCTGAAGGATGGGTATAAGGGTGCAAGCCCCTAGAACTGCCTTTTGGGTGAGCTGCCAGTCCCAGACTGCCTGGGCATGGGTGAAGCCTATGAACTATGCCTTGTAGTTTGTAGTGTTTTAAATTGTATTTAGTGTTTTTTCTTTGGCTTTTTTGGTCTTTGTTTTCTGTAATAAACTTATCTTCTGTGTTTACTCTGCTTGCGAGGATGGGGTCTTGTTAATGTGGAACACCCTAGTAATTCAGTGTTTCCCAGGTGGTCTGGGTAGGGGCTCAAGCCGAGGTAAAATATAGTTAGACCCCAAAATTAAACCCGGCCCTTGTTGCTGCCAACTGGTGCCCAGCAGAAAGTTTACACACAAGAAATATGAAATTTTGAATACATATCCCTATGAGCATGGAACCTACTTGAATGACTGGGGGCATCATTACATTATTTGACTTCTTGGTTCAGTTTTACACCATGTTAAAATTACACTATGGTTTTTCTCCGTTGGTTTTCCTTATTAAATATGCAGCAGTCTTCTCAGACAGAAATATAGGCCAATATAAGGATTTTTGGATAAACACCTGTCATGTCTTTTCACTATGTATGTTTAAAGTTATTTGTTTGGAATTATTTTTCTCTACTTTGTTTCTGATTTTTAAATATATTTGAGGTGGAGAGGAGTTTTTTGGGTGATCCAAAAAGGATTTTGCCTCATAATCCCAGCCCACTCTACTCCTCATTCACAAGAATGTACGTATCATGCAAGTCTGGGTGTCTGTCAGTTGGCAGGCTGGCATACACAAACTGAGCTTTAGGTTGGGCAATGCCCTGGCCACTCTTCTTCAGGAGACTCCCCTGGTGGCAGAGATGTGTGGTTTGGAGTGATCCAAAAAGGATTTTCACTTGTAACCCCAGCCCCAAATCATCTCATTCAGTGCTAGGTGAATAGAACACAGCTCGGGATGGGTGGGCATTGGTTGAGAGGCTGGCAGACAAAAGTCGGGCTTTGGGTTGGGCAGGGGCCTCCCAGAATTCTTCAGGAGTCTCCAGGTGGCAGTGTTGTGTGTTCTGGTGTGAACCAAAAAGGATTTTACCTGATAATCCCACCCAAAATTCAAATCCATATTCAGGGCTAGGTACTGAGCACATAGGCCTGTGGCCTGTCAGTTGTCATGTTGGCACTCACAAATTGAGTGTCATAGTTTCATAGTTCCTAGGGTTGGAAGGGACCTGAGATCATCTAGTCCGACCCCCTGCCATGGCAGGAAAGAGTACTGGGGTCAAACGACCCCAGCAAGGTGTTCATCTAACCTCTTCTTAAAAACCCCCAGGGTAGGAGCCTGCAC
>NW_017729000.1:44118540-44121195 GCF_001723915.1 Gavialis gangeticus | reverse complement strand
CCCCACATTACCTGGGACCTTCTTTTTACCCCCTATGTATTTAAAAAAAGACTTCTTATTGTCCTTAATCTGGGAAGCTAGTCCCAGTTCCATCTCTGCCTTGGCCTTCCTAACTACCCCCCTACATCCCCGAGCAACTGCAGAATAGCCCTCCTTGGTGATGACCCCTTCTTTCCATTGGGTGTAAGCCACCTTTTTAGCAAGGAGACATTCCCGGATGCTTTTGGTGAGCCATGGGGGCTCATGCGCCCTCCTGTTCCCTTTGATCCTCATTGGGATTACCTTCCTTTGGGCTTGGAGGATCGTCTCCTTGAGGAGAGAGTCCCCCGATGCCAGAACATGTAATCTGGGTTGACCCAAAACAGTTTTCCACCTGTAATCCCAGCCCAAACCCAACCTGTTATTCAGGCCTGGGGGGCCTGGGACTTGGCAGCATGGCACTCTCAAACTGAGCTTCAAGTTGGACAGGACTCTTCCCAGGCTTCTTCAGGAAAATCTCCCAATGGCAGGGATTTGTGTTGGGGTGAGCCGAAGATTTCCACCCACAATCCCAACCCAAACCCAGTTCTTTATTCAGTGTTCTGTACAGAGCACACAGGCCAGGGGCCTGTGAGTTGGCAGCCTAGTACTCACAAACTGAGGTTCAGATCAGGCTGGACTCTGCTTAGGCTTCTTAGGAGGAGTCCCCCAATGCCAAAGATGTGCTGTGAGGTGACCCGAAAAGGATTTCCACCCCTAAACCTAACTCCTTTTTCAGGTCTGGAGGCTTGTGAGTTGGCAGCTTGGTAATCAGACTGAACATTGGGTAGTGTAGGATTCTGCCCAGGCTTATTTGGTGGAGTCCTCTGATATCAGATGTGTGTTTTGGGGTGACCTGAAAACAATTTCCATCCCTATTCCCAACCAAACCTAGCTCCTTTTTCAGGCTTGGGGGACTCTAAGTTGGCAGCCTGGCATGCAGAGACTGAGCCTCAGGTCAGGCATGACTCTGAGACTTCTTTGGGAGATTCTCTTGGTGGCAGATTCTTGTGCTTTGGTTTAATCTGAAAAGGATTTTCACCCATAATCCCAGCCCAAATGCAGTTAGTTCCTTATTCAGGAGGGAGAATCATCATGCAGACTGGCACATACAAACCAAGGTTTGGGTTGGGGAGTGCCCTGCTCAGACTTATTCAGAAATGTCTTCCAGTGATGTAGATGTGTTTTAGTGTGACCCGAAAGAGATTTTGCACCATAATGCCAACCTAATCTCGGGTCTTTTTTTTCAGGGTTGTGTACTTGATACACTATTGTTTTAGATTTTTATTAGTAAATACACATTTGTCATGAAAACCTAACTCTTTAGCCTGTGGAATTCATTAGTTACTAACAGCCTAACAAACTTTAATTGTGTAAGGGCTAGCTTTGAAAAAGGAATAAGGAACTGGGAACAAGGTACCAACTTCTGCCTCATCAGGCACATTCTGTCCAGTTTCATCATCTGACTGAACAATTGATTCTTCCAGAGTTTAGGGGGCAATTATAGAGGGAAAGGGAATTTGAACCTGATCTTCAGTACAGCAGAGACCAGCAGCTTCCTCATTTGAGTCTGGAGCACAGCAAGATGGTTTGGCTGCTTTGAAGAAAGGAGAGGATTAGTGCAAAATCTGTGCAGAGCAACTGCAGGGAATGTAGAATTTCTAAGGTCAGCACTAAAGTTTCAGCACTCCTATCAATCTGACCTTGGACAACATTTACCCAAGTTAGTTAAATGCTGTAGGTGGCACTGTGCCCTAGCATGGGAAGAGTAAAAAAAAAAGCTCTTTTAGGTGAGACATCCTACAAATTGACTTACAGCTGCACAATAAAAGTTGTATTTAGATGGTAAACTCTTTTGAAAACATCAACAGCTAACTTTGGGTTTCAGAAAAATATTGAAGTGATAAATTCCTTGACCTTTTTCCAAGCACAAGAAGAAAGGGGCAGTAAGTCAATTCTCCTGGTTTTATTCCATTTCTTTTCATGTTGGACTACATCCACTACCTCCCAATTTATTGTGTAATCCTTAAAACAGAGGGATATATGACTATGAGCTTTATTAATCTTGTCACAGAGCAATCCATATGATAATGGCTCTTCTTCCATCCTACTCGAATTAAATAATTATTTTAACTACCTCAGTAGTTTTTCCAAGACAGTCTTCCTTCTCCCAATTGTTTCAAAGCCATGGAACATGAAGGAAATTTATCCAGGACATTCTCACTATATCCATATCCAACTGTAGCAAGGACAATACCCAATGAATGTATGCATGGTAGCCTCCTTACCTCAGCCCCCATGGTACCAGGAAGTTTGAGAACTGCTAGGAAAGGTACCCTATCTGAAGCCATGAGTAGGGTCTAGTATTGGGAAAAGCTTTCTTCCTCTCCCAAAGCCTAGAAAATCCACGGTGAAATCGTCATTCCCATCATAAACTGGACTCCCAGGGTTCTAACTTTTCCCCATCCAAGGTTCCTGGTTTCCTATATACCATGAAAAAATGCCTGCTGCTGATCCTATATATAGCTCCAACAGGAATTTAAAAGATGCATCACAGAATCAATTTAAAAAAATCTACACTTACAGGTACATTAAATGTCATTGACTCCAAGATGAACATGGGCCGGCAGTGTGGGG
>NW_017729000.1:44103636-44104342 GCF_001723915.1 Gavialis gangeticus | reverse complement strand
ACATTGTTTTATCAGTTATGGTAGCCATATAAAACAATTGAAAATTGGAAAAAAAAACAGTGTAAACCTACCTATCCAGAGATACTTTTGGGGATGTCTTTAGTGGGAAGGGTAAGCTTGCTTGACAGAACACAGGGGTGTCAAGGGGCTCCCCTGGATTTGGCACATGCCCCTAGATTTGCTCGTAGGTGCCTAATGTTGACCTGACTTTCACTGGTTCTCAGCACCTATAAAGCTATCACTTCACTGGAACTCTTCAGAGCCTTAAGCACTATGGGCACTTATTAGGGCTGTCAAATGATTAAAAAATGTGATCACAATTAGTTGTGTGATTAAAAAATTAGTCGCAATTCATTGCAATTTTAATCGCAGAACTAAAAACTCAAAATTATATTCAGAAAAACTAAAAAATTATGCAGGTAACTTTGTATGGGTGGGGGTGGGGTTTGTGCAGGGCGGGGATTTGTGAAGGTGTAGGGGGTTGGGGGTGTGTGTGGAGTTTGGAGCCCCGGGGGAAGGGTGGGCGGATCTCTGCCTGCCCTGGCATGATGCAGGGTATTATGGGTCAGAAGTGACTGAGAGGCAGCAGCAGGGCTGTGGGCTGTGGCTTGGGAATGACCAACTCACACACACACACCACTGTCGCAGAGCACTCAGGTGCCCTGCGCCTGAAAGCGGAGACAGCTCGGGAGAGACCCCTAGTGGC
>NW_017729000.1:44087775-44103559 GCF_001723915.1 Gavialis gangeticus | reverse complement strand
AGGAAGGGGCAGGGCTTAGCCTTTCTTAAGCCCAGGCAGGAGGCCAGGAGGGCAGTTCCTCTCCTGCGGCCGTGGGAGTAGGAACTCGGCTAGGACAGAGAAAGGGGAGAACTCTGACGGTGTGAACATTCCCCGGTTGCTGTTGGGGTTGGGGAGCTCTCCCTCCCTCTCTCTCTAGTAGGGATTGAATCTTGTTTGACCAGATGGTCTAGCTTTTATGTTGTAGCCCAGGGGCTTTGTGTTTTTACGTTCACTGTTTTGACCGGAGGACCAGGTGAGGCTATTAGGGGTTGGAGGAGGCCTCATAGGAGCTCCACGGTAGTGTGGGGACCCTAGTGCCAGAGAGGGCGCAACATTTTAGGGGTGCATTGACCCCAGCCCCAGAGCAGGAGGGGGGCAGTGAGGAGCCCCAGGAGTAAAGGGGAGGGCCAAGACATAACAGGGCCCAGGTCAAACCACGTCAGCACCATCTGCGAGGCTTGGGCTGCAGTGTAGGGGAGAAAAGGAGCCTCAGGCAGCACCCCCTGTCACCGGGGCACTAAAATGGGCAGCCTCCCGCTGATTACAACACTCTATTAATCAAATAAGATCAAGGCGTGGCAGGAGAGTAAGCAGGCGGTTGACCCATTACAGGAGGGTGGAATCACTCCCAGAAAGGCTCCAATAGTGATACTCCTGTCACAAGCACCCAGCAGGTAAGTCTGTGGAGGTGGAGGGGCGGGGGGAGAGGGAAGTGGGGGTGGCGGATTGAGGCCCCCATGGTGCGCAAGGGAGTGGGACAAGCAGAGGCAGATCCCTCTCATGGCACTTCTGCCTAGCTACCTATCCTTCTATTTGGAGAGGGGAGCACATACTTGGGTGCACCCAGTGTTACACATGCATTGCTGGTTAATTGTGCTCAGGGTCATACTGATCAGAGTTGGGGTTAGTAAGATTTTTTTTCCATATTAGATGGGCAAAGATCATCTGGGCATGTAACCCATCTGCTTGCCATGGCAGCCTTAGGCACCAGTGGCACCCCAGTCTTCTGATTTCTGCATCTAGCACAACACTTCACTCTTGATGACTGAAATGGTAACCCAAGTTTTGGGCTCAAAACACAAGTTGCTAGGTGAATTTAAATAGCCTATGATAGTTGGGAGGTCAGATTAGATCAGTGGCAGACAACCTTTTTGGCAGGCATGCCACAGTTTAGCCTAAAACTGTCCTTGAGTACCAGTCCCATCCTCTTTTTCTGCCTAATCTGCTGCTCTACTTTCTTCCCCGTGCCCTGTACTCCCAGTTCAATCTGCTGCCCTGCTTTTTATTTCGTTCCCTTTCTTCTCTGCCCAATCTGTTGCTCTGCTTCCTGCCCTGTGTGTCACTTTGCCTCTCTCTGGTCTGCTGCATGCCACACACAGAGGCTGCTTGTGCCACTTGTGGCACACATGCTGCAGGTTGGCCACCTCTACATGAGATGCTGACTGCGTAGTAGCCCAATACTACTGTCCAGCAGCATCACGTGGCAACACCTATGATGTAACAGTACTGCACAGTAGCATCACGAAAAAGATGTTCGTGCACAGTAACTTGAGTTACTGTGCAGTCATTTAGTACTTGCTTATACAGTGCAGACTGAGGAGAGAGCAGCTCCTTTTGGCAGCTCAACTGCTTTAAACCTCAAGGCCCCCCTCTCCCCACCCTCCTGCCAGCCCCACGACTTCAGCTTTACAGGAGGCTTTCACACTCACACCTTGAAGCTGCTCCACCACTCAGTTTGCCAGGGCCAAACAGTCTGCATAAGACCAGCAGCAGCTGGAAGTTTTTGGCTTTCAGATAAATATTGGTGCACACTTCTCCACAGACAATTGAATGGAGGGGCTGCCTCTACAGCTCTGGGGCTAGCTCTGCATGGTTTTCCAGGAAAATGACATTCCACCTTAAGTTCTCCTGCTGGTCATCCCCTATCTGCAGTAAAATCCTTGGCAGTCCCAAACCCAGGACTGGTGATCCATAGACTAGAGATAGTTCCAGAGCAAGCCATCCTCATTGGCTGCCTGTATAGCTCATCTTTGGGTGGGTCACCACCATCCTGTGAGAAAACACCACTCTGGTCTGTTAAGTGTTGTGTAAAATGAAGTGTCTATCTGAACCATTTGCTGCTGCTCTTTTCAATGCTGCTCATTGGCATGGTGGAGGAATTGCACTGAAGTGTGTGCTCAAGCAGTGGGAAGCAAGACATTGATTTCATCATAATTTGGTGGTAATTGCCGGTGTGCCCAAGGAGGTTGGGATAGGATGTGTCAGTGCTGCTGTCTTATAGTTTGAAAACAGTGCCATCTCTTTCTCATGGAAGCTGAACTTGGAGACTTCTAGTCACTTTCCTCCAGTGTTCCACTATGCACAGCAGCAATGTACATAGGAAGCAGTGTTGCAAAGGACCCTGGCACATCAATACCCCTGCAGTCTGCACATTTCAGATTTTTGTCCTCTTCGTTGTACATGTCCTCCACAGCAATCCAACACAACTCACCCATTTCTGTGTGGCTATCATAATGCAATTCAGTCCAGATTTATGCCTCAAGCTTTGTTTCTTAAAACTTAGCCCACTTGTGTACCTGTGGCCTGTGTAACTAGCTTTTCACTTTAATGGCAGTACTGTGGACAGTTGGTTACCTGTGCATCTCTTTAGGGAGCGCTATTGTGTTTGCTGACATTAACAACTAAAATGGTGTGCCATTTTAAGAGGGCGTGACACAGCAAACCAGGAAATTTAAATCCAGCCTTCCCCAAATGCAAATCTCCAAATTAAATCTGGAGCTTGGCTCATGAAATTACATGGATCCACTGAGTCCTCCATGAGGATACCTCTACAAGCATTCTGCTTAATCCATGGGGCATGGAGCAAGAATGAAGGAGTGCTAGCACAGGCCAGTAATGCAGTGGCTTTTGCTGCCAAGTCAGACGCTTGCAGAGGTCATGCTGAAAGGCACAGCTCTGTAAATAAAGAGAATTACAGTATGTGAGGTGTTTGACAGCATCAAAACTGAATGATCTAAAATCAAGCCAGTGTCAGATTCAACCCTTTCAAAGGTGGTTCCTAAACAATCCAAAAGAAGATAAAGAATATAGGAATGTAATGGATGTGAGATGTAGAAGCAGGGGAAAAAGCAATGGGCATTGTGTACAAATGGCAGAGATGATGGATGACTCCTCTAATCACACTTTACACTTAAGATAGCACCTTTTACCCGAAGTTCCAAAATTACTTCTACACAATTGCCCAAGGCTTCCATCACTTCCAGGAGGTCAGTAAATGCTCTGACCCCTATTTTTTCAGATGGGAAAATTGTTGGAGGCATGGAGAGGTTAATGCAGGAATTTTTGTGTTGTGGGGATGTGAGAAGGCTCTGGTGTTGTGTTTGGACTCAGCATATGTTTGTGCCCTCAAAAGGGTTTGGGAAATGCTTCCTGGTCTCAGGAGCACTCTGAGGAGAGTCTAACCTGACAGTGCTGTTCCAGGGTGTAACTAGCTGGTCATGAACTCCACCTAGTCAGGTGCACTAACTTGACGCCAGGGCCACAGCTAAATAAGCTGCAACCAGTCAATCCGCTCAGGCACCAGCCACTTGCTGGCTGGATCTCACTCCTGAGTAGAAGCCCAGATTTACAGAGAAGCATGTCTGGGAGAGAGACAGAGCGAGAGACAGAGCTATTCTGAGACAGCTGTTGGGATCAGGCTCTGTAGCAAGGGATGGCATGGGAGCAGAGGGTTCTACATGGGAAAGGCAGCAGGGTATGAGGGAAGAGAGGCTACTTCACATTTCATCTGTGCTATATCATTGTGGTCTAAGTCATGGGAGGAGGCAGGGGAAGCAGGCTAGCTTTGGAGCAGAGGAGGAGGAATAGTGACAGTGACTTGCCAATAAGGTGTATGAGCCAAGGAGGACCTTCCTTGGTCTCCCAGAGAGTCAAACGATCCAGCAACACAGGCATACTCCAGAAATCACCCCAGTATCTGGGATATGTTGAAGGATGACCTGGACCCATAGAAGCTTTGCCATTCATTCTCATCCGCATTTTCACCTGCAGAGCCTCTGTATGACAAACCTTTAGGATCAGCCAACTCACTCTCTCACTGCTGGCAGATGCTCCTGAGCACCTGGCTGAGGTGGGCTGATGCACTGTCTACTTGCAGCCTTTCTGGATACACAGGAGGTCTAGGAGGCAGTCTGTTCTAGCATCTCTGGGAATTATAAATGTGATTCATCCCCCTCAATACCTGTCACCTTAGGAAATTTTCCTACTCTGTGACCAGGCAGTCTATGAGGCTGCTGAGTGCTCTGTCACTCTGCCCCACGTGCACTGTTTGCAGGCAGGCCCATATGGCCTGGTTCTGAAAGAGGATCGTCCCCCTCCATTATGTACCTGCCAGTGGAACAGCCTCCTCTGAATGCACACTGCATGGCCCCACATGATGGGGGCTAAAGATGGAAAGCAGCTGATGGATAAGATAAAGGAACTCCTAGACAGTGGTCTGGGGGAGCAAGGCCAGCAGTTGGTTGGATTTGCTCCAGCGCTATCAGGAACAGGCTCATTATCATTGCTGTAGCAGGTGAAAATATGATGCAGTGCAAGGACAAATCGTAAGAACACAGGGAAGTCCATAGTTCTGCTTGTTTCTTGGTTTTATTGTTCCAAGCTATGCCGCCTGCATGACTCTTCCAGCATGGTGAGATGTGTGAGCAACAGGTTATGGAGGGCTTCTGCTGGCCATTAGCTCCACCCAGGGCCATCCCTAGTGGGGGCAAATTGGGCCAACTACCTTTGGGGGGCCCCATGGACAGTGCTGTACAGGCCTTGCTGCGGATGCCATGTGCCGCCACTGCCGAGCGCCATTGGCTCTGCCGCTGCCGCTGCTGCCAAACACTGCTGGCTTTGCCCACTTGCGAGCAACCCCACCGCAGCCCTGCACAGGCTGATATGCCCCAGGCCCCACACACCCCTAGGGACGGCTCTGGCTACACCCTTATACGAAAAACAATCTCAAACTCTCTGGGTCACAGCTACAGAAAGAGCAACTAGAAGATTTCATTCTAAACAAGTCTGCTAGAAAACAATGGGCAAGAACATGTTGCAGGGACTAAAGTCTGAATGGGAGAGCATGGCCTGTACCTTCTCTGCTTTTGACTGTACTGCACTGAATGCAAAACGGCTGCCTGTCTCTGCAGGCCAGGGGGGTAACAACGCAGCTGGGCATTGTGGCACCTGTGATATACTTCCAGCTGCCACGGTGCCGCCAGCATGATCGTGGGACAGCGATGGCAGTGTTCCCCTTTCCCCCACAGACAAGTCACCCTGCCCTAGGTACTGCAGGCAGCAGCCTCCTTAAATATTTAAAGGTACAGGAGACAAAGAAAAAAGACTAGTTTCTGAGCTAAATGCGCCACGCTGACTAGTTTGAATTCAGTGCAGATCAAGGGCCACTGAGAGTTGTGGCAACCTGACAGCTGTTTGGTGGTCTCATTGCAAAATTAATTTTGTTACAATTAGCAAAGAGACAGGCTCAAATGCAGACACAAAACTAAATCCAGTTGTATGGGGAGTGTCAGGAGGCTCCTGAGGTTAATTCTGTGGCTAAGCAGATTTCAGTTTCTAGCATTGCTAATCTTCCATCCCTAGCCTCAGACTCTCTGCTGGAAAATATTTCAAAAAAGAAGTAAATGTGGAGTGGGTGGGGTTGGGCTGGGCTGGGGGCTGCAAGTCTTTTTCAAGCAATAATGGTTGTTTCAACCATTCAGTCAGAATTAAACCAGACTTTCAGTGTTCTTCCAAAATGTTACCCCTAGAACTAACATTTCATTTCCCACAGGATGACATGGCCTAGCAAGTGACCTATTTCATTTTAAATAGAAACATTAGTCTAACTGCTTCCTTCTGGTTCATGCTGAGTATTCCCATTGTTTGCATGGTGTTGAGTTTCTAATGATGGCAACAGACTTTCTTATAGCCTACCATCATCACCTCTGTGAACAATCAGGGTAGTTCCTTCAAGAGAACAGGGGCAATCTATCTTGGATTTGAGTGCCTTGCACATAATAGAAGGAATCAAGAGGCCCTGCTCTGCCATCCAGAATGGGTGGCTGCCTAAGGCAGCAAAAAGTCCAGGAGAAGCAAGGTGATGAGAGTAGCTGGTTGCCTAGAGCAGCAGATAGAGTGACCCTAGGCATTGGAAGATGGCAGCATTTTCTGGCAAGTTCAGTGCCATCTCAGAGCTGTGACAGCCCAAACTAGTGAGATTCCAGACATTTCAGAGGAAGGTTTTATATGTCTCAGTGGAACACAGAATATGTGGCAAAACCTTTCACCACCAAAAATAAGGACATTTTAGAAACTAATCCCAAGTAACAGAAGGACTGTAGTGGATTACAGAGATACCCACAGTAGCTTTAAACAAGCTAACTCAGGCAGTTCACAGAGCTTAGCCTGGGCAAATTAACCCTGCTGCAATCGCAGTGTAAGTCATAATCACAGCCTCCCTCTCAGGGAGTGACTCAGAAGGGCTTGTCTCTGCACTTACCCATTTTAGTAGTCCAGACTGGGAGATTTTGTCATTGACTTCAATGGAAAACAGGATTGGCCACAGTAATTTCTTATCACTACCTGATACATTTGATTCCATGAGAGTGCTGTGAAACACATAAACAGAAAACTAACTAAACTGAAAACCTGTTTTACAATTATCAGCACTGGCTGTATAGATTTTTTTCAGAGTGAAGCCTGTACGTGTTGTAAGCTCATCATTTCCTGTGTTCATTCTCCCACCCCTCTACCAGCCTTTCAGCATGGATTTGTGCTAATACCCCCTTTCTTAAGTGGCTCCAAATAATGAAATGGATCTCATTGGGCTCTCCAGTCTTCAACATAGAAGAAAAACAGCTTTCTGCATGACAGTAGTAACTTCAGATAAGAGGTTCTTTTCCCTTTACAGCTTATAATTCAGAAATAATTAGACTTTCCTGTATTGAAGAATTAATTCAGCCCTTCTCTTTCCAAAACACCCAAAGAAAATGAGACTTCTAAACCTTGAAAAATTGATTCTTTGGTAGAAAATTAAATCGGAGAGAAAAATATTGATTAGGAATGGAAAAATTTGTACAACCAGAAAGTGACAACCGAATAAAACTTCTTCAAATGACAAATATTCTCTTGGCCCTTATCTTGTAACATGATTAGAGTGCACATGATAGTTATATATGCCTCACCATTTTGACAGAGAACTGTCCATTTCAAGCTCTGTGTAACCCTTTGAAAAGACAGACTAACCCAAGAAGCTTTTAGCTAACCTGGACTGAAATCTCCACTGTCGGGATCTCATCACAAGATGGCATTACAGCCTTAGAAGCTGAGCTGGCTGCTATAATAAGCCAAAGTTCTTCTCCAAATCCCTTGATGCCTGTCCCCAGATGTCTGTTGATAAACCCCTGGACATAACCCTACCTGCTGAATTCTCCCAACAGATTCCAGGATGCGGCGCTTTGTTTTGGTCATACTATTTAACTCCAAGGTTGCCATTAAAGTGCGCAGAAGTTCCAGATGTAGCGTGAAGTTGCTCGACTAATCTGTGAGCAATCTCATCGCACTGGTTTCAACTAGTTATGTTGCTACCAAGTAACAACAGCTCTTGACACACATGGCATCTTACTCTTGACATGTAACCCCCCAGCTCCTTCAGTGATGTATGCGCCTTTGAGCAGCCACTGCTAATCAGACCAAATGGGAGTTGTCTTTTTCTTTCTTTATTTTTTTTATTTTGTCTCAAGCCAAATTAGCCAAATTGGTTCTGAATTATATCAACTGAGCAGAGCTCAAATAGTCAAGTCTTTCTGTCTGTACAATTGGCAAGTATCCTATCTGCCAGACTCTTCAGCCTGGGGCTTCAGATACTTCCAAATCCATGGCAGGAAGCCTGTGCAAGCCCCAAGCCTGGAGGCTTTGGATTTCAGATGCCCCTTAGTTTCGCTTGCCCCTAGCCAACTGACTAAATGAGCAAGCTAAAGGGAAAGCCCAAGAGCAATCCCCCATCACCATAAATCCTTGCGTTGGAGGTATTATAGACTCTCGCGAGGGTCAGCCTGCCTGCAGTACAAGGATCAGGAGTAGTTTATGATGTGGTTAAACAGAGATGTGGATGAGACATCAGTAGCATGGGACCTCACATTGTACAAGCACATTGTACAAGAACAGTTCTCTGCTCACTCTAAGGCAGTTTTGGGACAGCAAAATCGTAATAGTTAATAATTTGCAGAGAAAAAAAAATGAGAAAATACCTCATTTTGGACATTTGGCTCGTGTGGAAAACGAAAACTAATTCTGAGTTTTGGGCACAAAGCACCAGCACAGTGTGTCCTGGATCAGTTATCTCTAGGTGGTTCACAACCCATTTAGTTCACAGAAGGCTGTCGAATTAAAGATGAGCTGTTCATCTCCTTCTTGCTGCTTTTACTTCAAAGGGTGCTGCTCTTTGCTTAACTAGAGATCATTAGTGGTCCTGCACAGCTGATCATAGAAGGAGTATCCCTTGAAATAAAAGCCACAGCAAACCCAGCAACCTAACTCTGCGAAGTATTTGGGTTCACCTTTGTTATCAATCGTGGTTATGTGGCCTTTGCAGTGACTCATGTACAGCCATGTCTGATGCTACCTTCTACGGGAAAACATCAGGTCTGTTCAGGTGCCAGACAGTTTGACTCCAGTGACGGTGACGAAGCCTATTGTCATGGATGAGTTTAAACCAGCTTATAATAGAAACTTGCACTTCTAATACTTCATCACCTTAGATGTGGGTAGGATTTTGTGGATACTTTTCAGACACATGACAGCGAAATCTTCCATTCTTGCTGTGTTTTAAATTATGCCTTGCTTCATTAGGGCTGGTCTGTAATTGTGTTTGCCTGGATGACGGGTTCTGTATTCTGGCAATTCTACACAGTGCAGTTCAACACATTTAGTTGTTGTAAAATAGTAAATTCCAGGAGTTCTGTTAATTGCAACACTGGCTCTGCTAACCTGCTACCCCAGCCTGTTTGTAGGGCGCAGCATGAGGAAGGTGTCCTGCCATGACATTCAGCCACTCAGTCAGTAGGAGAAAAAAGCAGAGCTGAGCTAATGTTAGCCTAGTCCTGCTTCCTATTGTACTTGCAGCACCAACAGCTGCAGGCCTGCATTGCATAAATCCCCCTCCATGATGGATCAGCAGAGCAAGGAGCAGTTCAGGTTCCTACATAATTTCCTTTCATGGCTAAGAACGTAGATAAATACAGCTCGATTAGCTGCTCTGCAGCATCTCAGAATGTGTTTATTGCACTTTTAAAGGCAAGAGTGACATTGCTATCCTTTGAGGGGTAAGCTCCCTCCTGAAAGAAACAAGGAGTGTGTAAATGCTATAGAAACAATGAGAGCTTTGGGTGTGTTGAGGAGAGACCTTTTCCATACAGATTTATGGGGCTCCAGGAGAGATAATGGAATATCCCTCAGGCTAGGGACAGAAGAAGTTACACATAAACTGGTTTAAGTTATCAGGAACTGGTTTAAACCTGTAACAGAACAGAAGCTCAGTGCATATAAACCAGTTTCAAAATGGCTGAAACTGGTTTAAGATAAACCTGCTTGAATGTAGTATCAGACCTAACTGATTTGGGTCAAACCTGTTTATGAAACTTCTGTCCCAGACCCGTTCCTGGTTCAAGTTAAATCACAGTCCTCCCAGCATCCCAGCATGCTTTCCAGCCCTGGAGCAGAGAGAGCTGGCTGACAAGGGGGTGGTAGGAGACAAGCCCAGCTGGAGATGCAGCCCAATCTACAGGGGGGACTGCCCCCCCCAGGCAAACCCCTTGCTGCAGTCTGTGGCCAGGGAGGAGGGTTAATCCCCCCTTTCTCTGCTCAAACTTACTGCTGGCTGCAACTGTGGACCACAAATCTCAGAGGCACCTGGAAACAGGAAGAGGAAATGATGAGCAGGCCTGCAGAGTCCTGCTGTTGTTGTAAGTCTGGACTGTAAATCCCAGAGACCTCAGGGGCAGTGGGAAGAGGAAGTGAACACACAGCCAGAGAGCCATGTTCTAGTGCCTCCTGGCTTGAGCCACTGCAGGTATGTGGCTGCATTTCCTGAATCAAAGGTAAATGTCTGTTCACTTCTGTTTCAATGTAATCAGTGCCATTTAGACTAATCTGCAAAGACTGTATTGGTTCAGCCTTGGGCTTTTTGACTGTCTGTACCTAGCCCCAGTAGCTTTGTTACTAGTGAAGTGGGCTCCTTCTGTGTCAGACAGGGAGGCATGCTATGAGGACTGCAACTTACTGTGCATTCAGACTGATTGCCTCTTTGGAAAGATTGCTTGGCTAGGGTGGGGCCTCTCAACCCCTGAAAAAAACCCAGCAGTTAAAAAGGTTATACAATCCAAACAGCTTCTACCATGGAGCTCAGACACACCCATATACACACAGCACTGAGGTAGAGTAAATTGCCATAAACTGCCTTTCTGCCAGACTTCTTAGCAACAACGTTGTTGGTTTAGACCCTCCTGCTTAATCCTGACATTTTTTTTCCTGTCTTGGATCTCCTGGCCTTGATCAACTGCTTGCCCTGACCTTGGTTCTAGTTTGTCCCCTGGCTTGAAATCCTGGAAAATGGATTAATGCTTGGCTTTGACCTTGGCAACTTGCATTCTGATAAATCATTATTCCCTCCCTCATTCCTCTCTTGCTGGGATCATATGATCCCAGCAGTCTTTCCTGCCCAAGTGCAGGGGGCTGGACCCAATGATCTGTAAGGTCCCTTCTAGCCCCTAACAACTATGAAAACATTGACTCTAGTGTGAACCACTGCAGTTGACTGCTCATGCCCGGGTCAACCCTGATAGTATCATTCTAGTGGCACAACCGGAAAAAAATCACATATTGACAAGGCTTCAGCTTGAGGCAGTACTCTGGCAAGGAGTCCTGTTACATTCTTCTGCTATCTCTCTGCCCGCACTCCCTTCCCCTAAAGGGAACATGCACTGAGGAAAGCTATCTATCATCTAAAGCTGCCACACACTGTTCCAGATAGCAGTTAAATTTAGAGCCCTATCAAGAATGTGTGCTGCTGATCAGTGTGCCAAGAGCCAGAGAGTGAATTGACCGAGAGCTCAGGACTGCACAGCTGCCAGCAGTCTGATTTGGTGGGATAGAAAGCTACAGGCTAATCCCCTCTGCAGCTCCACTATGGGAGGTTCTACCAGGTGTAGCCTAAATAAATTCCCTTGGGTACATCTACACGAGATACTTTACTACACAGTAGCGTAATTTATTATGCAGTAAGCATGTGCATCTACATGCGCACACGCTTACTGCACAGTATACCTTGCTAATTGCAAGTAAATTTGCTACTTGCAAAAGCAAGAAGCAAATTTACTTGCAATTACTTACTATACAGATGCCTGACCAGGAGCAAATTTGCTCCTGGTCAGCCAGCCACCAGGGGGTGGGAGATAGCTCCCTGCCCTTGGGAGCTGCCTGCTGCCAGGACAGGCTCTCCCACCAGAGCCTGAACAAGATTATGTCCCCCTGACCTGGCAGCTCCTAGCCCCCATGCTCTGAGATTGCAATTGGGGAGTGGGGGCTGGGAGATGCTAATCTCAGCACAAGGTCCACAGTCACAGGGCTCAAGCTGGGAGATCTTTATCTCCCAGTGCTAGATCCATGACTGTGGGGCCAGTGCTGGAAGATCCTTATTTCCTAGCACCAGCCCCATGGTCATGGAGCTGGTGCTGGGAGCTCCCTGTTAGCAGGGGCTGAGGAGCCTTTTCCATATCTAGCTCCATGATCGCAGAGCTGGGTGAGGAACAGACTGGGGAGGATCGTGGAGCTGAGCAGGGAACAGGCATCCCAGACTGTTCCCTACCTGGCTCCACAATCACAGAGCTGAGAAGGGAACAGACTCCCCAGCCCTTGTCCTGTGATCACACAGCATGGACTGGGAACTGTCCCAGTCAAGGGCAGATCCCAGCCCCATTCCCCAATAGGGTGATTGAGGCACAGGACTTGGAAAGATCTGCAAGGGTGGGGTAGGTCCCAGCCCGCCACCCCGATCTGCTGGTGGGGCAGCTAGCTCACTGCTAGCTGCCCCACTGGCAGATCGGGGCACGGGCTGGGATCTGCCCCTCCCCTGAAGCTCTTTCTAAATCCCCTGCTCCTAGGGAAGTAGGGCCAGGAGCTCCCTGCTGCCAGGAGAGGGGGACGTTGTCCCTGCCCCAGCAGCAGGCAGCCCCCTCCAGGAGGCAGGGAGCAGTGTTCCAGCCCTGGTCAAGAGACAACTGGAATCCCTGGAAAGGTTCTAGAAAAAATTATCAGAGACCATTCTCGACAAGCTGGCTGATGGCAACATGCTGAGGAACAGCCAGCTTAGGTTTGTTGTGGGTAGGTCTTGCCTGACCAATCTTATCTCCTTCTATGACCAGGTGACATGTCACCTGGACAAGAGAGAAGAGATTGACATCATATATCTGGACTTCAAAAAAGCCTTTGATCTGGTGTCCCATGATCTCCTCATGGAAAAATTGGCCAACTGTGGCCTCAGCTACATCACAGTCCAGTGGCTGGGAAACTGGCTCTGAGGCCAGACCCAGAGAGTGGTAGTCAACGGAAGTGAATCATCATGGCGCTTCATGATCAGTGGTGTCCCCCAAGGCTCCATCCTTGGACCTATTCTCTTCAACATCTTTATTAACGATGTGGACACCAGTGTCAGAAGTGTACTGGCTAAGTTCGCTGATGACACTAAAATTTTTGGAGTAGAGCGTCCACACCTAAGGATAGGCTGGTGATCCAGGGTAACCTGGATAGGCTTAGAAAGTGGGGAGATATAACCTGATGACCTTCAGTATGGAAAAATGCAAGGTACTCCACCTCGGGGGGGCAGGGAACCCCACAGCACACCAGCCTATCCTTGGGTGTGGATGCTCTACTCCAACCAGATAGGTGATGGTGTGATGGTGGTTTCGACCCCGCGAGTTTGCTCACCACCTGCTTCAGGTGGGGGGAACCCATGTCCAAGTGGGCTCAATTGGCTCTTGTCCTTCCGACCTTGATGCCTCATCTTTCTCTATCTCTTTGATTTTTTTTCCCCTTTTCTTTTCTTTTGTTTTCTTTAAAAGAAATATTCTCCTGGGGAGGAGAGAGATGTGGAGCCACCTCCTTTTCCCCAGCCTTCTACAGGGGGCTTAAATGCTGCCCCTTCTCTATCTCCTACAGGGAGCTCGAACCCTCCCCCTGTCTGTCTTCTGCAGAGAGCTGCAGTGCTTCCCCTGCTCTGCCTCCTACAGAGGGATGAAGTGTTCCCCCTGCTCTGCCTCTGGCAGGGGGCTCAAAGATTTCCCCTGCCCTGCTCACCAGTGCTGCTCCGGCTGTGCCACTCCTCTTCCCCCCAGGAGCCTCAGCACGTCTGATGTGCTGCCCACATCCTCTCTCTTCCTCTGGCTCCCCCCTTCAGCAGGGTCTGTCGGGGCTTTTAAACTTCCACACAGCCCACCACAACTGGTCCAGCTGTTCCCTACACAGGGAACAGCTGATTAAACAGCTGGTGTAATGCCGGCTCGTGTGGCTGCAGCTGCAGTCCTGGTTCCTGTGCTGCTGGGCCAGCAGGAGGTAAGTTTTCCCCGTGGGGGGTCTGTTTTGGGGTTTTGGGACTTGCGGAGCTTGCCTCCACCCCTTTGAAAACCTGTGGGGGCGTGTTGCCGCCACACCTAGGCTGAATAGAACTTGGAGAACCAAATGGCCTTACTGGTGTTGCCACTTGTCAAGATGGTTTTCTCAGCACAGGAGAATGGTTCAAAACAGGCAATCCTGTGCTGGAGGTAGGGTCTGGCCTGGGTTACATAAACTTAGGATATTAAAGCATGAAGGAAGCAGAGGCTGAGTAGCAGTGCAGCACAGGTCAAAGTAAATCTAAAACTGTGCTGAGAAAGGAAGAGGAAGTTGCTTGCGCAGGATTTTCCATCAACTCCATTTTTCTTCCCTGAAGAACACCCTGTAGCTAACTAATACCAAATCTGTTACTTGTTCCAGGCAATGGCTGAACAGCATCCTAGGTAATAACAAAATATGGAAGGTTTTGGCTCCTTTCACCCAGGTCAGATGTCTGGAGTTTTGAATGTGTCTTCAGTAGCCCCCACCTCCTGAAGCCCATTAATAATAAAGTTGTTAAATACTCAGTAGTTAATATTAAGAGTCAAACACTTAACTGATGTAATTTGGTGGTGTTCCAAGGGACCTTCCTAATCTCTCACCATAGGCAATGCATAGGCAGTGCTGCACTTACTATGGACCTGAGCATAACTTCAGACTTTCCTCCCTAGAACCATAGGGCAAGTCAGCTATTCCCAGAGGGGAAAAATGTTGAACATGGTCTCCCCGCCCTGTCAGCATCACCCCTTCTAGATGACTGGGGCAGCAAAAAGTGAACCTCGTGTCATGTTAACTTGCTGGAATAATGGAGTTTCAGTTTGGTGAAATGAAGGGAAGTGAGGATATCAAAACAATAAAGAATTTGAGCCGTGGAGCTCATTACCCTGCTCCAGTGTCTCTTTTGATTTATATTTACTGTAAGTTACGTTAATAACACATAAAAGGGGAAGAGTAAATTAGTCTCTGTCAGGGGACAAATATCCCATGGGGCCAATACTGCGTGATCTATTGTGCTGAGAATGGATGGTTAGCTCATTGGCCACATATCTCCTTGGAGAATATGAAGGTCAAACATATCAGCCAATAGGACCTCTCAGGAGTATAGTTGCTCACTCCAAACACATTAATGTGCTAAAAATTGGTTGCAGTGAGTGCTTGAACCTCAAATAGGGATTATTTTTACTTGCAGGCTTCCTCACCAAGGAAATACCATGTCTGTCCAAAGTTTGGGTTAGGATCCAAATCAAAGGTAGGGGCCCAATTTAATAAGAAATGAAAATTATTTTAGTGGCAAAACTGCTCCAAAACAACTAATTCTAGAGAAAATATTGTAAAATGCATCCTTCCTCCCTGGTTCAGAAAACACTGTTCATACATAGCTATGGATAAGTGTTGGCAAATTATTTTTTGGCAAATAAAATTATTTAATAGATTTCATAGATTTCATAGACATTAGGGCTGGAAGGGATCTCGGAAGATCATCGAGTCCAGCCCCCTGCCCCAGGGGCAGGAAGTCAGCTGCGGTCACAGGATCCCAGCAAGATAAACATCCAATTGACTCTAGGCCAAAGCTACCATGGGGCTGAGAATAGCATCCCAAGTTAAGGATAACAAAAAATTGTTTTTCAGATATATAGGGAGTAAAAGAGGAAGGCCCAGGGTGGAATAGGACCACTACTGAATGGGCAAAAGCAATTGGTGACAGACAGGGAGGACAAGGCTGAACTCCTCAATGAGTTCTTTGCCTCAGTCTTCCTAAACAAGGGGCAAGACAAGTCTCACATGGTAGAGAGGCAACAGCTGGGCATCAGACTACCAAGTGTTGACCCTGAGATGTTGCAGAATCACTTGGAAGGACTGGGTGCGTTTAAGTCGGCAGGCCTGGATGAGCTCCATCCAAGGATAATGAAGGCACTGGCCGATATCATTGCACAGCCACCGGCAACAATATTTGAGCGCTCGTGGTGCACGGGCCAGGTCCCGGAGGACTGGAAAAGGGCCAATGTGGTCCCTATTTTCAAGAAGGAGAGGAAGGAGGATCCAGGCAACTACAAGCCAGTCAGTCTCACCTCCATCCTTT
>NW_017729000.1:44082205-44082775 GCF_001723915.1 Gavialis gangeticus | reverse complement strand
GCATCAGACTACCAAGTGTTGACCCTGAGATGTTGCAGAATCACTTGGAAGGACTGGGTGCGTTTAAGTCGGCAGGCCTGGATGAGCTCCATCCAAGGATAATGAAGGCACTGGCCGATATCATTGCACAGCCACCGGCAACAATATTTGAGCGCTCGTGGTGCACGGGCCAGGTCCCGGAGGACTGGAAAAGGGCCAATGTGGTCCCTATTTTCAAGAAGGAGAGGAAGGAGGATCCAGGCAACTACAAGCCAGTCAGTCTCACCTCCATCCTTTGCAAAGTATTTGAAAAGATTATTAAGGCTTATATATGTGAAAGCCCAGCAGGAAAAATTATGCTGAGAGGAAACCAGCACGGGTTCGTAGCGGGTAGATCATGCCTGACTAATCTAGTCTCCTTTTATGACCAGGTTACAAAACCCCTCAACACAGGAGTAGGGGTTGATATCATTTACTTAGACTTCAGGAAGGCCTTCGATACAGTATCCCACCCCATACTGGTGAACAAGTTAAGAAGCTGTGACTTGAATGATTACACAGTCCGGCGGGTGGCAAATTGGCTAGAGGGTC
>NW_017729000.1:44076907-44077205 GCF_001723915.1 Gavialis gangeticus | reverse complement strand
GCTAACTGCACTTTATCATGCATCAGCAGATGCACGACAAACAGATCCAAGGAGATGATACTTCGCCTCTATCGGGCACTGGTCAGACTGCAGTTGGAATACTGTGCGCAGTTTTGGGGGCCACACTTCAAGAGGGATGTGGATAATCTGGAGAAGGTCCAGAGGAGGGCCACTCGTATGGTTAAGGGGTTGCAGGCCAAGCCCTACGAGGAGAGACTAAGCACCTGGACCTCTTCAGCCTCTGCAAGAGAAGGTTGTGGCTACCTATAAATTCATCATGGGGGCACAGAAGGGAATT
>NW_017729000.1:44069845-44071907 GCF_001723915.1 Gavialis gangeticus | reverse complement strand
CCCAGATCCTGATGTACACCCCTTATATACTTATAGGCAGCCACCAAGTCCCCCCTGAGTCTGCGCTTTTCCAGGCTGAAGAATCCCATAGCTCTCAGCCTCTCATCATAAGGCCTGTTTTCCTGCCCTCTGATCATGCCCATGACTCTGGACTCTTTCAAGATTCTCCACATCCTTCTTGAATTGTGGAGCCCATATTTGGATGCAGTACACCAGCTGCAGCCTCACCAAGGCCAAGTACAGTGGGAGGATGACATCCTGGGATTTGCTAGAGAAGCATCTATGGATGCAAGTCAGAGTTTTGCTTGTTTTGCCAGCTGCAACATCACATTGATGGCTCATATTCATCTTGTGGTCAATCATGACCCCCAAGTCCCTTTTGGTCATGGTGCTAGCAAGCGTAGCACTGCCAAGCTTGTAAGCATGTCGCGGGTTTTTCTTCCCAAGGTTGGAGTACCTTGGATTTTTCAGTGTTTTAAGGCCATCAAGTTTTGTCTGCCCATTTTCTGAGTCTGTCAAGGTTGGCCTGGATCACCATCCTGTCCTTGGGTGTGGATGCTTTACCCCAAAGTTTGGTGTCATCAGTGAACTTGGCCAGTCCGCTTCTGATACCAATGTCCACATCATTAATGAAGATGTTGAAAAGAATAGGCCCAAAGACAAAGCCTTGGGGGACCCCAGTGGTCACGATGTACCACGATTGAGTTCCGTCAACTACCACGCTCTGGGTCCAACCTCAGAGCCAATTCCCCAGCCATTGGACTGTGATGTAGCCAAGGCCACAGTTGGGCAGTTTTTCTATGAGAAGATTGTGGAATACCAGATCGAAAGCTTTTTTAAAATCAATATATATGTCGTCAAACTCTTCTCCCTTGTCCAGGTGATATGTCACCTGTTCATAGAAGGAGATGAGATTGGTCAAGCAAGACAAAGATGCAGTTTTGCTCAGCCCTAAATTATTTACAAATTCAGGTTGAATTTGGCCAATATATTTTTCCTATTCACCAAAGAAGAAATGTGACAACAGTCCACTTGGACATTTGTCACACATGAAGCAAACCATTAAGTTTTCTGGGGCTTAGTTTAGCAGGGGTATTAGCAAGGTCAGGGGTCTGCCTGAGCCTAACAGCCCATTGAGCCAGCAGAGACCACCCACAGGTGGCTGTGGTGGTGTCAGTTGTGGCGGGGGGAAGTGGGGGTGGCGAGCGGCTGGTGGCGAGTGAGGATCGCCTACAGCTGCCGTCCGTTTTCATAGACATTATACAAGGACATTTTAGAAAGTAACAGCGAGTGGTGGCTGCGTCGGTAGTGGCGACAGGGGGGTGGGGGCAGCGACCGCCCACAGAAGCCACTGGCAGCTTCAGCGGTGGCCAATCTCAGGGGAGGCACGTGCTCCCCTGAGTCCCCCCTATGCATTGCCTATGGTGAGAGGTATAGTGGTTAGACTGGATCAGGAAGATGTGGGTGTGGAATGGCACATGCAGCATATGCCCAGTGTAGAACCGAAAGGGGTCTACCCAACTTGTCTGCTCCTTCCCAGTTCACCTTCGCCTCCTATCTCTCACCTGCCACAACTTTGTTGTTTGTTGTTGTGAAGGAGGGGATCCTTGGGGCCAGTAGTAGCTTTAGGGAGAGCCTGGTCTGTTCACTAGGTCAGCCCCCTACTTGTTTCCCTTTGTCCTCCTACAGTGCTTCCCCTTTAAGGGGATGCTCCCAAAGGTTTCTGAGGGTTTGTTGGGGCTCCAGCTTTTGCAGCCAGGACTCCCTTTTTCTCTCTGGCTGTGCCCTGTATCTTGGTCCACTGGTCAAGATTTTGGTTCCTGGGTATCATCCCTGCCTTGATGGCAGTTTCTCCTGAGGGGGAGTTGGAAGCAGGGCTCAGTCTCAGTATGCGAGTCTCTGCCCCATGGCCAGGGGCTGACCTCTGGCCCTGTAGCAAGGGAGTTCACCCCGGCATCTCTCTTCATGGCCTTCTCCACCTCTGTAGCCACAACTCAGTCCTCCAGACAGAACAAAAACACAAGCCAGCTGCTTCATAAAACAAATATTCTCCTTCGTTGGG
>NW_017729000.1:44064368-44064845 GCF_001723915.1 Gavialis gangeticus | reverse complement strand
ATATTCTCCTTCCTTGGGGTGAACTTTGTCCACAGGCTCTACCTTCATAGTAGCCTTCACCCCTGGTTCCTCCTGCGAGGCTTGGGTGGCTATCTTTCTGTCTTCAGCAACCTCTTACTCCTGAGAGCACCTCTCCCTGCTGCAGGCAGGTGGGGCCCCCTTGTATGTTCAGAGGCCAGGCTTAAATCCCCTAAGCCCAGGCTCCCTCCAGTCATATGACTGGGTCTGTAGTGAGCAAACTAAATTATGCTAA
The DNA here is from genome assembly GCF_001723915.1 of Gavialis gangeticus. NCBI lineage: Eukaryota > Metazoa > Chordata > Crocodylia > Gavialidae > Gavialis > Gavialis gangeticus. Next base: position 44,064,592 of record NW_017729000.1, on the reverse strand, counting down.
GGCTTTTTTAGCTATAGTCCAGGCCTTCCCAGAACTAAGGAACAAAATTGAACAGAGCACCTTCTGTGGCACTGGGAGATGTGAGTGCTGTGATTGGGCACTAGGTGAGCAAGGTACAACAGTTTCCCTATAAGGAATGCTTGGCACAGTGCCAGGGGATTGGACAGTTTGGGATGAGAAAAGTTACAAAAGACTCCATTCATAAAAATGTCATGGTTGGTTTT
>NW_017729000.1:44052800-44059368 GCF_001723915.1 Gavialis gangeticus | reverse complement strand
CAAAAATGATGGACAAACAAAGAAACGTGTGTAGCATGCTGTGACCCTGGGAGGACAAACACGGCCTCTGGGTCCCTGCTCAAACAGTGGGGAGCCAGAAACTAAGATTCCACACACCTAGCAGAGGACCTAAGACCTGGTACCCCCAAAGGTTGCTGCTGTAACATCTAAGGAGCCATGTGACAGGTCATATTATGAGGTGAAAAGCTGGAATATTGCCTAGGGGTTACTATAAAAGTTCACTTGACATCACATCGGCCGAGTTGCCTTGTCATTCCCAGGGGGGCTGCAGCTAAAAGAAATCCTATTGGTCACAGGTCCTCTGCACCCAGTGACTAGATGCAGCTAGTTGCTCTATTAGCTGCCTGGCTCAGTTCACCTGGGTTGCTACTCCTAACTGCCTTTCCTGGCCACAAGTTTCCTGTCCTCTCAGGCCTCACTAGTACCCTCCCTTTGCATCTAGAAGACTGCATCATTACATGATTTACAGAGAAGTTATTCATTATTCAACAGCAGATTCTGAGTCAAAAGAGTTGTGAGAGATCAAAGCCAGGAAGTCCAAGACACGAGCAGAATACAAGAATCAGGCGAGAGGCTCACAACAGACCTCCTAAGAATCCTGTTGCAGGGACAAGGCCCACCCAGAATTGGGAGGGTTTTATAACCCTTCCAGCAGAGGCCTGTGGCCCCCATTGGTCCTCCCAGGTCACCTGATCCATTAGTAGCAACCTCATGGAAGAACCTATCCAGGACTGGAGTAGGTGTGTATCTAGCTGCTTGGCAGTGCCTCCACCTGGTCCTCTGCCTGTGGGCACCATGGATTGGGGTTTGAATCCCAGGGGCCCTGACAATGGGGCTGTTTGCATGCATGCAAGGGAATGGCATGGCAGAGCCACGTCCTCGCTCTGCAGTTGGGGTCTCCTGTAGTGTTTACCCTACGCAGGACAGAACATTTTACCCAAAGATAGGAAGACGCTTTGTTTGCCACTGCAGTATTTAAGGCCCAATCAAGGTATGTCCTGAGGGAGTGCCCATTATTACTGTGACCTATGGAATCTCCCCTGCTGGACGGGTGTGTGAGGTCACTTCCACAACACTTCACAAAGCCATTTATTAAAGTAGATTTTTCATTCCTGATCATCAGCAACAAAGCAGATTAGGACTTTTCAGTTAGATGGTGCTAAACTTCAGTTAGATGGTATTAAACTTCTAATTTTATAGAAATTATACAAGGACATTTTAGAAAGTAACAGCAATTTCAAAATAAAACCATTCTGTGAACAATGATCACTTACTGGACCACATCATTTCTCTCTGTGTTCGACAATGTTCCCATCAGTGTTCCGTGCTGCTGTGTAGTTTCCCACTCATTGCACACAAAATGTTTTATTTCAAAATTGCCATTACTTTCTGAAACACTTGCATATATTTTTTCATGCGCGCGCACACCCCCCCCCCCCCTTCTGCCAGGCATAGCACACTTTGCCATACAAAATGGCTTGTACATTTGGTGTGGATTACATATATATATAATACATACATACATACACACACACACACACACATGCACAGGTCTCCATGCATACATATACCTTATATACTATACATATAGTAACTATTCTTTTTATGGCTGTGAGATCTCAGAAAGAACCGTTACCTACAATGACATTACAGAGAGTGCAGCTATATATCACCAAATATATTGCATCTATAAATATCTATTTGCTAAGGGAATGCAAGATATTTTTTGGTGCATCAGCTCAGTGAAACCTGAATTTAAAAAAATAGGACAGAAGTAAGGCATTACCCCAGTCGTTCAGTGTCCTAGTAAGGTCTCTTCAGTGAGGAAGCATGTCACAAAGTGGCACAATGTAACAATAAAGCTTCACAGTAAGTAATAGACTTTAATACTTCCCTGTAACGGTGCTGCTGCCAAGCTCCAAACACAAGATATAGGCTCCCTTGCTCTCTCTCTCTCCTTCCTTTGCTTAAATTGAAGATCAGTAAAAGTAATAAAACATCTAACAGACTGTGTTCATGCTGTATTAATCCTACTGTCTCAGAGATTTATCAGGGTCTCCCATCCCTTGCTGTTATGTAAATACCGAAATCCACTGGAGGAGATAAACTAACCATAAAGATTCCCATCAATTATTCACAATGGTTCTGGGTTTGTTAACATCCCTGCCTCATAGGACAAGGGAGCCACCAGCAGCAGGGTACTATGAGGAATTCCCATAGCTCTCAAGCGGGGATTGATGCTTTTTGTGGCAGGAATGCACCAAAGATTTTCTCATTCTCTTCCCTCAGGTCCACCCTTTGCTCCCCTCCCAAATGTCTTGGAGGACCAGCTGTGTTTGCTTCAGAAATGGATTTAATCAGTCACAGGAAGCTCCCCTCCCCTCCCCTCCTTTTCCCCCTCCCATTCCCCACTCCCAGCCATTCCCTTTCTGGTCTCACTTCCCACAGCGTCTGGTGTGAAGGTGGTTCCATCATGCATCTCCTTCCTCCCATCCTAACTCAATGGAGACTGACCATTTTTGACAGGTGCACCACTAATTAGCCATGCACTATCAGGTGCCACTCTAGTCCCTTTCCCTTACCTGACCTGCTCAACTTGCTGCTCCCTGAGTTGTGCTCTCTGATCAAGCTGCTGCTCTGCTTTCTGCTCTCTGCAATGTGCTTCCTATCTGATCTGATGCTCTGCTTTCTGTTCCCTGCCCTATCTTCCACTGTGCTGCCTGTCATCTCCCCAATCTGGCATGTGCCACAGGCAGAGACCACCCATGCCACTTGTGGCACCTATGCCACAAGTTGGCCAACCCTGCTTCAGGCTGTAAGAAATACCACTAACCCTGAGGGTGACTGCTCAAAGTTCAGTGACTGTATTGGTTAGCAACATTGCAAAGCGGTGTGGCAGTGACATCACAAGTGTGTCATAAGAGGGATAGGACAGTGTCATTATTTTTTCTGCCATTTATTGAGGTTCAGGCTGGGGGAAGTCAGAGCCTCAGCAACACAGATAGCAGTTTAATTTTACTGCAATAGTAAATCTCGTTAACATGAATCCAGGATGTTTCACATGTGGTATCTCTCCAGAGATACAGGAAGAAAATGGAGACTATCACAAAGCCCAGATGCTCTACATCAGTGAGTTATGTCTGCTGGCACCTGGCTAGGGACTTCCTGGGGCTCCCAGCCTCCCCCTCCACAGAAGCACCTGGAAGAGAAGGAGTCCATATGGAAGTTGTCCATCTGCTACCTCTCTTCTAACAGAAGGTCTGTGCCCTGTTTAGAGAGGGAAGGAAGAGTAGACTGGCTGCTACTGACTCGCCTTCTTTAGGGAAAAGCTAGGCCCTGCTAGATTCCATGGGCAAAATATCCCAGCCAGCTTCCTCATCCCTTCCAGGAGTTGGGGAGTGAATTAAAGAGCTGGGAGAAGCCTTTGGGAGAACCTGGTAGGAGTGACTATTAAGAGAAGGGCATAGAGGTAGAGGGAGACAGGGAGAGGGAAAGTAGAAGGGGATGGAAGAGCAGAACGAAGGGAAATAGAGATGCCACACCTCTGGTCTTTTTTTGTGTTAAGCTGTCGGGTTCTGTCCTGGCTGAGCAGCTCCATATGAGAGACAGAGAGATCATTAGAGGGGTTGAAATTATTCAGGGTGCAGAGATGAGGATGAAGAACAGGAGAATGGGGAAAGAAATTTTGATGGAAGGGAAAAGAAGAGTTAATCTCAAGGAAACTTGAACAGCTGAAGGGAAGAGACAGACAGCAGAAAATGGAAACGGGTGGAAGGAGCAAGGGCAGAAACAGGACAGGCAGGATGCACAATGTAGAAAAGCACAGTGTGTTGCCTGGTACAAAGCCCATTCTATGGGACACCCAGAGGCAAACATAGCTGGGCCAGAAAGCAAAGCTACATTGGCTTCCCTGGAGCTGCCAAAGACTGACTGACATCAGCTGAGCATCTACCCCAGTGACTGGTCAAGTAGGTGAGTGGACAGGAAAACAGGGATGGAAGGATTTGAGTCAGGAAGGAGTATGAGAACATGGGCCAGGTGTGGTCAGACACGGGTCAAGGCCTAGATCAGGGCTGGGCAATTATTTTGAGTGGAGGGCCACTTACCCAGTTTTGGCAGGCTGTTGAGGGCTGCATGGGTGGCCCCGCCCCTTGACAGGTGCCCCACCCCCTGGTCACCATCTTGGGACCAACATCCCAATGTTTTGGGACCAGTGTCCCAGGGCCAGCACTGGTGGGACCCAAAGCAGGGCACAGGCTGGCAGGGGTCCATGGAGCCAGGCTGGGCTGCACCAGCAGGGAGGGGGGAGCTGGCTTGGTTCCATAGAGCCCCTGCCAGCTGGGACCCTGTGCTCCTGCCACCCTGCTCTGGGCCCCACCGGCACTGGCCCCGGGACACCAGTGAGGCCCCTGTGCTCCCACTGGCTCCCTACCCACTCATACCTAGTGCCCCCCAGCACCGCAGTACAGGCGGGGGAGAGCACACAGCCCCGACCCCCTGCTCACCAGCAGGGAAAAAGCTGCTGCTGAGCATGGGGAAAAGTGGCCTCTCACCTGCCCCATGGCTGGCGCCCCATGCTGCATGCGCTCACAGCCCACATGGGGCTGTCCGGAGCAGGCACAGGCAGCCCCAGGCAGACTGCAAGTGGCTGCAGCACAGGGCACAGGGCATGGGGCAGGCGAGGGGCCACTTTTCCCTGCGCTCAGCACCAGCTTGTAACCTGCCCCACTGCCAACCTGGCAGTGGGGCCAGGTTAAAAGGTGGATCTGAGTGTGTGGCAGGGGAGAAAGCAGCCCCTCCCTGCCCCATGCCCGATGCCCCGCACTGCAGCCACTCACAGCCTGCCTGGAGCTGCCTGTGCCTGCTCCGGACAGCCCTGCGCAGGCTGCGAGTGGCTGCAGCATGGGGCACTGGCCATGGGGCGGGTGAGGGGCCACTTTTCTCTGCACAGGGAAGGAACCCAGGGAAAAACTGAGCATGGGGGGGAAGTGGCCCCTTCCCCACCCCACACTCAGTGCCCCGCGCTGCAGGCACTCACAGCCCATATGGGGCTGTCTGGAGTGGGCACAGGCACTCTGGGTCCTACTGCCCTTGTTTCCTGTCATTTTTGACAGGAACCGAGGGCAGAGAAATATTAATTTTCCAAATTTTTTTAGGGGCCCCATGGGCCAGATAGAATGGCCTCTCAGGCCAGATCCGGCCCGCGGGCTATATTTTGCCCACCCCTGGCCTAGATGAATATAGTTGTAGCCTGGGTATGCCCAGAGTTGTGTGCCCTGTTTTCCAATGACAGTGGTGGGGGTCAGGCAGGGTGCTGATGGCAGGGCCAGCTACTAGAGTGGTTCTCTCTCCTCTCTATGGAGCCAAGCCGAGACCAAGTGCTTAACTATATACAATTTATTACTATAATAAATACTTAAGATAAAACATGAAATATTTACAATAAAGCTTAGCATATGACACTACATATAATATCCCACAATTCATATAAATCATATAACTTACAACATAATTAATACGTTGAACAAGATAGTTAAGGTTACAACACAATAAACACATATGAGGAATCAACTTATATAACCCAAATAAGTTAATAATATTTCCTAGGCCTACCAAGTAACAATACAAATATACATATTAACACATTAAGAACATATAAACCATATAAACTTCCTTAAAGAATACCCATAGCTATATAGATGTCGACACAACAACAATCACCCAAATCAGGAGTGCACTCAGTACCTCCCAGAGGTGTTTCCTTGGAGCCCTTCCCCTTTAGGGCCCTGGGATGTGGACAAGCTCCTCCCGCAATGGAGGGTGGAGGCAGCAGACCCTCCTGTCCTGTGCCTGCCTCCCCTTCAGGGCCTGCTTCTCCAGCAACTCATGCTTCCTCTCTGAAGCAGCCAGTCCCCTGGAGGCTGATCCCATGACAGCCTCTCTCCAGCGGTACCTTTGGCTGTCCTCAATGGCCTGGTTTCCCACACTGGGCAGCCCAGGGCTCTCTCTCTCGTGCAAGAGCCAAACCCTTACAGGCTCTGGTTCCCCGGTCTCACCTGGGGGGTCCTCCCTTTCCTGGGCCCTGCTCTGGGTGAGGCCCGAAAAGCCGCAAGCTGTTCCCAGGGTGGATTCTCTATGTGATGATCCACACACCGTGTGGGGCCCAAGCAGCCTCAAGCTGTTTCCAGGGCCAGCTCTCCATGTGCCGATCTGCACACTGACTGCCAAGCCGCTTACTGGGTTCACAGGCTCAAGCCACCTTGACCAGCTCCTAGAGCCTGATCCCCAGGCACCAATTCATGCACTGCTGAAGCCTAAGTGGAGTCCTGAGGACGGCCGTCTCTGGAGCTCCTCTCTCCTTGCTGTCCCTCATCATCTCCCCACAGCATGCTGAGCACGCTCCCCTTTTATACTCTTCAGGGGCTCCACCCCCGAAGTTCTCCAGACCTGGGCTGGTGCAGTTTCGATTCAGGTCCAGCTGCTCCTTGTCCCCTCCCTTTGGAAAAGGGCGAGGCATTGCTTCCATTGTGCTGCCTCTGGATTGGTG
>NW_017729000.1:44029953-44047800 GCF_001723915.1 Gavialis gangeticus | reverse complement strand
CTCTGGATTGGTGTTCACCTTAGTCCATATTGCTGAAGATACCAACTACAGCCATTTCTGCTAGCTTTTGAGCAGAGATGGGTTAGAGCAGGGGCAGGCAATTATTTTGGGCAGAGGGCCACTTAGTGAGTTTTGGCAAGCTGTTGAGGGCTGTTGGTAGCCCTGCCCCAGTCACCATCTTGTGACTGGAAGTCTTGCCCTCTAACCCCTGACCTTTGCCACCAGAAGCCCCTCTCCTTGCCCCTGGAAGTACTCCTTTCAGCAAAGGGTTTTGCCATCTCAGAACTGGAAAAATAACATTATATTCTAAAAAGCAAACATCTACAGCATTCATTAATTTGATTTTAAAAAATATTTTTGTCCTGATTTACATGTGTTTGTGTAGTGTATATAGAGGTGTTTGCACAATAGCTTAAAATGAAGCCTTACTCTTATATATTATGGGGGCTGTGGGTATGTAGGGTGAGAGAGCATGTTGGGGGGGGTGTGGATATGTGGGGCATGAGTGGGTATGGGGTTTGTGGGGGAATGGGTGGCTGGGGGGTGTGAGGGTATGTGGGGGGTCTGCATGTATGGCAGTGAAAGGGATGTGTGGGTACATGTGTATGGTGGGGTGTGCACGTGGGACTCAGCCTATGAATACATACACACACACACACTGTCCCTGCCTGCACACACACACACACACACACACACACACACACACACACAGACTGTCCTTGCCTGGCCCGCCCCATAAACATACATACAAATACACATGCACTGTAGTTGCCTTCCCCCCCCAGTCCGTACCTGCCCATACACCCCGCCCCTGTGTACCAGTGCAGCCCTGTGCTCCCCGGTCCAGTGATGCAGCCAGGAGCCACGTGGTGCCAGAGCAGGGTGGGGGCAGGAAGAGAGTGAAATGGCTGGGGGTGGGGCAGGGCTGGGCTGTTCAGTCCTGCTAAGGCTGCCCTGGGTCCTACTGCCCCTGGCTTTTGTCAGCTTTGAGAGGTATCTGGGGGCAGGTAAATATTAATTTTCTAAATTTTTTAGGGGCCCTACAGACTGGATAGAATGGCCTGGTGGGCTGGATCCACCCCATGGGCCATATTTTGCCCACCCCTGGGCTACAGCCAGTAGATTCTGATCTACCTGTTGAATTAACTCAGGGGTGGGCAATTATTTCAGGCAGCCTTTGCCTACAGGTGGGTTACCGACAAGGGAAGAGACCTGGGCGAAGCAAGCCCAGAGGGGGACACCTGAGCCCAGTGTAGTGGGTCCAGGCATGGTGGCAGCCACCCGAGCCTATAGGGTGAGAGACCCCTGTGTTGGCTGGGAGTGTGAAGTGGCCCAGTGAGGGGCAGAAGACCCAGTGAGGGGTCGAAGGCCCAGTGGGGGGCTGAGTGTATAGAGTGGCCCAGTTGAAGATGAGTGGCCGTAGTGAGGGGCAGAAACACTGACTCGGGGAAACAGATATATCAGATGGGATAATATGGAAATACCGGATGTGACAGAAATATTGTAATGGACAGCATGGAAATACTGGATGTGACATAGAAACAGCTGCAAGGCATAGGACACGTGTAAGGGAAGGTCAGTGTGTGTACTTAGGGCTGTGTGAAATTTCACCAGCTGTTTTGTTTTGACCCTGTTTCAACTCATTTCAAGCTTGAAACAGCAACATCAAAATGAAATGAAGGGTTTCAAAATAGCCTCAAAATGAAATGAGGGCAGTCAAAATGTTTTGAAAGTTTCAAAACGTTTCAAGCTTCAAAGCTGAACCTGGGCTTGCCTTCAGGGAAACAAAGTAAGGAGAGGGAGGGGGAAGAGCGGGGAAGGAAACAGTGAGGGTATGCCTTAACACACACACTGGAGAAGAAGCTCCTGCAGGAGAGGAAAGAAGGGCTCTGGCACAGTTTGGCTGCCTGAGATGCTGCTGGTGCTACTGTGTTGCTCACTAAGTTATTATTTTACTTGTTGTTATTTAAAGTGGTGGACTGGACTGAGGTTGTAGGGGAGGAGGAGACTGCATTGGGGAACACTACCGTGTTATGTAGAGACCCCAGCACCAGTGAGGGCGTGCCTTAACACATGCACAAAGTTACACATCATGAGATTTTCTTGTCAGCAGCTTGAGGTGTAGTTTCCCAGAAACCTCTGTACTTATCTCCTTGAAACATGACAGGCTTTGTGGCCTCAGCAGGGGCTACCATGCCTGCTGTTTTTATGCCCCTGTGCCTTCACTGTTACAAGTTACATGAGTTTTGCTTTCAAGACTTTGAGGTGCAGTTTCCCAGAAACCCCTGCACCTATCTCCTTGAAACTTGGCAGGCTTCATGCCCTCAGAAGGGGCTACTTTCTCTGCTGTTTTCATTCAAATATGCCAACAAATGACAAAGTTATTGACAGTTTTGTGCTTCCCCATTATAGCTTATGGGCAAAATGTCAAAACAGTTTCAACGAAATGAACTGAACAGCAGTTCTGAAATGAAACAAAACTCAAAATGACACTGTCTCATCAAAACGGTGAAATAAAACAGTGCTGTTTCACACAGCCCTAGTACTTAGGCCCTTGTTATCAAGAGGTTGAACAATGGGCAACCTCCCTCCTTAGAAATAACATTCATATTACTTCATTAAGGCATGGCATATGAGTGAGGCAGGGGTTTAGCCCTGAACAGGCAGGCAGCTGGCACTGAGACCTGGCCCTGAAATCCCAGCTTGTTACACAATCATTAATTTGATTTTAAAAAATATTTTTGTCCTAGTTTACATGTGTTTGTGTAGTGTACATAGAGGTGATTGTATATAATAGCTTACAATGAAGTCTTACTCTTGTATATTGTGGGGAGCTGTGGGGTGTGGGTGTGGGGTGGATAGGTGTGGGGAGGTGGGGTGAGGGTGGGGTGAGGGAGCATGTGGATGTGTGTGTGGATATGTGGGTCATGGGTGGGTATGGGAGTTTGTAGGCAGAAGTGTGTGGGGGGAAGGTGGCTGGGTTGTGTGAGGGAGTGGGGGTGTGAGTGTGGCGGTCTGCATGTATGGCAGTGCAAGGGGGGTGTTGGTGCATGTGTATGGTGGGGTGTGCATGTGGGACTGACCCTACGCACTCACTCACTCACCCTCACATTTACACTTACACTCTTTATACATACACACACACATACCCTGGGGTACCAGCATGGACCCGTGCTCCCTGGTCCCGCAGTGCAGCTGGGAGCCACATGGTGCTGGAGCAGTGCAGGGGAAGGAAGGCAGGGAAATGGCTGGTGATGGGGCAGGCCTGGCCTGCTGTGGCCTGCTGATGGCTCCCCCTGCATCCTATTGCCCCGTCATCTTTGACAGGCAGCCAGGAGCAAATTAATAGTTTCTAAATTTTTTAGGGGGCCCACGGGCCAGATAGAATGATCTGGATCCAGCCCGTGGGCCATATTTTGCCCACCCCTGAGTAAACTCTTACTTTTTCTAGATTTTGCAGAAAGAATCTTGGCACCGCTGGAGAGACAGACTTGAGGTCTGTTTTTAGATCTACATTTCTACACAGGGCAGGTTTGTTGTTGTGGTAACTTACAAGCCAGGTACCTTTTTAGGACTGGCCCCAATGTAGTAGCAACTTGCTACTGATAGCCAATGAGCTGCATGTTATCTTCCTTCAGTGAAGATGGTAGGGGCTTCTGTGGTGCTAAAGATCTTAGTACTGTGCCCATTGATAGCCATGGGGTCTGTGTGGTCCAATATAACTCCTTTCTTCTCTCATTACAGCTTTAGATTCAAATCCCCATCTGGATTCAAACCCATTTTCCCCCTCCCTTTTGGGCTAACAGGATTGTTTGACTTTGTGTTCAGATTCAACACAGTCTCTTCTTTTGAGGTTCAAACATGTCATGCAGAGTGCCTGTGCTCTAAATCAGCCCGAGTAACAAAAATCCAGCACAGATAGTTATGTGCACGATTATCTATGAGGCAGAAAAAGTTGAGGCAGAAACACTGAATCAGTCCAGATAAAAGGAGAATGGACTTGGAAATTAATTGACTTGATCTGATGTGTCCAAAATGAAGCTTAATGGGTGGACAAAACAATGAGGGGATGGACTATTTCCATTACTCCCTTTGGAATCCCCGAAGTTTTGGAGGGTGGGGGGAGGGTATGTTGCTAGCAGGATGGATGAGTGAACTGAAAGGAGTGAGGTTTACCACCAGGGCTGCTCCACCACCCTCTCCTGGAATGGCTTTTTCTTCCTGATCCTGAGGGATGTCCCGGGAAACCAGGCCACAGGAAGGCCTTCCTTACTTTAGTGCCCCATCTTTCCTTCCCCACCTTATTGCCCCATATTCCCTCATCTCTCTCTTTGGTTTAGCCAACAAAGATCATTCCTGCAAGCCTGCATCCAAAGAGGCAGCTTGGAGCAAAATCCTCAATAGCCTGACTCTGGCCCAAGTATGTCAGGTCCCTAAATAGCTGGTTAGGCTGTTTACCGGGCCCATCTTCCTCCAACAGCAAGGCTGTAAAGCAGGAGACTGTGCTAGAAAGAGAGCCTGCATCTTCTATCTTTGCTGTTATTTTCCTCTCACCATTTCTGTGTGTTTAGTTTGTTTTGTCTTCAGGAAAGCAGGATCAGACTTTCGCAGCAACAGTAACAGCTTCTTTCTCTCCCACCTCCCACCTTCTTTTCCTCGAAAAGACTGTTATTACCATCACTGACAAGTGTTAGATTATATTAAACCAGGGGGTGGAGGAGGTTCTATATGTGTATGTCTCTATATAGAATGTGTGTGTGTGTACCCCTATATACTATATATACCTATACACACATACATATGATTTTCTGCAGGTACTGGGATTCAGAGATAGTGCTAAAAGGAAATCCTTACTTCATACTTTATGTTTTCAATGGTTAGTTTTCCTATCTCTTTACTGCAAAGTTAAAAAGATTTGTAACGGCAGTTTTTGCACTGGGACTAAGAAAGCTGCAATCCTTGTACTCTACTCCCTAAACCTTCTTTAACTGTGTAGTGGTGTACAATGATGGGGTTACATTAATGCCTGTGTCTTTCTTGGACTGTTTATACCACTCACATTAACACAATGCTCATCATTAGCTGTTATTCATTTGTGTCCTTCTTTTAGCAAACAGAGCTAATCAGCAAAGAGGAGCTGTCTGTCTGTCTTGGACCTCATCCCTTTCTCAGACATCTGAATATAAAACATCCAGCCCCTTAGCCACACTTACCTGCTTTGTTAATGAGCCCAAATAACTTATTTGTACTCTAGCATTACCCAAATGAATTGTCTCAGTCCAGAGGTTTGCTCAGTGCTGCATAACACAGTAATTTACATCAGTGGCTATTTCATTAATGACCACAAACAAAAATAATCTTATTCATGTTTCAGTGTGCTTTGGGCTTTAGATACTGGGGAGAGACCTTTAATGTACTGACATTATTATGCTTTAAAATACAGAAGTCCCCAAGGGTCCTAACTAAAACTAGGGCCCTAGTGTACCAGACATGGTACAAACAGAGAGAAAGGTACAATCTCTGTTCCAAAAAGCTAACAAGGCAAAAAAGATAAGACGCACACAAAGGAATGAGGGAAGCACCTTTCCCATAGGCCATGACAGAGTTAAAAATACAACCTAGGTCAAGGGATGGTAATAGTTTTTGGACAAAGCACCAAAAACACCCGCAACCTCGACTTGTAAGATGTTGGCATGCCAGAGGCAGACAGCAGGGCAATCATGAGAGACCTGGCTGACTTCAAAATGGCACAGCATCACTTAGATCTTTGTGCAGCCCCCAACCACTTTCTACAACACATTCAGCTGTTCGGTTCAGGATGGGATCTTCTGGTTTTGGCCATTTTTGCCCTATATTAACTCTGCTATAGCAACTCCTCCAGCAAGAAAACAGCATGGCTAGGGACAGACATTCAAAAAGCCTGAGCCTGAGTTGATTCAATCTTTGCAGGTTAGCCTAACCTGGCTAGGCTAAATCAGTTTGTAACCAGACAGACATCCCAGAAATGCAGGCACATGCCTGCAGTGGCTCAAGCTAGATGCCGGGGGGGGGGTGGGGGAGGCGGGTGCTAGAACAGCCCTCCCTTGACTTCTCCAGGGCTGAGCTGAGGGTGGTGTAGCAAGGCCTGGACAGGACACTCTGATTATTCCCCCCTGCCCCCACCCCCAGCAACCCAGCAGGGAATGTTTATCATCCCTAACTCATTGTTAATCAACCCATTGAGAAAACAAAGCCTCTCTCCATTAACTAACGGAGCTCTTCTTAAACAGCTCTTCCAAGGAAGGACAATAAGCTACATGTTGATTAACGCCAAAAAGCCTGTCTGCTTGTCATCTCCCACAGCAGGGACCATAGCCAGCATGTGGTCTGCTAGCTAATGCTGAGGTGTCTGTGTAAGGCAGAGGGGAAGAGGGAACAATCCCTACTTATCAGAGAGAAGTGAGGCAGTTGCTCTGTGCCTGCAAGTCTCTGCCAGAGCTCTGGCCAGGGAGGAGAGGGGAGGGGCCAGCCCTGCTGTGGAGCAGAGAGCCCTGCCCAGCCCAGAGAGTATGCTGGGATGCTGGGAGTGTCTGGTTCATCTTAAACCAGCAAGGGGTCTAGGATAGACATTGCATAAACCACTTTGACCCAAATCAGTTAAGTCTGATACTGCATTCAACCAGGTTTATCTCAAACCAATTTCAGCCATTTTCAGACTGGTTTATGTGCACTGAACATCTATTCTGTTACAGGTTTAAACCAGTTTCTGATAATTTAAACCAGTTTATGTGTAATGTCTGTCCCTAGCCCAAGTGTCACTGTCTCTCCCAGTCATGAGACTGCCTGGCTGTCTGCCTGTTTTTTTCTTTTTTTTGTCCAGCAATATCACCTGCCAGTCCCACCCCTTCCACAGTGCTAAAGTCTTAATGCAAGCAGTGTTCAGTGTAAATCTAATCCATGCACATCCTTCTTCCCTCACCCCTCCCTCTGGACTTGACTTCAGTCCCACATTCTCTCTAGCGCAGTGACCTTCAGGGTTGTGTCTGTGGTAGCCTTAATGGAGCTCCCAGATCAAATGATCTTCCAACTGAACGGCATCGCCTCTCCTGGGTTTGTTTGTCTGGGTTTTTTTTACTGTCACCCAGGTCCTCTTATCCTCATTTCAGAACAATAACTTGCAGAGCTGCCTCCCTCAAGTTTCACTTCTCCTCAAAGGCCCATTCCCTGAGTTAATCACACCTACTACAGCTTGACAGCATATTTCTGGGTCTTACCACCCTGCCCTTTCCAAGAAGAAATATGATCCTTGTTCCCTTTAAGTAGTCTAGGAAGTAGAGAGACACAGGGAAAGGAGACACACAAACACTCTTCCTGTGTGTCTCCTTTCCCTGGCTTAAGCTATTTCTCTTAAATCTGCTTGAGGTCTGTTTCCCACTCCACCTCCTGCCCAGGTGTACTGAGAGGAGGATAGTGGAATGCTCAGGCTCTAGTTAATGAAGCCATTCATGGATGGTGTGGATTTTATATACCCATCACAGTCCTACACAGTTAGATCCTGCCCCACATCTCTTGAATCTAGGCTGGCAGGGTGCCAGTTGGGAAGGAACAGTGTGAGATCCCTGAAACATATTACCTGGTAGGTCTGAAATCAAGGCACTAATAGACAGCCAAAAGGAAATATTCAGACAGACTTGCATGTTACACATTTGACAAGACCTAGGTTCTTCAGCTCCCACTGATGCCAGTGGGAGTTTTGCTGCTGATTAAAGTGGGAGCAGGCACAGGTCCATAAAGTTTATCTGGTTGGCAACTTCAACTAAATAGCTTTCACAGGCAGGTTATCCATTGGCAAGACTTGATGCTCCAGTGATACATATACTAAAACTGAAATGATGCAGAGAAGATTGGGATGGCCCTTGCACAAAGCTGACATGCAAATTATTCCTTAGCAGCACTTGATACTGAAACATAGAGCCCCTAAGGAGCCACAGACTGAGCTGAGTCTGTTTGCACACAGCTATCTGTAGTACTTGAGAACCTTCAGGGCAAGGCTGGAGGGGACTTCTTAGCTAGACACTGGGAGTGTGGACATAAGTTGTTTGTTATGTAACAAAAGTTTCATAACTTCATAGTTGCTAGGGGCTGGAAGGTACCTTACAGATCATCGGGTCCAATCCCCATGCACGTGGGCAGAAAAGACTGCTGGAATCAAATGATCCCCGCAAGATGGGCATCAAGACTTTTTTGAAGATCACCAGGGTGGATGACTAGCCTGAAGTGATCTTCAGTCAACTTGTGCCCATTATTTCTTGCCCTCCCCTGGGGGACCTTGGTGAATAGATGTTCCCCTAAACCCTGATGTATTTTTAGGCTGCAACCAAGTTCCCCCTGAGTCTTCTCTTCTCCAGGCTGAACAGTCCCAAGTCCCTCAGCCTCTCCTCATACATCTTGGTCTCTAGGCCTCTAATCATGTACATGGCTTTCCTCTGGACTCTCTTGAGCTTCGCCACATCCTTCTTGAAGTGCAGTGCTGTGGAAAAGACTTACCTCTGCTGGACAAGACACTGCACCAGAAGCCGAACACAGCAAAAGTGAAATCGTGGTGGGCAGAGCCACCGTGGGAAAAAAAAAAGAGAGAAAAAAAACAGCCGACCCTGAAGGAGCTGGGACTGGCTCCTTCACTGGCTTGGGCATGCTTTATAACAGCATGCTGGGACCGACTGGTTGGCCAGACCCCTGAAGCTGGAATAAAAGACCCGGTGGAAGACGAGTGGGGGGGACCAGAAGTGAGGTCTCCAACCGACCTAGAGGGGCCAGAGAATTCAGTCCCAGCAAGGGGACCTGGTGGCTATGCCAGGAAGGGGTCCCACCAAGCGCTCAGGGCCAGAGAGTGCCCGAAGATTGACTTATAGAGTCACCGTGGACAACAGACATCTGAAGTGGAGACTGGAGCCCAGCAGGACCAAGCAGGACAAGAATCCAGACCTGCCTGATTTACAGCAAGTACCAAGTCTGGGAAAAGAGTGACAAGCTGGAGGACAGAACAGTACCAAATCAGGACAATGTACAAATGAAAGAAAAGGGGGCAGTAGGAAGCACTCAAGCTAAGAACACCATCCCTATCCTATGGCCATAAATTCTGGAGCCAGAGCTCCAAAAGTATACGGGATACCAACTCCAACAATACAGGTGATGACATCTTGGTTGGCGTTAGGCAGGGTGTAGGGGAGGTGGAGCCTCAAACAGGAGGAAAGCAGGGATGACCAAAGGGAGGTGGCAAGGGGAAACAGGACTGAACAGCTTCCTTCCAATTAAAATTATTTCTCATTAAATACGTGGCAGGTGAGATGCCCTGGGGGACTGGCTCAAAGTCACCCTACTAATAGAACTGTTTCCTCCCAAAAGCAATGGCGAGGTCAGAAAGGAACCCCCATACTCAATGCCCACAAGAAAGGTATGGGAGATTACAGGTGCCCAGAACTGGATGCAGTACTCCAGTTGCAGTCTCACCAAGTCTGAGTAAAGTGGGAGGATGACATCCTTTGCCTTGCTTGAGATGCCTCGGTGGATGCAGGCCATTGTTTGGTTAGCTCTACCAGCTATGACGTTGCACTGGTGGCTCATGTTCATTTTGTTGCCAATCATGACACCCAGGTCTCGTTCAGCTGTGGTGCCAGCAAGCAGAACACTGCCAAGCCTGTAAGTGTGTTGTGGGTTATTTCTCTCCAGATGGAGCACTTTACATTTCTCTGTATTAAACGACATTAGGTTGAGGTCTGCCCACTTCACGAGCCTGTCCAGGTTGGCCTGTATCACCAGCCTGACTCTGAGAGTGACAACACTTCCCCATAGCTTGGTGTTGTCATTGAACATTGCCAGATTGCTTGTAATACCTGAATCCAAATCGTTAATTAATACATTGAAGAGCACTGGTCTTCCCCTGAGGGACGCCATAGTCACCCTCCACCATTATGACTCAGTTCCATCAATCAGTACTCTTTGGGTCCTACCACAGAGCCAATTACCTAGCCACTGGATCATGAAGTAGTCGAGGCCGCATTTTCCCAATTTGACAATGAGGACATTGTGTGAGACTAGGTCAAAGTCCTTTTTGAAGTCCAAGTATATGACATCAACCTCATTTCCTCTATCCAGGTGGCAAGTAACCTGATCATAGAAGGAAATAAAGTTGGTCTGGCATGACCTGCCTGTGACGAAGCCATGTTGGCTACCCTTCAGAATACTGCCTTCAGTTAGCTGCTGTGTGACGGTTTCTTTGATGATTTTCTCCAGCATTTTACCTGAGATTGAGGTCAAACTGATTGGCCTGTAGTTTCCTGGGTTGTCCCTTCTCCCTTTCTTGAAGATAGGTACCACATTGCCTTTTGCCAGTCTTCTGGGACCTCTCCTGAGTGCCACGAGTCTTCAAATAACTTTGCCATCTGTTGTGAGATGACATCGGCCAGTTCTTTGATGACACACTCTCGGGTGTAGTTTGTCCGGTCCTGCTGACCTATAGATATTTAGCCTCGTAGGTGCTCCCCCACAAGATCTACATCAACTATGGGAGGGTGGTCACCCCACCATGGTCATCCTGTATCCTGTCAAGCAGGCTAATACCCCAGAACTGGTGGAATACCAACATGAAGTATTCATTCAGGAGTTCAGTTTTGTCCCGGGTGTTGGTTAACAGCTGTCCCATTTCATTTATCTGGGGCCCTATGCATCCCTTGTTCTTTTTGTAACTTTCTATGTATCTAAAGAAGGACTTTTTGTTGTCCTTGATTCTGGTTGCCAATTTATGTTTGGTTAGTGCTTTCTCTGTCCTGATCTGCTCCCTACAGGTGGGGGCTGTTGCTGAATACTTTTCTTGAGTAGTTGTTCCTGACTTCCATTCCTTGTAGGCTTCTTGCTTTAATTTCAGGAGGTCCATGACTTCCCTGTTGAGCCAAGGGACTCTCTCAGCTCTTTTGCTGCCTTTCTTGTGAGAGGGAATAGACTTTCTTTGATTTTTTAGGAGTACTTCCTTGAAGAAAGATCACTCTTCTTGTATTCCCTTCCTGATCAGACCATGGTCCTGTAGGGCCTTGCCAACCAATCTCCTGAGTTTGTGGAAATCAGCTTTCCTAAAATCAGGTATTTCTACCCTACTGGCTGATTTCCCTGGCTTGCAGCAGTTGGAGAAAGTGGTCATCTCATGGTCGCTGTTGCCCAGTTTCCCTTCAATCCGCAGGTTGCTCACTAGATCATCCCCTTTGGCCAGAACCAAGTCCAGGAGTGCCTTGCCCCTAGTTGGCTCATAGACTTCCTGAGTTAGATAGAGCTCCCTGATGCAAGTGAGGAAGCTTTGTGAGTGATTGGATCTAGCTGAGTGCTAATCCCACAAGATGTCTGGGTAATTGAAGTTACCCATTATGACCATGGTCCATGAGCATGCAGCTCTGCCAGTTCTCTAGAGAATGCTTGGCTGAGCTGTTCCTCTTGGTTTAGAGGTCTGTAATAAACTCCTACGATCAAGTCCCTTTCCTTGTGCTCTCCCTGTATCTTGACCCAGAGGGTTTCAAGTGACCCTTCTTTGCATCCAATTTTTGCCGCAAGGGAGGCAAAAGGAAAGCAGCCACAGAGAAGATCACTTGAGTCCAGGGTGAATCTTCCCCTTTGAAAATGTTTAGTAATTTTACTATGTGGAACAAGTCATGCGTCTCCTCCCATGCATCATCACCCAGATACACTGAGGAAAGGGCTAAATTGGTGCGCCTGCCACCTAGTGGACAGAGACTGTAGTAGTGCTAGTTTGGGATGGTCCGTTGTGTGTTCACTTCACCAATACATATATTATAGAGTAAAATCTAGGGTAGATTACTCCATAGTGGGCACGTCTAGACATGCCATTAATGTGCTGCAATACACTGTGGAACTTATTGCTCCACATTTTATTGTTCCCAGAAGCTTGTTCTCCCATGATGTCCTCATGGCTAAGCTGGAGAACTGTGGCCTCGACCATTTCACGGTCCATTGGCTGGGGAGCTGGCTCCGGGGTTGGACCCAAAGAGTATTAGTTGATGGGAGCAAATCAGCTTGTTGCAAGGTGACCAGTTATGTCCCTCAGGGCTCAGTACTTGGGGTAGTACTCTTTAATATATTCATAAATTAACTGGATTTGGACATCAGATGCGGACTGGCAAAATTCACAGGCGACACTAAACTATGGGGGAAGGCCGTCACACTGGAGGATAGGCTGGGGATACAGGCCAACCTGGACAGGCTTACAAGGTGGGTGGACCAAAACCTGATGGCACTTAACATAGGGAAGTGCAGGGTGCTCCACTTTGGGAGGAAAAACCAGCATCATACTTATAGGCTCAGCAGCACTACGCTCACTAGCACCACAACTGAAAGAGACTTGGGGGTCTTGATTGACCACAAGATGAACATGAGCCACCAATGTGATGCCGTAGCCAGCAAAGAAAACCAAACTTTGGTATGCGTCCACCCATGCATCTCAAGCAAAACCAGGGATGTCATCCTTCCACTCTACTCAGCCTCGGTGAGGCCACAGCTGAAGTACTATATCCAGTTCTGGGCTCCATAATTCAGGAGGGATGTGGATAAGCTTGGGAGAGTCCAAAGGAAAGCCACCCACATGATCAAAGGCCAAAAGAGCAAGCCTTACAAGGAGAGGCTGAGGAACATGGGACTCTTCAGTCTGGAGAAGAGAAGGCTCCAGGGGGACTTGGTGGCAGCCTGTAAGTATATAAGGGGGGTGCACCAGGATCTGGGAGAACAGTTGTTCACCAGGACTCCCCAAGGGATAAGTAGGTCTAATGGCCACAAACTTCTGGAAGGCCAATTTAGACTGGACATAAGGAAAAACTTCTTTACAGTTTGAGTGTCCAGGGTCTGGAACAGACTCCCTTGAGAGGTGGTGCCAAGCACCTACTTGACTTGTTCAAAAAGCGTTTCGATGCATATCTTGCTGGGATCATTTGACCTCAGCAGATTTCCTGCCTATGGCAGGAGAGCTGGACTCGGTGATCTTGCAAGGTCCCTTCCAGTCCTTAATGTCTATGAAATCTATGAAAGCTCCTGGGCGTACAGACCACAGCACATTGAGTCAGATCACAGCAGCCCTGGCTGGTAGGGAACCTGGAGGATCAGCCGTCCAATGTGGAACTATGTGCCAACCAGGCTCAACGTGCTGCAGAGGGGCTGACTGGGGCGTGAGGGTGCAGGGCTAGCTGGCAGAGTTGATTCATTTCTTGCACCTTAACAGGGACACAGACGTAGACGCTGAGACATTTACTGTGCAGTTAATTAGTTAACTGCACAGTAAACACCTTGTGTAGATGTGCCCAGGAACCGTGCTGTGTATCTAAACCTTGTGTGAGAGACAAGGGTCTGGCTGTAGGTAAGGGTTAAAAGGCTGAATGAAAGCCTAAGATGGGAATCTTGTTTGTTTGCTTTGCTACTGGTACCTTGTCTCTGCTGGTGGTCGTGGAGGCAGAATGCTGGTGCAGGTGGTACCTGGACAGAAAAAAATATATAGGCTCTGTATCAAAACCTTTCATTTCTTTGCATCTGACTGAGGGTTTGCTATAAGCCCAGGAGCAATGTGGTTCATAGAAAAGCTAGATCTTAGACAAGTAGGCTTGGACCCTGGTTGTTTTGTCAAGGTATTGAATGCTTTTCATTCTGAATGAACTCAGTGACATTCAGCTGCTGCAATAGTGAGGGCCTTAGAAGTCCTAAAATAAGACAGGGTGAGGACCTACTGCCTCTTCCTTTCTGGCTTGAGCAGGTCAAACCAACATTTTTCAGAGAAGCCTCTGAATTGAGGTCCCTTTGTTTTTACTCGCCTGATGGATCTTCTACTGATGCCAAGAGAATCCCAATGACAATTCAGACGTGGCTCCTGTTGTGGATGTAGTTCTTGTCACCCATCTTCCTCTAATGATTCACCTGCCTGGGTTCCAGCCTAATCCTGTCAGACTCATACTCCGAGCTGCTCTACTCCTGAGTTAATTTTCTGAAGAGGATAAAATGCTGCGTGCACAGCTAATTTATATGTGAAACCAGGCAGAAGAGGGACAATAAATGCCTCTTTATTTACATAATTATTAATGCATTTTAGACTTAATGAGTAAGAATCTGCTGGGCTGATAGAAAGTTTAGGTAAGGCAGAGAGGAAACAAAGTGTGGCTAAGTCTACAGTTCAGACAGGAGACTAGCAGCCTTGGTATATGGCAGGAACCAGAAGACTCTTTGAATAATGTCCCCAAGTACCTCACCTCTGGATAACAATACTCTTCCCCTTGTCCCTGCAGGGATACAAAGACCGAGCTTAGTGTACGTATGGGTGTGTTAGGAAGCAGGTAATGCCTTACTTGGTGATGGTTTGCTGTCACTATCCCTCTCTGCCTTCTCAGTTACCACTGGGATGTATAGTCAATTGGCCTTAATTTAAGGAGAAGCATTACTTTGCTATAGCCAGTTCTACTGATAGTTGCAGTTTGTTTATAGAGATGAGACCACTTGGTCTGTACTCTGAACTGAAGGCATGTTCTTTTTTTTATATTTCTGCTGAATGCTGAATATATTGAGCTTAAGATTTCAAAAAGGAGTTAGGTGCCCTACTTATATGCAAAGGAGTTAGGTACCATATTTACATGCATACAACATGCACCTTTTCCTAAATCAGCCCTCCAAAATTGAGATGTATGTTTGGAAGTTTGGAAGTTGATTTTTCTTTGCTGGAACAGAAACAGGGAAGAATAGAAATAAGCAGACACTGTGATTCAATGACTGCTGAGATGGCTGGCACTCCTCTTTGACCCCAGCAAGTAGAAGGGGCAGTATCCTATGTAGCAGCTATTGGCTGAGCACTGTAGCTTGTTCCTGAAGCAGTATTTGAGCTGGTCCAGAGACAGTGGGCTGCCAAATGCAGTCTATAGCATCTTCATGATGCTTACGGTGGTATAGAAACTTATATAAAGAACTACTTATAGTGAAGAAGTAACAGTCTTGCCAGTACCCTTGCAAGGGTCAGTGACCTAATCTTGCTGCTGTCTTGCCACATCAGGAATTTCCTGCTACCTCACCCAAATTGTCTGCTGGGATGCCACACTTCTTAGGTACTCTGTTTCCAAGAGCATTTCTTATTTCGGGGTCTCTTGTATGCAAGAAAATATGGCATTCAAATCCCTATGGAAACCCGCACCTGGAGCCGTGAGTATCCCTATGTCCACAGGGACAAAGTTCTCCTTTTACACACTCAGAAGATCTTGTCATGGCCTCTTGTCCAAGGAGCCAAGGCAGATGATGACTGCACATTTATATAGCCCCTCCCATTCAAATGGATCCCAAGGCATTTAAACTATCAGTGCTCAGCCCACCACCGAGAGCTGGCTATCTGTCCAAAGCAGCATTCAGCAACACTACATTACAGCTTAAAACAGGTAAGAATATGTACTGAGTTGCAACAGCTGGGGGGATTTAGATACACTGACTGTAATTATGAACAAAGTGCCATGGGTATGTATGGAACTTTGCAAATGATTATCCATGCTGGAATTTGTCTGGGATGCCAGGAATAACATGTTCCTAATGCCAAGATCTTTATTAACCACAAAGAATAAGGATCTGGATTTTAGTCAACTACAAAAAACCTCTGTTAGAGCAATGTTGATGTATTTCAGAATTGCCCTTCTAGAATGTCTCTCCCCGCAAGCTGTGGAAAACCAAGAAACAAGCAGCTAAGATACAGGCCCACATGGCCTTAATTCTGCCCTGCTGCAGATGGTCCTTGCCCACAGGAATTATCTCACTGCCTTCACTAAGCTATGTGTAAATGTAGTAATGGAGGGATCAGCTGGAGCAGCTTGCTAGAGCTGTGATTGTGCTCTGATGTGATCCAGGAAGTCACATCCTTTTAGAGGTGAGTAAGCACCTTTTTCTTTGATCCCACACACAGAGGTCAGGCAAAGGTAGCTTGAGAGATGCAGTGAGCCCGGTTTCAGCATAATAGGATGCAGGTGTGGTTTAGTGGGGTAGAGGCACTTCCTGCAAGAGAGACGGTGGGTGGTTGGGTGTTCTTAATGATGGTAAGTAAAAGTGCAGTGTCAGGTGCCACCATGTGCCTGCAGGTGATGGAGCTATTAAATTTTCCAGGTGAGATGTTCCTTCCATGGAGGAGGCAGAGTGCAGGACTACAGAGTGTGTTTTGGCAGCTCCTGTTCAATACAGCTCAAAGGCAAAGTGTGTCTGTTACATGTATATTGGTGCAGTTCTCAAAGGAGGCAGTTAGGGTTGCACTGGCTTCTGCCTTAGCGCTTTGTCTTCTCGTTTTCAGAAGTGGGGATTTGCTGAACTCAGTGTTCTAGAAGATGACAGGACTCCTCCAAATAACTAGTTCTGTGTAAAGGAACCATTTTCTGAAGAGAAAGGGAAATGTTACCTGTGGGAGTCAGTGATCACTGATCAGGTGGATTTATCCCCTTCCCTGCCAGCCTCAGCTAGCTTCCCTACCTGCAATGGTGCTGCATACATGACCCTGTATTTTCTGCTTTTCAGAGGCTTACACTTGGCTCATCTTCAGACTTCTACGACCATACTGGTGCAAGGCCTCCCCAAATCTCCATTCACCTAGGGACAGGGGCAGAGGCATAACCAGAGGGGCAGGACTCTAAGCATTAGACTTATTGCCAAAGTGTAGTGACTCCCATTGTTTCCTGACAGGGGATGTGGGTATCATGCCCTAGTGGGGTAAATATAAGGTGACTGAAGCCCTTGGGGGCCATCATTTGGTTACTCAAGTGGACATAAAAGGATTTTGTAGAATCCATCAACTTGTTCTGGGGGAGAGAGGAGCTGTGTCTCTGTTCAACTGCTCCCAGGTTTGGAGTACTGGACCTGTTCAGCAGCCCCATGAGACATTCAAGGTTTCAAGGAAATCTGATTAAGCAAATGGATTTTAGAGAATGTGGGACAATTGACTTTGACACAGAAAGGGAGCTGCCAGAGAGAGGTAAAGTGTAGGGCTGTGTGAAGCTTCGGTAGCTAATTCGATATGGAGGAGATTCAGCCTGATTCGGCGGCCAAAACTCTGAATCCAAATTGGATCGGGAGACTCATTAAGAGGTCCGAACTGAATCAGAAGCCTCCAAATCAACTTGGAGAGATTTGGGGCTGATTTGGAGATTCAGCCATAGACTATACAGGTTTCCCTCGCATAAAGCAAACCCACTTTATAATGTAACAAATAGGGATAGGATCCCAAGGCAGCGAGGGAGGGAGAGAGTGAGACTGGGACTAGGGAAGGGTGCCATTCCCAGGGCTGCACTGTGCTCCGCTTGTCCCCCCCGTGCCTGGGCTCTGCCTGTCCTCACTCACCCCAGCTCCTGGGCTGTGCCATGCTGTGGTGCAGGCAGCTGGTATTGACTGCTCCCAGGGCTGCAGCAGCAGGGGCTGGGGGGAGGGGCAGCAAGCGGAGCCCTGGGCAGTGCAGGACGTGGCACAGCTTGTCCGTGCTCACCCTAGCCCCCTCTGCAGTGGCCCTGGGAGCAACCGGCGCCAGCTGCAACGAGAACTGTCAGTGGGTGCAGGTGGGGTGTACCTCTTGCTGCTCGATGCCCCCCAGGAGGGTTGTGAGCTGGGGGGCTGTGTCGGGTGTATGCCCCTGGATCTGGATGTGGGATGACAGCAGGCTGCTGCTGCAGTCTGACTCTTCCTGGCACTTGTTGCTTGGAGCAGCAGCCTGCTGTCATCCCGCATCCAGATCTGGGGGCATACGCCCCTGTGAAGAGCCCGACACAGTCCCCAGCCTGCAGCCCTCCTGGGGGGGGGGGGCGGGGGCGCAGAGCAGCAAGAGGT
>NW_017729000.1:44024666-44024953 GCF_001723915.1 Gavialis gangeticus | reverse complement strand
AGGTGTGTCCTGCCTTCCGCATCCAGTGACAGTTCTTGTTGCAGCTGGTGTCGGTCGCTCCCAGGGCTGCTGCAGAGTGCGGACAAGCTGCGCCACATCCTGCACCATCCAGGGCTCCACTTGCTGCCACTCCCCCCAACCCCTGCTGCTGTAGCCCGAGAAGCAGCCGACACCAGCTGCCTGCACCATGGCATGGCGCAGACCAGAAGCTGAGGTGAGTGGGGACAGGCATAGCCCAAGTGCAGGGGGACAGGCGGAGCACAGTGCAGCCCTGGGAACAGCACCCC
>NW_017729000.1:44021228-44024656 GCF_001723915.1 Gavialis gangeticus | reverse complement strand
CAGCTGACACCAGCTGCCTGCACCAGGGCATGGTATAGCCCAGGAGCAGAGGTGAGTGGGGGCAGGCGGAGCCCAGCAGCTGCAGGCAGCTGGTGCCGGCTGTTCCTGGGGCCACTGCATGTGGGGCTGGGGTAAATGTTGCTCTGTTCCCTCTGCTTTGCTGCCTTGTGCAGCCCTGGGAGCGGCACCTCTCCTCCCACCCCTTCCCTAGTCCCAGCCTCACTCCCTCCCTCCCTCACCACCTGGGAACATTTCTCTATCTGTTAGGGCTGTCTGAAGCTTCAGTAGCCGATTCAGTGTCTGAATCTCCGAATCCGAATAAGCCGAATCAAATCATCAAATTGAATCGCTGTCCCTCAAATTGGCCAAATCCGAATCGAATGCTTGCTGCTGTGCACAGGCCTAGTAAAGTGGCCTTCTAACCTCAAGGTAGCGATCTCGGCAGAATGAGAACATGTTCTCACAGGAGATATTCCCACATGAGGGGGGTAGGGAGAAGGGGTTTAACCCAGCCCGAGAAACTAGGATTCTCCACAACCTGGCTCAAAGGAGGGGAAGGCAAGGATTAGGACTCAAGCACCTCCAGAGGGACAGAGCCCCAAGATGCCAGCACATGTGAGAGAGGAACATGGGGGGCTGATGCACATCCCCCTCTCTGATCCCATCCCCTTTCCTGGTTCCCATTCCTCTCTCATCTATTTCTGTCCCACTAAGTTAATCTCTTCTTCCCTGTCACCCATACCCATTAGTCTTCAAGACCCCAGAGCCTTTCTCCCTCTTCACCCCAACTCTCCCAGAAAGCATTAGCAGGCATCTTTGGTTTTCCATTTGGGAATCATTTGTGTGTCTTCTGGAGCTGCAGCTCTACTTGGATTACATTTCCCCACAATAAAAGTAATAGCTACTTGACAGAGGCATTTTATATAGAAGCATTCCTTCCTCTCTCCTTAAGTGCCTGCCAAGAACTAGATTCAAACTCAGGCAAGCTAGAACATAGGTCTGATTCAATGGCTATTGTACAACCCCTTGAGCCAACTCTGGCAGGCTAAAAAGCCTTTTGTCTCTTCTGTGTGCTTATATAGTGGAACCTGTTTGGTATGAGAGTTTGGCTTCTTTGAGACCGAGAAGCCCAGCTATTTTTGATTGCTGTTTATAATGTCACCTCCCCAGAGGGGTAGTGGGTGCCAAGCACTAGCTAGGGTAAATGTTGGGTGACTGAGACTGGATCAGTGTGATCAGATACCTGAGCCAAAAAGGCAGTAAAATCTGTCAACCTTAGGAAAAGCAAGTCTCTTTTCTAGCAGGGGGGCTGTATCTAGGGTTCCCTTTGCTCAAACAGTGCTACATTTGGAACTGCCCTACACTGCCGCTGGAAGGCAGTCCACATTTCTAGGAAATGTGAATGAGTGTGGATTTCAGAGCACTAAGAGGAGCCAACCTTTAAGCAGAAAAGGCATCTTAACCTTAATTATAGCAGACCTGCTATTCCTCTCCTGTGTTTCTCAGGCTTAAAACAAGCAGCTGCAGAAACAGTGCTCTCTAGCATGGTGCCAGGTCAGTGTCTGAGTACTGAATCAGACCAGGCAGCTCTGTGATCTATTCCCAGTGCTCCCTCCTCCTGTCCCTGCAGATGTTTTTTACAGGGCTCCCATCTCGCTTCACACTTGTCCACCCTTAGCTTGTAAAAACTGCCAGGCTCCCAACACAAGCTGACAAGGCTACAGGCAAGTGCATATTTCTTGTGGGCTGTTTCTTCCACTAGAGCAGGGTATGAGGGCTTTTGCTTCACTCTTCCCTTCCTCTCACTTGGTCAATCCCTGGCTCCAGTCTGAGGAAATGGAAACTTCCCTGTAAGCTATACACAAATACATGCATCCTGTGACAGAGGGCTGAAATCCCTGAGCGGCACTGAGTCCCAAGGGCATGCTGTCCCACTGGAGCACTCCTGAAGAAATGCAGCAGCCGTACAGCGGAGCTTTTCCATGCACCACGGCATGTTACAGCTTGGATCTGCAGAGCTAGAGGGTGCTGCTGCTGCTCTCATTCAGGCAGCAACAGTCCTGCAGCAGGCCAGCAATAATGGCAGATGGATCCAGCAGGATTCATTAAGAGAATTCATCTGATTAATTAAAAGATGATTTTATTTGGGAACAAAGAAGAGGTTATCAATATCATTTGCTTTTGGAAACAAATATCTAATTAAATACTGTTTGACTGCATCTCCATTTAATGTCAGGCCCTGACTAGTAGAATTTATCATATGAAATGAAAATTAACCCTGTCAGGCCATTTCCTGTACCACAGAGCAGCATCTAGTCATACTGGCAAAGAGGCATGGTTTAAAGAGGCTTTTTGCTGCTCTCAGGAAAGATGGGAGAGTGCCTTGTTCCTGAACAATTGAACTATGCTTATCTGCCTAATGGTGCATAGCGCTCACATGTAGCCTCAAAGGGAATGCTAAAGGTAAGCACACAGGTTTAACATCCCCCTGCCATTCACATACCAACTGGGACTACAGACCTGGAACTAGAGCCCATGGGCCCTTGTCCTCTATAACATGGTACTGTCCCAGAGCAGGGGCTGTGCAAGGTGGAATCTTGTGGGTGAGCTGAGACCTGTGGATGCTCTCCTTAGCATAGGAGACCTGGGTTGTTTTTTGTTGTTTTTTTAACTTGGTGCACTCCAGTGAGAAGATTTAAATCCATTCCTTATTTCCTCTCAGCTGCTTCTCATCCAAGATCTCTTTATATTCATCTTACTGAAGCTGTGTTTTCTGTGGCTCTGGCAGCTCTTGGGTTGGATGTTCCTAATGCTGTTTTCTGGGAGCTGCTGCTACCTCTCTGCTGGAGACAAAGGGTCCTTCTTGCCCTCATACTAGCAAAGAGGCAGGGCTTGGGTATAACAAACCCAAAACGAATTCCTTAGCAAGTAGGTCTGTGCAATGCTTCAGTTGCCAATTCGATTCGGAGGACATTTGGCCCAATTCAGCTGCCAGATCTCTGAATCCAAATCAAATTGAGAGACCCATTAAAAGGTCCAAATCAAATCCAAAGCCTCCAAATCAATTTAGAGATTTGGATCAGCCAGGGAGAGCAGGCACAGCCGGGTGCCTGCATGTTCTCCTGCAGCTCCTCCAGCTGTGCCTGCTTCTGCCCAGGCCAGGGGAGGCATGGGAGAAGCCCCATCCCCCACCTGACCCGGCCTCCTGGCACTTTAAAAAAAAAAAAAAGAACCATGCTGCATCTCCACAATGCAACAGCTGCCATGCAATTGCTAAGTGTGTGTGTGGGGGGTGGGGCGCGGCAATCCCTGCTGCCCCACACTGCCCCTGCACTGGGTGGGGAGGCTCTGCCATGAACCCCCAGAGGCCCTGATCACTGCTGCTACAGCTGATGAGTGCAGGGCTTCTTTTTTTTTTTTTTTTTTTT
>NW_017729000.1:44016655-44021156 GCF_001723915.1 Gavialis gangeticus | reverse complement strand
TTTTTTTTTTTTTTTTTTTTTTAAGTGCTGGGAGGCTAGGGCTGGGTGGGGCAGCTGTGGGGGCTTCTCCCATGGCTCCCCCCACCCAAGGAGAGGTAGGCAGGGCTGGAGGGAGAACCTGCAGTCGCTCTGCTGTGCCTGCCTCTCCCCGGCCAATCCGAATTGCCGAATCAGCACCAAGTCTCCAAACCTGATTTGGCTGAATCAAATCGCTGTCCTCTGAATCAGCCAAATCCGAATCGAATATTTCCCTATTCGCACAGGCCTGTTAGCAAGGATTGCAGCACACAGCTCCAGCACAGCTCCCTGGCTCTATAGCACATACTGCATTGCTCAGTCTGAGCAGGCTGGTGGCCTGAGACCTGGCCCAGATTGAGTAGACATAGCTCTAGCTGTGGACTATACTTTCCTGATCAAAACCCCATGCAGGACAGTGTGTCTTCTGTGTACTTTACTGCAGTGTATCTCCTTGTGCCTTTAAATTCTAAGCTGTTTGGCTCAGGGATAGACTACTTGACTGGCATATTACCACCTTTGCAGTACTATATGAATTATCATAAACTTCATGCTTTGTGGCATAAAATGTTCACCAGCTGCAGTCGGGAAGAAAACCTTCCCTCCCCTTTTGGGTATAATGATGAACAAGCAGTCAGAGTACAATGGACTTGCACATCCCTCTGAAGCATTGGACACTGGCCTGTGTAAGACAGGATGTTGGAGCTGAAACAGTTTTGGCCTAGTAGGTCTTCTGGGCTTTTGTTACAGGGACTACACACTGGCTTCTGGAAAGGGGTGATTTATATTATTTGCTGTGGGCCATATTGAAAGCCTGTTGGTATAATATAGCTTCAGACAGCACGTTGCAAGGCAGTGCTTTGTTACAAGGTACTGAGAAAACACTGCCTAGTATCTGGTAACCATTTATCATTAATATTTGACATTGTAAAAAATTGCCCAGTGAACAGAAACAGAAGGTAGGTACTCTACGTCCGCAATAAATATCTTCAGGTAATAAGCAA
Source organism: Gavialis gangeticus (assembly GCF_001723915.1). NCBI lineage: Eukaryota > Metazoa > Chordata > Crocodylia > Gavialidae > Gavialis > Gavialis gangeticus. The sequence goes on along the minus strand of NW_017729000.1, from coordinate 44,020,137 downwards.
CTTGGTTACTTGCTTGTTTTGTAATAGAAAGCAGGTAGTAAAGACTCTGCTGGGTAACCTAAAAGCATCCAGTTTTGAGTGATAAGAGGTGGAGGATGATTTAAAGTCCTTTTTTGTTGGGAATAGCTGTTTCTACCTGGCCCCTTTCTTGGCATCTGGCTCAGCCATAATTGACAGGTTTCTACTCCCCTTGTTACCCCATGATGGGAATTATTTCGCTAACTGCAATTAACATTTCATGTAAAATTGTGAGCATTTGCTATGTTTTGGGGATGTCTCTTTGGTCTAGAGTTGGGCCACTTTCATTGCACAAAGACCTCTAAGTCCACAAAAGGGAGATGGCAAGAGACGTGAGTCTCACAAATGAGCAAGCTGTTTATAACTCTCAGCTTGCCACTGTGATGAGAAAGTATGGATGTGGGGGACCTGTGCACTTAGTGGAACTTAACAGTTATTCCTTTTGTGGTGTTCACACTGAAATACTGAGGAGATTTCAAATGTAGAGATTTTTCTATATGAGTTGGCATTATCTTGAGTATGAGCAGAAAAGCAGGTGGGAGGCATTATGGGTATGCTGCCAGCAGACTCGCCTGGAGTATATGTTAATATGACGCATACAAGGGCTGTTGTAATAAGTATGCTGCAAGTTGTGGGGAAAATATATTGTAACTCATGGGGCTGACCCTGCAGTTCCAGAATGGTGAATCACACCCATGAACTATAGAGAAGAACTGTCCAGGTGGAGCAATGTGCTGATTTACCTTTGGGCCCCACTGCTGGCAAGGTCTTGCTCTTGATCAAGTGTCATTGACTGAGACAGTTCTTTGGAAGGGTGCTGGACTGATGACCCTAGAGACTGGAGTGCTGCATCCATAAGACTCTGAGAGCAGTAAGCCACAACAAGAAAAGCTTCTGTTATTCTGCAAAGCTGCATCTGACCTAGAGGGGCTTCTGCAGATCTTTGGTTAAGTGAACCTGTGTCTCTACTGGAATGGTACCAAGGAGAGTACAGAGAGCCCATCAAGTGGAGAAAGCTCATAATGGTCATTCAAGGGACCTGCACCACTGGATTGCCTACTAGCAGTGCTTCTTTAGTTGAAGGGGAAATGAAAGAGAATTGAATGGTATTTCTTGAGGAGTTCTTGTAATGGCTTGTAGCCACTGGGCCTCAACCAGTCGCTCTCGTGCTGCTCTCTCTGGGGTGATTGATGTTATGCCCCTCACGCTTCTGTCTGAGTTGGTGACTTCCATTCGAATCCTTAACCCCGTGCTTGCCTGTCACAACTTGTTAACCTCAGTGTCTGGGGCCATTCATCAGGCGTGCTCATAGACCCAAGGTTCCTCCCGGTGGTTACTCACAGGGCTCCACCACTCCTACACCCCGGCCTCACGCCTCCTGTATAGCGGTGTCAGGCTGGTCGGCGTCTCGCTCCTGGGACCCTCGACCGGGTCCTACTCAGGCCCCAACACTGGGGTTTTTTGTTGTTCTCCCGCCCTGGCGGGGGGTCGGGCTAGAAGATCTACTAGGTCCCTTCCGACCCTTAATCTATGAATCTATGAATCTATGAATCTATCTAGCCTACATGTGGGTTCGCTACCCTCAGATACCCTTGGAGCTCGGGGAAGAACAAAATAAAAAAAAAAAGGAAAGAATGAAGCTCCAACACAAAACCGGGCTCACTGCCCCTTTAACTACCCCTCTCCCTTTCCGCGCTTCAGCAGGACACTGGCTGCCTCATTCCTTTTAGGCAATCAGTTCCCTGCCTACTCTAAGGCACCTCCTGGTCCAGCGGTGATGCTCTCTCCAACTGCAACCCTTCCTGGATTCCCCGCAGTCCCTCTCTCCCGGGGCGGATTTCTTCAGGTGTTCCTCCCGTCGTTCTTACGAGGTGATCTTGGCGTCCCTTCGTCGCCTTATCTGTAGCGTCACCAAGATGATCCTCTTCTTCCTTCTTGCTTCTGTCCCGGCCATTCCTGCTCCTCTGGTTCTGTGTATCAGCTCGTCTTTGCTGTGGGGCCATCTGTGACTGTGTTCTCTCCCTCCCTGCCAGCTCCGCAGTGTGCACCACCATTTTTATCCGTGCCGGCTGGCATTCAGCGCTGACGTCACTGGCCGGCCTCAGCTGGATAAACAGGCGGCTAATGAGCCGCGTGGGTTCTGCCTTCCGCCCCTCGCATGCTGCCTCCCAAGTCGCCGGTGAGTACTCTTTCGTGCCTCGTGTCCTGGGATACGGCTTTTTCTTATGAGGGAGGTAACGGCTCGTCCTGTGTAGCTGTTAAAACAGGCTTCCCTGTGCTGAGTAATTCCAGATTGTAGGAGATGCCAGCTTTTTTCGATGGGTTTATGGTTCCTGGGAACAATCCTTCCAACACAACAGGCTGTGAGGCAGACCTTCATGGGCATGTCCACACATGCAGGCACGTGCGCTGGCAGCAGCTCAAATAGAAGTGGCACAAATTTGTGCCAGAGATTTTTGCCTCGGCACACGTGCCTGAACATGCACTTTGGTGTGGGGTAAGTTATGCCACTTGGGCCAAAATGACTCTACCCAGCTCCTCCTGGATCTTCAGCCAGGGGGAGTTAGAGGCTGGAGCCAGCACATGTGCAAGCAGCTCAGGGCTACTTGCCCTCACAGGTTTTGAGGCCCATCCAGTTGTGACAGATGGATTGCTGAAGCAGCACAACCAGGAGTGAGTGGCCCCTGCACCCTCTACCCATTGCAGAAGTCTGGTAGTGGGGGGCTGGTGCCTGACTGTGATTTGCTGTGCACCTGCGACAACACCGCCCCTTGGACTTGTGACCCCATGGCTGTACACCTGCCAGACCTGGATGGGGACTGCAAGGCCACTTAGGCTGTGGTATGGGCACTGCAGAAGAGCACTGCACTGCTGGGCCAGCTGCCAGTAGCCCATGGCTGCACAGTTGGCTATCATGCAGCACTGCTGTCATGTCTTCTGGTGCCCCTGCTCTGCCATCTGGGCAACTATCACCCAGATGTGCTCCTTGCGGTGACCCATTTTGCACTGTCGCAGCATGTCCTCTTGGCCACAAATAGCCAAGAGGTCAGTCACCTTGTCTGCCCTCCAGCTGGTTCCCCAGTGCTGGTGCTGGACAGACTCCTCTGCCTAGGTCTTGTCAGTTGTCTCACCGGCAGAGATCCTGGTGTTCCCTGTTTAAAATTTGTAAAATGTTTGATAAGAACCCTGTCATGGGGGCACTTGGGTGCCCCGTTCCTGAGTAGAGATTAGGGCTGCTGCCAATCACCAGGGCAGCTCAGGTGTGGGTTGCTGGAGCAACCAGGTCAGCCATGTGACCGGAAGGGGGCAGAGCTGGGCCCTTATAAACAGCTAGGCCGGAGCCTGGTTGGGAGTTCCCTTCTGGCAGCCTGCGTGTAAGAGATCTGTGGGAGAGCTAGGCTGAGCAGTGCCGCTTGGCACATAGAGGGCTGCATTATGGTGCAGGCGGAGAGAATCCTGACCAG
>NW_017729000.1:44015315-44016209 GCF_001723915.1 Gavialis gangeticus | reverse complement strand
TAAAGGGGAGGTAGGAGGCACGCATAGCCCATAAGGCTGGGGTGCACCAAGTCACCCTAAGATCATAGGAGATAAAAGGCAGCCTCCCATATAAGACTACATGAGATCAAAGACGTGGCGGGCAAGAATAAGAGGGTGCTGTATCTCCTAATTGCCACGGCAAGGGGGCGCTAGCGGGATCACGGCCACTCCTAGGCCCCACTCCATGACAAACCCCAAATTCTCTCATTAAAATACCCAAAATCTATGTTCTTTCACTATTAAAATAAAATGCCACTATATAGAGAGAGACAATGTTTTATTGATATATTTACAAGTTTAAAGCAATTTAGAAGCCTACCAGAGCCTCTATCATCATCATAAAATAGATTCTAAATATCTATACACTTTGGTTTTAACTTTTGGTTTTTCTGTCATAGAAAAATCAGAGCTACCCCTGCCCACTTCGGTCACCAGGATGTATGGTGCTGAGCAGCGCTGATATGCCAGTGCCCTTCCCTTGCCCCTCACTCTCAACCCATAGCCTCCCTCCTCCCGCCCAGTCCCCTCACGCCTGACCAGCCCCTGCCTATCCCCGCTAGCTTCCTCCCAGTCGCAGCTCTGTCCCAGTACCAGGACATGAGTCCAGCTGTAGCTGTCCCACCCGCTGCTTTGTGGATCTGAGTAGTACCAGCCCTTGCTGTTCTGCTCCCTGACCCACATAGTTCCTGGGAAGCCCTTGACTGGGTATCAGGGACTGAGCTGGGCCCTCTTCTCTCAGGCCAGCTTCACCCTGTACAGGCTGCTCTAGGGGGAGTGGGCGCTCTAAGCCTGGCTCTGGAGGCCTCTCCTACTGACAGCGCTCCCTCATTCCCAACCCCCATCTCTCTCTCACACACCCCTGCTGCCACCTCC
>NW_017729000.1:44014629-44015144 GCF_001723915.1 Gavialis gangeticus | reverse complement strand
CCTGCCAGTCCATCACACCCCCCAAGTGATTTCTGGGACCAGGAGCCCCCCAGGCTGGGCCTGCATGTCCCAGCACTGGTGTGGGCGTGGGGCAGGGCTGCAGTGTGGCAGTTGCCCCTGTAGCCGCAGCTCTGCCAGCAGATCCCATCCCATCCCATGTGGGCACGCAGGGTGTGAGATTTGTGGAGGGGATGTGGGGTTGGGGGGAGGGGTCTAGGGGGGAGTTTGTGGGTCAGTTTAGGGATGGTGGGGGTGAGGTTTGGGGAGTATGGGGTTGGGCATGCAGGATGTGATATTGGGGGGTGTCGCAGAGCACCTCAGTGCTCTGCTCCTATAAAGAGTTACAGGTGCTGGTTGCCGGGGCAACCACAGTTGGTCAGCTGACTGGAAGGGGGCAGGGTCTGACCTATATATAAATCCAGGCTGAGGCCAGGTAGGCAGTTCCCAGGTAGCAGCCATAGGGGTGAGAACTCTGCTGGAGCAATGAGAAGGGAGAGGCCAGGATACTCGAGCAG
>NW_017729000.1:44013643-44013888 GCF_001723915.1 Gavialis gangeticus | reverse complement strand
ATCACACCCCCCAAGTGATTTCTGGGACCAGGAGCCCCCCAGGCTGGGCCTGCATGTCCCAGCACTGGTGTGGGCGTGGGGCAGGGCTGCAGTGTGGCAGTTGCCCCTGTAGCCGCAGCTCTGCCAGCAGATCCCATCCCATCCCATGTGGGCACGCAGGGTGTGAGATTTGTGGAGGGGATGTGGGGTTGTGGGGGAGGAGGAGACTTCATTGGGACACACTACCAGTGAGGGCGGACCTTAAC
>NW_017729000.1:43969344-44008643 GCF_001723915.1 Gavialis gangeticus | reverse complement strand
AGAAATCCTGCCATGGACTTGAATTGGTTTATAGCCGGATGGTTTGGATTTATGTTGTAGCCAAGAGGCTAGAGTTTCTGTTTACTGGTTAAAACTGGAGGACTGGGTGAGGCTACTGGGGTTGGAGGAGGCCTCATAGGGGCTCCATGGTAGTGTGGGGACCCTGGTGCCAGAGAGGGCACAACATTCAGGGGTGCACTGACCCCAGTCCTGAGAAGGGGCACAGAGGATTGGGGGCCAGGTAAGGCTGAGGCTGCCTGAGCCGCACAAGAAATTTAAGACCCGAGGAGGGGATTTGGGGGCCAGGCATGGCTACGGCTACCTGAGCCCCACTTGCGAGAAGCCCCAGAGTGGGCACTTGTGAGAAGCCCCAGAGCGGGCAGTCCGAGACAAGCCAGAAAGCGCCCGTGGGGGCACAGGCTGCGAGACAAGCCAGAGAGAGCCCATGGGGCATGGAAAAGGAAATTGACCAAACAACGTCTGGTACATCTGTGAGGCTTGGGGTGTGGTACAGGGATGGTTGGAGCCATGCATAGCCCATAAATCTGCGGTGCACCGAGTCAATCAATACCTAACAGGGGCCAGAATAAACCAGAGCACCGTGTCCAAGGGGACAAAAGGCAGCCTCCCTTATAAAATACATAACATCAAAGATGTGACGGGTGAGAACGAGGGTGCTTTATCGCGAACTTGGCATGGTAGAGGCGTTAGGAGAGATCACGGCCGCTCCTAGGACCCCATGCCGTGACAAGGGGGAAGAGGTGTGGGGTGTTGGGGGGTTTGTAGGTGGGTGTAGGGTTTGTGGGGGTATGGGGCTTGTGCAGGGGTTTGGGCTTTGTCACTGGGTTTCCAGGTATCAAATTTAGAGCCCATGGTACAAATATGCAGTGTAGGGAACCATTTTTTGTTCCCAGCATGCCTCTTGCAGCATCTCAAAGCAGTTTGAGATGCCACAAGAGGCACTTGTGCACTCGTCTGGGCGTACCCCCTGAGGCAAAAGATCTCTTCTCCCCTCTCTGAAATCTGCCCACTGCCTCCCTTCCCTTAGAGAGGTCTGTGGAGTTGATGACCACACTGTAGCATCTCTCTATACACAGCCTAGTCTGGTGCAGACACACTCACTATATCTTATTGCTCCAGGGTCCAGAGACTGCTTTTCTCCAGCCTGCTTCCCCCTCATCCTGCCAGACCCCTCAGTGCTGCAGCAGGAAGGTGAGATTGTCCCTAATGGATGAACAACCTGTCAAGCTGAAACTTAAAGACCCAGGAATGATCAAAATCAGGAGTTTCAGGTTGGTCACAGGCTCCTCCTGTATCATTTGGCCCTTCTATCAGAGGCCCCAGGCTGCATAGCTACTTCCTCTGCAGTCACTCAGATGCCAGAACTCAGCATAGATACCCTTATAGTTAAGGCCAACTCTTGTTCATGCTATATTTACTTCATCGCAGGTTTTTGCAGGAGTAATCCCTTCTACTGCAGGAGTGAGGTCTGGCCTATGTTCTGCAGGAGGTCAGACTAGATGATTATAATGGTCCCTTCTGGCCTTACAATTGAGTGCTGCTTTTAAAACACAGAGAAGAGGCTACAGGAAGCCAGGCATTTTCACACTTATTCTTCTCACAATTGCCCAGGCTATTCCTGCTGACAGATAGCTTTCTTGTAGCAGTTTCAGAATTGTAATACAATGTCCCTTTTCCAACTGCAGAGTCTCTTCTGAAGAGCCTCAGCCAAGGAGGGGAAGTTTGAAATGGATCAGATCTATGGCTGGTTTGATGCTCTGTTTTGTTAAACAGGATGTCTAATTCAGACCCTCCAGTCTATCAGCCAATTCCGGAGCAGCTGGGGAGGTATGTGTTCAGCTGATGTGTGTGTTAATATCACTTTCAGGCTGAAGAGTTCTTAATTAAAGCTGGAGGCACCCCATGCTTACATGTCCTGACCCTTTCTTTGTTGCTTTTCTTGACATGCTCCATCTCCAGCCCCAGACTGCCTGCATTCCACCAGCTTCATCTCTGCTCAACTCAGTGGGCCAAGTGATAAGTGAGGTGATAAGTAAGAGAACAAAATGGCATATTATGACATACTGGTAAGTAGGAGGGAGTCCAGGGCACATTGCAGGGGGCTGGTATAAACTGACTTGCACACACTTATGGTTCCTCTAGATCTTAGTCTTTGAGACACCTCTGAATTTGGCCCTTTTGTGCTTTTGGTTCCTGAGCCAAGAAGAGCTGGTGGTATTGGAGGAACCTGGCCTAGTGCCACAGGTATGTCCACACTGCAGTCACAGAAGTATAAACAAGCCCGCACTGTGTTAGACAGCTTCTGGCACCTGATCTGGCTAGTTTAGAGGAAGCTTAGATATCTTTACAGACCCACAGGTGTCTGCTGCACATTTAAATCCCTAGACAAAGAAATAGTGTTTATTGTCCTCTGATACCAGATGCCAGGAGGCATTGACATACTGAACAAATGATTCATCTGGAGTCTCCTGGCACCCCTACAGGATGCAAGGAGGTTCGACTCCTGTGGGACCACTGGCTAGGAGCTTTGTGGAGGCAAGATGCTCTGCCTCTAGGTGGGGGTGGAATCATTTGCATTGTAAAGGTGGGCCTGGGCTTAAAGACCTTAAACTTCCAGGGTGTCTGAGCCTAGTTGTGAGCCTTGTAAGCAGCCCTTGTCCTTCTCATGAGTCAGAGCACTGTCCCTAACCTGAGAAATCCAGAACTAGATCTCAATGAAAGAGCTCACTCCCATTGATACTCAAAAATAATTACCTAGGGATGTGCAGCTTTCTCAACCTGAGACCGCTCTTCTCCCTCTCTCAGAAGAACTTTAAGAGTCCATTCGCCTTCTACTGCTGGGAACTCAGATTCCAGATCCACCAGTGGAAGAAAATTGGGCCCTTTCTCCCCTGAAGAAATTTGTTTGATGTGATGTGGGGACATTTACTGGAATTCCCTGCAGATTTCTATTGTCTCTGGTAATGGGATAGAGAGCCCTTTGCCTCTTGGACACAGGTAGGAATGTGACCCCAGGCTGATCTGGGGTGGTCATTATAATGTAGTGACTGTCTGGGACCTGTGTGAAATGACTTAGTGGGCTGCAGTCCAATTCTCAGTGGAGGGATGACCACATCACAGAAGGTCACTCCCCTTTTCACTAAGAGCATTGCCTTATAGATTTAATAGATTTTCATAAATTTTTAGGGTTGCAAGGGACCTCAGTAGGTCATTAAGTCTTGTTTGGTGCCAGGCTGACTAGTCTGTGGGGTGGATCTCCACCCGTGTCCAAATGCCCCATGTTCAGTACAGCATTCAGCCAGGTCTGATTAATCTCGCATGTGTCCGGTGCACCAGGTAGAGCCAGGGATGTTTTTCTTGGGGACTGGGTCAATGTTTTTTTTTCCAAAGTCCAAACCAGATATCTGGGAAGCTGATTTTCCAGTGCAAGGATGTGTGGTTACTTGTGGGAACAGAGACCCTGAAAATGCTGACTTGGCTGTAGTTGATTCCATCCTTATAACTTGTCCTTTATTCCCAGCATTTGTTGTAGTAAAAACTTTATGTCTCTTCACATCAAAATTATGCATCTGCCAGGTCCCTCTCCTCTTGTTATAATATTTTATTTTCTCCTCTCTTTGTAAATCACTTGGGTGCTGTTTCACAGGAAATCTGCTTGAAATTGACCACCTTTGCCTTCTTTATCAAAAACTGATAAAATTGGATATCAAATTAAAAAAAATAAGGGAATTCCTGTCATTCCATGTGAATATACATCTCACTAACTGATTCACTGTGATGAATAATATCATAATAATCCCATAATGAAATGCTGGAATCACCCAACATTATCAGATTGTAGAAATATGCCAGAGACTGCAGTCGTAGCAACATCATTTTTGCAGCTACAGAGAATGAGTAAGCAGCCCTGCTGCCATGGGCACTAAATAACACTAGATTTGGTAGCATTTGCTTTAGCATTTCAGGATGCTGGGTGGACCAGGCATTGGGTCAGAAGCCTAGGGGGTGGGTTTTAGTTTTGTGGAGCAGTGGAGTAGCACCTGAGCCTTTTTGCTGCATCTTAGCTCTACTGGTGCGTAATTCTCCCTCATCCCCTGCATTTGTCCCTAGCACAGCATGTTCTGTCACCTAGGGATGAATTCCTTGTGGTGCAGATGCCCGCTGCCTTTCCATCCTGTCTGTTGGACTACTCTGCTTACAGGACAATGAGAACCAGTCTCACTGGGTCCTGAAACTTTCTGCTGCCTTGCAAAGCTGGACCTGGAGCTGCTAACTTAGCCTGCTGCAGGGGATTTAGGGTCAGCATGCAATTGTCAGCCCCAAGCTGCTCTACCTTGCCAGCTGGAGGCAGGGTGAGGATTCTTTGAAATACCAAGACCTTGATCAGCATTAGCAGAGCATCTTTGAGAGGTTGGTTGAGCCCAGGGCTGAGCAGTGAGCTTCTCAAGATATAGGCATCAGCTTCAGCTACAACCTCATTGCACTGGTACCACAACAATAAGCCCTCACTGAAGGCACATTGAGGTCTAAGGTAAACGTGATGTGTCTATACGTGCAACTAAGTGCAAATAAATTCAGTGCACTTTAAGCTAATAAGCATTAAGCGGTTTTTGGCAGGTGTCTCTGCGTGTAGGGACTTGGGATTAAAGTTAATGTACTTGGCACTAAAGTTAGGGTGCCCAGGGACCACGGTAAATCAGCCAGGCAGGACTGGGCCCTGGCAGTTGCTGGCTGAGCCCCACACTCCCCCCACGGTTGGCCAGACCGGGCTGCTGGCAGCCCTGCCATGTGCCCCTATGGCCACTGGGAGGAGCTCCAGCCTCTGGCCACATGACTGCCAGCACTTGGCAGCCATGTTGAAGTAAGACCCAACCGCCAGTACTTGGCAGCCATCTAGGAAGCTCTGATACCTAGTCAGCCCCTTCCCTGCTCAGGAGCCATGTGCCCACTGCAGGGGCAGCATGCAGCAGTTTTCTCCCTGACCACCCTGCCTCCCTGCACCAGGGCTGCCCCTGCCCCTGCCCCTGCAAGTGGCATCCAGCACCCTACTCCTCCAGCCCAGGCCCTGCCCATGACAAGTAGTGCCCTGCACTGCTGCTGGCCATGGTACTGGTCCTGCTGACTCCAGCAGCCCCCTCCCTCCTTCCCCCACCATCCAGATCCCAGGAGATCTGTGCACCCACCAATGTGGGCCAGAGCACTAGCTGTGGGAGGCTCTGCCTGACTCCACTCCTCCTGCACTCCCTACTTCAGCCTGCCTACCTGCTCTGTCGCCCACACCCCACTACACCCTGCCCAATCCAGCACCACTCGCAGGACACACTCATGGGTGAAACAAAGAATCTTTACTGCCATCACAACCCCCACCCCCATTCCTCCTCCCCCAACAAACAGTGCCCATTTACCACCCTCCCCACCCACCAACAATGAAAAAACCCACTAACAAAACCCACTATACACAGGAGGCAAACTATATACGCATTGAAAACTATTTACAGTATTTTAGCTGTTCAAGCCCAGAGTGGGGGGCCATGGGGGCAGAGCTCTGGCACAGATGCCTAGTGCCCCAGCCCCTGGATGTTCCCCCACAGGTCTAGGAGCAGTGGTGACCCCTGCATGTGGCAGCCTTATGCAGGGCCAGGTCTTCGGCTGCATAGTGCAGGGGAGAGCTGCAGGACTGGGCCCAGGGGTGGGGGGTAGCACATTTGGGGCGGAGGCTGAGCAAAGGAGTCTGGAGGGAGAAGAAACCCTAGGACCTCCTCCCAGGCCCAGGAAGGGGCCTGTTCTGGGGTGATGGGTGGGACAAAGGGGCCCTGTGGTGTCATGAGCAGGGGCCGGACAGCGGGGGACATGTATGTGGCCACCAGGGCCAGGAAGGTTTCCATGGCCTGGTGGTCAGCATCCCCTTGCTGCTGGAGCTGCTCCAGGCACTTTCACTGGGCTCCATGCGGACTCAGTAGTCCCACTGCACCCCGTCTTGCGTCTCCACCCAGGCGACATCCTCCATCCACCAGGCCTGCTTCCGTGCCTTCCGCGCCTGCTCCCGCACCACCTTCTCCTCCACCATTGCCATCAGCTGCTGGAACAGGAGGCTCTAGTCCCCAGTTTGCTGCTGGTGAAGTTGGTGCATCCAGACAGCTCCAGCAGTGGGTAGTGGTGACCCAGAGGCAGGATCCCTGCTGGGGCTGGTGGTTTCTGTTCCACATCCAAATGTTGGCTCTGCAGGGGCAAGAGACAGAAGCCGTTTGTGAGAGTTTGCAACATTTTAGAGAAAAGATGCTCTGCATCAGGGGCCGTGGCCTCAGATCAGGGGTCAGCCCGAGGGTGCCCAGGGACCATGGTAAGTCAGCCAGGCAGGCCTGGGCCCTGGCAGCTGCTGGCTGAGCCCCCCCACCCCCTCAGGGCTGGCCAGACCAGGCTGCTGGCAGCACCTGCTGCCATGGCTTCAGACCCTTCCCCACTACCTCTCTCCCTGCAAGCCAACCGCTCTGCTATGCTGCTGCCCAGCCCACAGTGCCTGGGCTCAGGGTACATGAGGCTCCTGGACAATTGGGGCAAGGGGCTGGCCACACCCCTGCCCTCCCCACAGGGGACTCCTCTGGAGAGGTGCCCCAGGGTTTGCCCCCTCCTGCACTGCTGCTGTGCCCTGAGCATACCCCTGCTGTGTGTGCCCTGGGTGGTGCACGATGAGCTGTTTGTGCAGGATGTGGGGTGCCCAAGCCACTACACCTTCCTGCTGCTGATTCTGCTGGTGCCCCAGACACACCTGCACTCCTGGTTTAGGACTCTGAGCTATGACAGCATAGGGGGCAAGACTGAGCTGCCCCACAACCTCCATTGCCACCTGGAGGGCTACCTGTTGCAGTGCTACACATCCCTGGCCCCTGCTACCAAGGAGGACATTGCCGCCAGCATCAATGCCTTCCTTGGCGTGAGAGGCCCATGCTCACCCAGCTGTGAGGACATGGGCTGCACAATAAAGTTCTGAACTATATCCCACCTATCTTCATGCTGTGGGGGCAGAGGGGGGTGGGGAACCCAGGGTCAGGGGACTGTGGGTGGGAGTGGGGGCAGGGACCAGGGCCAGGGGTAGGGGCAGGGGCAGGGGAAGGGGTGGGGACTGGAAGGTGGGAGGGCCCTCCCCTAGTGCAGGACTTATCAGCTATCTGGGGCTGGCAAGGCTGGCAGCTTGGTATAGGCCTCTCCATTGGCAAAAGCACCTGGCTGAGCCTATTGTCCACAGCACGTGGTACACAGCAGGCCCATGCCTGGTGAGGGCCCTCCCTAGGGAGGAGCTGGCACTGATGATGGCTGGCAGCACTGTGGCCAGCTGCTCCTCATGCTGGTGTCTGAGGCTGTGCTGAGGGCAAGGCATCCATTGGACAGGGCTCTCCAAGCTGCCAGTGGATGCAGCAGCTGGGGAGGAGGATGGGGTAAGGCACTGAAGGCCCAAGGTCCCCTCCTCTGGTGACATTTCACTGGAGGCATCAGGGTGGGGTGGGGGCTCAGCCAGGGTGCCCCTGCTGGTGGCACTCAGAGGGGTGTAGCCTGTCTCCTGGGGCACTAAAATGCAGGTCAGCTGCTGCAAAATGGCATGGACTTTTGGGCACAACCAGACCAATGATTGAAGTTGGTCACTCCCATCCACTGTGCCTGCAAGACCTTGACCTTTACATGGCACTGCCATGCTGACTGAAAGTGACCTTGCTCCTGCATCCCACCCAACAGGGCCTTGTAAATGTGCGTGTTTGTACACCTGTCCCACTCAAACTGCCTGTGCACACTGGCACAAACCCCGAGCACTGCAAGATTGCCAACCTCCTTCTGGATCCAGTTGGGGGCCTGGGCAGTCAGCACAGGTGTGCGCGCACGGGTGGGGCCAGAGCTTAATGTGGGGAGGACAATGATATGGTCATCTTGCACCAGCTCTCTGGGACTCTATGCAGTTGTCCCTGTGATGCTAGACCTGGATGGCTGCCAGCAGTGCCCAGTGCAGGGGCACGGCCAGGAATGGGGAGCCACGTGGCAGAGGCACATCACACTAGCACCTGCAAGGACAAGAGACTGGGGAGTGAGTACCAGCAAGGAGCAGGTCCTGGCCCTGCTGGTAGAGACAGCCAGGCAGCCCCGAGGGGATCTCAGGGCTGGGTAAGGGGTGCAGCAAGTTGCAGCCCTTTGCAACACTCCCCTGTGGCCAAGCAGCAGCTCTGGAGGGGACAGGCCAGGCAGAGGCAGCCTGTGGCCTGTCCAGGGAGTACATGGGGCCTGATGGGCTCCTGCACAGATTAGCAGTCTTGTGCAGGCTCCTGGGGTGTGTGCACCATGGCAAAAATGGCTGGAGGCTTTTATAGTTTGCAACTGGGGGCTGTCAGAAAGCAGCCCAGCCATGGGAGAGGAGAGGCAGACAGCCAGCCAGGAGCCCTGGGGCTGGGCTCAAACAGGCCTCCTAGTGGCTGATCAGACCTGGCACTAAAGTTAGTGCTGGGTCACATCTACATGTGCATTAATATGTTTTAAGTAATCACACCTAAATTTGCCATTTTAGTGTGCATTAAGGGTGTGCACATGTAGATGTGTGCCCTTAACGCACATTAAATTAGGCTGTTGTACACTAATGCATCTCTTATAGACATGCCCACAGAGACCTAATGCAGGTCTAAAACCACATGAAATGTGATTGGTTTCATTTCATTACATGCTTCACAAAGGGATATAATAAACATTTCACAGGGTTTGGGGAAATAGAAGGCTCAATTTCTATGAGAAGCCATTCTATTTGTGAGTGAAGCTCAAGCAATGTAGGGAGTCCACAGGTTAGAATAGATGGGCTGGCTTGTCAAGTGAATTTGGCAGAGGGGCAGGCCCAGGTGGCAGAGTGAGTGGAGCTGATTGGTCAGCCTGTCCTGAAACCCAACACTGGAATGAGTGAGCAAGTACCAGAGAGCCAGGGCTATGGGGATCCTGAGCTGCTGTGCATGTGAGGCAAGAGAAGCAACATATTTCCCTCACCATGCACAAAGTCCTCCTCTGAAACCAGATTCCTCCAGACCACTCAGCACTTACAGAGCAATTCACCTGAACATGGTCTCAAAGTGCTTTGATGCAAATATCATTGTCCATATTTCTTGGGGTGTATGACAAATTACCCCAAAGAACCAATCTATGGCAGGGCTGGGATATAGTCTGGAGAGGTGGGATCAGCTGGATGTTCTTTTCATGAGACCACCCTCCTTTCCATCACCATGCTCCACTGGAACTTCAGAATCAGAGATGGGTGCCTCCACAATGCTTCATTAGAGAACTGAAGTACATTACACAACAGCAATATATTTGCTCATTTCATTTCATCAGATCCTATTGTCTGGGTTGTAGTTTCTGAGTAGCTGCAAAATTCTACTTGCCTGTTTGCCGTGGGCAAGTCATTTATTTGACAGCAAGTGAGAGAATATTACTTTGGTGTGGACTGAAGATTGTGAAGGTAGGGTGGCTCATTGGTACGGTAGTTTTGTGAGACTGATTTTAAATGGCACAGCAGCTCCTGCAAAGCCCACCAAATACCAAGGATAAAGGCAGTAATACAGCACTGCATTGAAAAACAGCCTGCAGGTCAAACCCAGCCTGACAGCCCTTTCCTTGCAGTTCACCTCACAGAAAGGCCAGAGCTCCTTTTCCACCAAGTGCCACTTCCTGTGTCATTAGTGACTATTTGTTTTTAAGTAAAGCTGCCATTATTCTACATCAGGTTGTTGGGACTGGGACTGGGAGTTGGTACAATTTCCAGTGAAAATCTGCAGTATCAGTCATTTGCATTCAGGCAGGCACTCAAATAGATTTTGAATGTGTGTACTTAACTTGGCAAATGTAATACAACTTTATTTTGTAAAGCATCTTTCATAAACCTGCAGTCCCAAATGCTTTGCTGAGTGAAACTGCAGAAATTAAGAGGGAGGAAAGATCTCTGCTGCTGAGCTTTAGGACAGGAGGGAGGGTGATGACTCAGGCATTCAGGGAGGCTGTTTCAGAAACAGCAGTGATGGGGTGAAGGGACTTGCAGCAGCAGAGGCAAAGTTTGAGGAAAGAGGTGAGGAGGAGCTGACCAAAGGGAATGGGAGAGTGGAAAAGGTTTGAAAACAAGAGCAATTGCAGAAGGGATTCTGCAGCAGCTGAACATCATGTGGGGATATTTAAGAATGCTCCGTGTTTAAGGATTGTAACAGGAGGGGGCATCCTAGGGTCACCGTGCTCTCCCCTAGTTGCCCTCTGTACCATGCCAAGCTGCCTAAAAGCATCCTTGAATCTCACCAGCCATGTCTTTGGTCTTATAGATATTATAGGGAGGTTGCCTTTCATCCTCTTGGCCATGGTTCTCCCACTAGCACTAGTCCCGTTTCTTATAATGGGTGTTCTGTGCACCCCGGGCTTATGGGCTATGTGTGGCTCCTACCACCCCTGTACCACGTCCCAAGCCTTGCAGATGTACCAGACATTCTTTGGTCTTACTCAATACTTCAGTCACTTGGGCCCTCCGCAGCCCTGTCTCGATCAGTGCCTCGCTGACGCTCTGTTCCTTCACAGCCTTGTCTCACTTGGCGCCGCTCTGGCGCTCGGGTTCTCTACAATCTTGTCTCTCTGTACTGTGCCCCCCTGGGTGTTCGGGCTCTCTGCAACCTTATCTTGCACTCGCACTGCGCCTCTCTGGGCACTCAGGTTCTCTGCAACCTAGGCTCTCTCTCTGCCTTACCGGGCGCTCAGAGTTGGCACCCCCCCGATACTACACCTACTCTGGTGCTTGGGGTCGGCACACTCCCAATGTTGCCTTTCGTTGGTCGCTGCCCCTTTCTAGGGCTTCCCACTGCTCTTTCTCTGGGGCTTTTGGGTTCTCCACAGCCCTGTCTCATTGCCCTCTCTCTGGAGCATCTCGCTGCCCCCCCTCCAGGCTTTCAGGCTCTCCACAGCCCTGTCCCACTGCCCCCTTCTCTGGGGCTGGGGTTCTCACACTGCTATGGGCCCCCTGTGTGGCCTCCTCCAACCCCTAATAGCCTCACCCAAACCTCCAGTGAAAATAGCAAACAAAACACAAGCCCCTGGGCTATAACATAAATCTAAGCCATCTGGCTCCAACCTTCTTCTTGCCACACCAGAGTTGCTTCATCTGTCCCCAGTCTCAGGCCATACCTACAGCTTGGCCTCTACTCGTTACTTGCACCAGCAGAGTCCCTTCCCCCTTGGCTGCCAGCAGGGAACTGCCTACCTAGCCTCCGCCCTGGGGTTTAAATGGGAGCCAGGCCCTGCCCCTGCCGGTCAACTGACTGCTAGCAGGTGTGAGTCACTGGTTCCCTCTAGTTGCCCCAATGGAGTTATCCTGGCTCTCCAAGTAGCAGGCCCTGCTACAAGAATACTCCATTTTTCCATAGCCATGAAACTGATGGCAGAATCTACACAACAGCTAGAGGGTTTGTCTAAAAGTGTGACTGCTGCCATTTTGGCTGATCTATCAGGTACCTACCAGGTAAAAACATGAGCTGCTACCACTTCAGAGCAAACTCCTAGGTGGACAATGTCCCAACCCTCCTTTCATCCATTACACAGGCAAGCCTCTCCCCTTCATTAAGAGATACTTTCACACTTTGGCCTAGCTGGGAGTGCAGTTTAGAGTGCAGTTCTGCTTTTTCTCAGGCTGATAACCTTTGCAGTGAAGACACAAGCCCATTGACGTGCTGTATAGTCCTCCAAAACCTTCCCATAATCCCCTCTGTGTGCTCAGAAGGGCAGACAGGTTTTCCCACAGTGGAAAGAATCAGAGTGGCTCAATGTCTGGCAGCACAAAAAACCATGGACTGTGCCTCCAGAATTCCTAGCCATACACATGGGGTGTGCCGCACCAGTGAAGACATAGCCGTGTAGGTATAGCTTTGCAGTGTAGCTAGGATAATCTGGGTGATTTGACATGGGTGCTGATAACTTGGACTAACTCTAAGCTAAAACAAAACCATGGTTTGACACCCTGTCCCCATCTGGTCCAGACACTAGTGGGTTAGGTGTCTGTACCACTCTTGAGCCAACTAAATCAATGCATTTAGCACACGCAACATAAGATCAGGCTTCAGATCAGAGATCCCTGAAATCGACGATCCACCTAAGGATGTCATTCCACAACAAGCTTGTCAATGCAGAACTCTGTAGATTGCTAAAAAAATGAGTTTAACTGGACCATGGTCAAGAATAGAAATAGGTTCCATTTAGAGTCTTATTGTAACTACTCTCCTCCCACTGTGGAGGTATACACAGTGCAAAACAGCATTATTAACACAGCTGGGTTAATCCAGGTTAGGTATCTTTGATTATCATTGTAATGAAGATAAGGCAACTTGTGTTTTCACTTAGGTTTCATCTGGAGTTTTTAATCCCTGTGTGGCGGGCATACCAGTAGCAGCCTGGTTTACTGGCTCAAAAGGGCTTTGAGCCATTGACGGGATTTTCTCACCAGTCAGAAGGTGACGGAGGAGAGGCTGCCCTGCTCCTGCCCAGGCGAAGCAAAGAGTAAAGACCATATAAATGTTCTTCCTCTTCCTTATAGCAGCCTTTCAGATATTTGAAGACTGCTATCATGTCCCCTTTTAATCACCTTTTCTCCAAACCAAACATAGCTAATTCTCTAAAGCTCTCCTTGTACAGCTTGCCATCTAACTTCTTTATCATTTTTGTTACCCGCCTCTGGACTCCCTCTAATTTCTCCACATCCTTAAAATGTGGCACCCAGAACTGCACACAATACAAAACACCCTTGCTTAGAAAATATATCAAAGTTTAGAAGGTGACAGTACTCTGAAAATTATCCAAGAAATTATTAAAGAGGTCCAAGGCAGTTAAGCTGCAGGCCTTGATAGACTCCTTATCAATATCCATAAGAAATGTATCCAATATCTGCATGCCCTGACAATGCCCTATGTGTAATTCCACCAAAGCATCCAAGACCCTATGACCTATTCTAAAGCAGGCTGCAATTATTGTCTTTCCTCATACATATGATAATCTGCACCTGCAGATCTTTTTCCATCACATAAAGCAGACAGCAAAGTTCTTGCTAAGGTGTTAGCTAGCACACTGGATCCCTGTTCTTTACAGTTATTATAAATATCCATCACTCTGGTTTTGATAAATCATTTGGCAGCCAGCAACAATAGAAAGGAAGTGTCATTCACTTCTTCTACCAGGGAAGAACAGATGTGCTCATTCTGGGCTTTTGCCCACAGAATATATCGCACTGTCTCTCCTGGGATTTGTATGTACAGCCCTAGAAGCATTTAATTTTAGTCCTATATACAGGTCAGGCTGTACCTGAAATCAGAGCCCTCTAAGCTAGCAAAAGAAATCAGGCAAGGTTGCCATTTTCTCCCTTTTTTATACGCAGCGGTCAGTGAACCCATTGCCTCTGTCCTTAGATCAATTTGACCTTTTGCAAGAATGAAAATTGGCAACTGTCATGATAATGAAAGTATTTATTTTTTTCCCTCCAAGTTGCTAAGTTTTTATTTCTTCCCAAAGCTCTGCAACACAGGTACAAGCCCATTTCAAAAGATCCCTTCAAATTTTCCACCTACTGTACTTAAATATCCGTGAAAATGTATATGCCAGCTGTATATTGATTTGAATAGACTGGAAGTCTTTGAGATGAGGCAAACCAGAAAACCCAGCTTGGTGCAGGGAAATGCTGAGGAAAAAACATTTTCAGTCAAAGGGTTCTGGCTGTGGAATGAACTTCTAGTAAAGATCAGATCAAGCTAGATTTAGACCTTTCTATCATGGTGTGGCTGACACTTCTATCCCAGCTTCCACCCCCACTCTGCTAAAGGAGAAAACTAAAAAAAAAATCAACCAAAACCAAAAACCACCCCAAGCAGAGTTTTAAATCCAAAAAAGGAGAGAAAAGCCAGAGACTCATGAAGTCTGCTACTGTTACCAGCCTTGGCCATGTTCAAGGGGTCTAGCTAAGCTGCAAAAGCGTGGCTAAGCAGAATGCCCAGCCTGTTTCTTAGTGACCATTGTTACCAGATTTGCCCATCACTTTGGGGTGTGCTCATTTATTAGGGGTGTGTTTCTAGGTGTCTCTGTAACTCTATCAATGTGCTGCTTGTGTTACTTGCACTTCTATATGGAGCTGTATCTCTCCCTTCTGCAAGTCCTCACCCCCAATGCAGCTATCCTGCATTGAAACTCAGTTTCAATGGGGCTGGGTTCATCCAGCCACCAAATCAGTCAAACACATGTACATGCATACACACACAGAGCAACAGGATATGCCTGAGCCAGGCTGGGTTATTTAGCATTGACAGGCTAACACCCTCATATGCCTTGAACTCAGTTCATCAGGGCAACAATAAAACGCAGGCAGACACAAGCATGCAGGTTAACAGAGCACATCTGAGTCAGGCCGGACTATTCAGCATTGATAGGCTGACACCCTCATGTGCCTTGATCTCAGTTCATCCCTTATTAGATGAGCAGACTCCACTGTGGTTTGGGGCATTACAGGGATCTTTGGCTTAGGTAAAAGAAGTGTTGCTGCAGAGCAAATGCAGAGAACGAGGGGAAGAAAGAGTAGGTGAGGTTCATAGAGAAAGTATAGCAACTAGCTTGACCATAAAAGTTATTTATTACCAGGTATAAGAAATTAAGCTGAGAGTAACAACAGCCATACAAGAGAGAGACAAATAAACAGTTAAGATATTACATAGTTTCAGTTAGGGTTTTGGGGAAGTCTAGATTAGTTTGATTAGCAAAAGTCAGGTTTAGAAAGCTGTGCCTGGAGTAAGAGAATAAAAGGTTCTTGGAGTCAGAGAGAGAAAGAGAGAGTTGGGATCTCACCACTCAGCAAAGCTTGAACCAGTCGAGGTTCCCAAGTGTTGTTGGAGCTTGCAGACAGGCAGAGCCCTCAGCATGATCAATTCCAGACAGAAAAGGAGTGGAACTGGTGCAGCTTTGGATCCAAGCACCGGGACAGAAACTTGAGCTTGGGTAGGGTTTTTTGTAGAAAACTTACAAACGCTCAAGGGAGAATACTAGGTTTGTTTAGGGGTAAACAGTGGTTCATATGCTGGATAATAGAAACTGATCACTGCTGGCTATAGGTGGCATTACTCTGAGGGAGCTCACAATACAAACAGGAAGATTCAGCAGTTTGGATACCAATAGAAGAGTCATTACTAGAATTGGTCTGATAAATGCTGAGCTGCGTGTGTGTAGATGTGGG
The DNA here is from genome assembly GCF_001723915.1 of Gavialis gangeticus. Classification (NCBI taxonomy): domain Eukaryota; kingdom Metazoa; phylum Chordata; order Crocodylia; family Gavialidae; genus Gavialis; species Gavialis gangeticus. Next base: position 43,993,372 of record NW_017729000.1, on the reverse strand, counting down.
CTGATAAGCCTTTGGAGCAAGGATTCCCCATCATGCAGTGTTCCCCTGCTTTTCTGATCCCAGAATTCAGTGCAGTCCTTGCCTTGGAATCTCTGTTCTCCATCCTGAATGCTAATGAAGGTGCAAGCCAGTCCCATCTCCCATTTAAATGACTTGTCATCTGGTTCCATCTCAGATGCAAATGAGACCAGGGGAGTTGCTTCACCCTTATCACCCTTGTCTGGAGGGCTTCAGGTGCGTCTCCCACTGCATCTTCTTTGTCTTTTGTAAGTCCTTCCTCTAAACAGTTCTTGTTCAGGCAGAGGTGGGGAGAGGGAGAGTTCTTTGTGAGTCAGACACGCTGTGTCCTGTGCCAGCGTTCCCCAAGAACACAGAGCTGAAAAGTAACACCATAGCATGAACCTTTGCAGGTATGACAACTAGCTTGGTCAGTAAAAAAAAAGGAAGCCATCCACATGTCTAACTAAACCAGTAATGAGATACAAATAAACAAAGCATAAGGCCGGAAAGGGGAGACTATACATTAAACAGTTCAAATATACAATATCATAGCTTTAGCTTAAAATATTAATAGCAATGATTGATGTAACTAAATGTATTAGATGTTATTATGCTATAATAGATATATTTTTGTTAAGATGCTTAGATAATTTATAAAAACAAAACAGCCTTATCAGAGAAGACCATAAACTAAGGTAAAGAAGAAACAGGCCAGTGTTGAACAGCATTCCATGATGGGGAAGGAAAGGAGATAAGAAACCTTCCTTTTTACTTTCCCAAGGACATAAATTCCAACTAACTGACACCTTCCAGGTCCACATGAGATCTGGTTCAGTCCAGTTTCAAAAGTTTCAGTGAAACAAAGAAATTTAAATAAAAGCAACTAGAGATAATTTATCAGAATATTAGAACCAGTCACCTATAAATATTGAGTATAGGTTGGAGGGAAATTTGGAGAACTCATGAAATTCAAGAAGACCTGCTGTTAATCTGCATGCCACCCTCCTTCTACCTCTTGAGTCTCCCTGTCAATATAATGTGAGAATCTATGTTGTGCTGTCACAGGTAGCCAGACAGACTTTGGGATAAGTGTTTGTTTTTGTGTTTTGAAGTGCAAGCAAATAAAAGGTCATGCTGTAGACTTGTTTTTGCCTCTTTTATCGGTAGTCAACCCACAATGTTACCTGTAATCTGAGTAACACTATGGAATCATATGAAATTAATAGCAGTAGTTGAGGGAACTCACATACCACAGTGATAGGCAGGGATATGAAATCCACAGATAGAGAAAGCTGTTCCTATTGTCTGGGAGGAGTGGGCCAAATAGTGGTCTTAGATACTTAAATGGGAATCATGGTCTTGCCCACATTAACACCAGTGGTAATTTTTTTGCCATTTAATTCAGCAAAAGTGCTCCCAGGGTGGGACGAATGCCTATTTTGTTCTAATATAACTGCTTTAACTCTGACCCCAGATAAATACTGTGACCCCATCAGTAACCTCAGAAATAAACTGAACCTAAAATTCTTCCTAAAGGTACAGTTCTCTAGATACACATCAACCACATATTGACCTTCAAATACAAGTTGACATGTGTAACTCTATTAAACATTGGCAATATTACACTGGGTTTCTGTTACGTTACACTTAACAAGCAAAAGTTTTTGCAAGTCCTTTAGTTTTAACTGAAAATGAACTCAACTGTGCCACCCACGCTTACATGAACAGTACATTACTACTCATGCACTCCGATTTCTAGGAGACTACTCATGTAGAAAAGTACAAGTTTCTGTGATAAAAGCTGATGAAATTGGGTCCATTGCTTGCCACTTCAGTCTCTGTAGGAAATATTGAGATACTGAAAACAAAATTACACAATGGATTTCAAAAGAAAAGTTAACCTCAGGTCAGAATTACAGGCATATGCATTTCATTATGCCTAATATGAATAATGTATTTGTTTGTTATGTGGAGAAGTAGAAGATTTTTTATGTCCTGAGCTACTCATTTCCTGGCTTTTATGCTTGGTTCTAGTACAGATGTGGTGGGTTACTACATTGTTACCTGGAAACCTTAACTGTTTTTAACGATTTTGTGTGATACCAGGAGCACAGCACCATCAGAACAGTTCCATTTCATATTTAATTCAGTACAAATCCCTGTGTCGTAATTTACTGGAAATTCTCACAAATGTGGCATGACAGGTGCAGAAAGCAGGGGGCTGGCCACTGACTTCAGATTCTGGCTTCCTGTGGAGATCACTTGGCTCTGAGGCTGGGGAGATGTAGTCATGTTGCCATGAATGACTCGTGCTTCCTGAGGCTGGGGCACATGGTGACTGGCTGCAGGTGGCAGCGGTGGTGGCATGGCAGCTGAAAGCAGGGATTGCCTGCAGGCAGCTGCGATTATGTCGGTAATAAGGGTGGGCAGAGCAGGGACAGCTCTCAGGCGGCTGCAGTGATGTTGGTGGCAAGGGCGCTCCAAGCAGGGACTGCCCACAGGTGGCCACAGCACCATAGGTGACTGGTGCCACCTTAGTCAGGGGGAGTGTGTGCCCCCCCCAGTGGCCAGTCAGCAACCGGGGGGTCGGGGGATCCCCCCGCAGCCAATCTCGCCGACTGGGGAGGGGAACAAAACTTACCAACCAGTGAGCAGCCACACTGCTCCTAAAAGTGGTCACAGCACTCCCAGAAGTGGCTGCAGCCATTCTGGAAGCAGCTGTGGCCTACATCCGGTGCTCACACTCCCCAGCTAGTGCTTGCAGGGGGACACCGATGCTTCCACCTGCCCCCCCACCCGTCGCCTGAGAAGGGAGCGTGGCCTGTCAGGGGTTGCACTGATGCTCTCAGGGGCTGCACGTGCACCCCCTATGTGTTGCCGCTGCATGGCAGTGTCAGCGGGGAGGAGGAGGGGGTGGCAAGCGGTGACCACCTGCAGATGCCGGTGGCAGCGTCGGCAGTGGCCAATCTCAGGGCGGGGGCACGTATTCACCCATGCCCTCCTACCCATGCCTATGTTGGTATGAGAGAGCCAAGAAGTAAGCAGGTTGAAGCAGGTCTGAATCTCCTGCACGAAATATTAAGCCCACTTCAGAAGTAAAAATCTATCAGTCTTGTTAATTAATCAAGGTTTTGTGCTCTCAGCAATGCCACGTCTGCATTGACCCATCTCTGGTAGGGCTGCAGTGGGGAGAGGAGAGAGAGACGGCTAGGCTGCCTTGGAAGACAAGAGCTAGAAAATATTGTCTAAGGAATAAAACTGTTAGAGTGTGCTGTTGGATTTATTTAACAAACAAAGAAACATTTCTCTCTTGTGAGAGACCCTTAAAATAGAATTGTTCCAGTCCCCCCCACCCACTCCTTCCCACACATGCGTCAAGCCAATGTTCTGTTCCCTGCACTTTTCTTTTAGTGTGTAAATGCTAAGTGCTTATTTCTGTTTGCTGAAAGTCTCCAAGAGAGAGAGAAACCTGGTTGTGGGTTACTATCAGATGAAGCACATGCTGGAGCATAGACATGAACTTGTTCTATGCTTGTTTGCATCTCAGGTTCAGACAAGGAGTTATACTACCGCTTAGCTGAAAATGGTACTGGAATCAGATGCCTGATTCAAAGCTGAGGCTTTTGTACTCCATTGCCACCTGGACCTGGGATCTGGCTCTAGTGAAACCCATATGATTTTAAAGCTTGTGTCAGGCAAGGCTGGTCAAACCAGGGCTTTCCCTGTGGGCAGGGTTCAAGCACCTGGGAAATGTGCCTTGTGTGAAGAAAACAAGGTACCGCCCCCTTAAGGGCAACCTGATGTGGGTGTTCCACCCTTTTTCAGCTTCATGGCTGGTCTACATGAGAAGTTACATCCATCTTCTGTAGTGGTACCAGTATAGCCCCCCTGGGGGAACATTTATCCTGGAAAAAGCATCTATTTTTGGTTTAGTTTAAGCTTCTCCAAGTGACATAAGCTAACCCTCTCTTGCACGAATGCCACATGTCCCCGGAGGCTGGGGGGCATGGGATGCTCCCAGCAGTGTTAGAGGTGGCCAGTGGTGATTGGGGGCTGCCCGCAAATGCCACTGGCGGTGTTGGCAACAAGGGGTGGGTGGTGACCGGCAACTGCCCACAGGAGCCATCGGCAGTGCTGGCAGCGCCTTTTTGCAATGGGTGCACCGCCAAGCTCAGGGGGAGCAGGGCTGAGGAGGGTGGGGGCGGATGCAATCTGCCTGCTGCAGGCTTGGGGCTCCCCACACGGCTGCCTTTCCCCTGGGAGCCCTGTGCTGGCTGCATGCCCCCTGCCTTCCTAGCAGCAGTGAAGGGCACAACTCCATGCCACTGCCACCTCTACTGCTGCTGGGCAGGCAGAAGGTGCCTCACCATGGCAGCGTGGCCAGGGTGGGGCTCCCAGGGTGAGAGCAGCAGGATAGGAAGCCCAGAGCCTGCATCCACCCCTGCCCTGCACACAAATCTGGGGGGGGCACATGCCCCTGTGTCCCCACAAGGGGTGCATGCAGTGGTGGGGAGCCACCCCCCTGCCCCGAACAAGCCACCTGTGGCTCCATCCCACTCCATGCCCCAAGTCCTAGCCTATGCACTAACCACCCTGGCTGGGAAGAGGTTCCAGCCCCTGCCCCACTTCCTCCCTCGGCATAGGGGCCTCGATCTGCTTCCCCCACACACACCCTATGCCCCTTCCCGTCCCACCTAGGTGAGCGTTGCCTCTGGGGGTTAACACAGCTGTCACTGGCCTCCCCTACCTGATCAGTATACATCCCCAGTGTGACTCTGTACCCTGGAGTTCAGCAGTGGACCCCAATCCTGCTCATCCCACCCCTGAATTCCCAGTCCTTTTTGGAGCCCTGGAACACAGACAATGTGGCTCCGTGGGCAGAATCTGGCAGACTACCCTTACATTTGATACCCCTGCTCCATGGAATAGCCACACCTTTTCTAGTGCTGCTTGCCCTTTAGCATGCCCTATCCAGCCACTTCTACTGACACATATCAAACCTGGAAATACAGTGAAAAAGCTGTGCTGGGCATGCCTCCTGTGGCCTTTCTCAAGCATGCTGGAGACACAATTTGGGACTCAAAATCATGCCCAATGGGTTCAGTAGGGGCAGCTGAGGCCAAAGAATACCCTTAATGTAAAATATTTAAGCAAATGTAACAAATTCAATTAAACAGGAATTTGTCTCTGAAGCAAAGCAGCCCTTTGCTTCATGTGATGCGTCAAGCTTCACAGATCAGTGACTCTACATCTATTAGGTCTTTGGGCAAGTAATGATTCCTGAGTAGTTTAAAACCAAGGCAACTAAACTCAAATATATTAGTGCTGCCTCTCGAAAATCCAGGCTGTGATTCATCAATTACCTAGCTGGTTAGTCCTTTTCTTCATCCTTTTACAATCTAAATAGCACATTTTATAGTCACTGTTAAGTGATGTGATCAACATCAATTACCTACTAAAAGAGAAGCAAGTCTTGATTTAAAATTAAGTGCTGCATTTTGCCATGTTCTTTATATGTAGCCAACAGAATAATTGCAGTGACATAAAAACTAATTACACAACTCCACAATTAAGCCTCCCTCCTAACACCGTGACTGTTTTAAGTACACTGATGAAAAAATATTTCTATCCCTAAATTACCATTACATGGCCATCTTCTCCAGTACCTTTGGATAAAATGCTATCATTTAAGATCAAATGGTCATTGCAAGACCTTAATAATAAAAGGCAATAAATAATACATGAAGGAGGTTTTTTTTTCATTTCTTGATGTGCAGGCAAAGTATAGACACTGAGATTTGTTAGTAAATAGAATAGAACAGCTGTCTTGTCCTGGAGACAGGGGTGTACCAAGCTCCAAAGGGTCTACACTGCCCGCCATAGCTGAGATCTTGGATGGGATTTTCTAAAGTGTTTATTGCTGTTGGCCTAGTTTTGCTGCCATTGAACTCAAATTCCCACTGGCTGCACTGGGAGCTGAGTTAAGCGAACCATAGGTGCATCTGAAAATTCCACTTTATGACTGATTCCCATTCTTGCCTCCTTACTCCCTGCCTCCTTGGACTCTCTGCTAATTATGTCCAGTTTCCCCCTCAGTCTCAGTCTCTCCCTTTTTTCATGCCCTCCTCCACCCTTGGTCTGCAATTTCAGGTCCCTCACTAAAACCTTTACTTTCATGAAACCTTCCAGCATGGATCTTTTTTAATGCATCCTGGCCCCTCTCTGCTTGTGAGGTTTTAATTTGTGTATCTTGTTTGTGCCTTGAATCTCCAACCCTGTTGCTACTGAAATCAATGGGACTTTTGACTTCAAAGGGGACAGGAATGGGCCCATGGATGGTATGCTCATTGGCACAGAGTCTGAAGGTCAAATACAGCCCTGGCACTAATAGGGCACATCCTTCCCTAAAGTGGGTGAGGGTTGCATCCACTTAGTTGGAGCTGAATCTGAGCCAGTCTTGCACAGCAAAGAGCCAAGCTGGAATGCTAAGACTGGCAAAGAGAGAGGCAGAAAGAAAGGACCCATCCCTTTGGTCCAGAGAGGAATCTCCTCGGGAGAGAATATTCATGATCTCTTGAATCCCTTAAGCTTGCTTGTGCTTTTAGTATTTTTTGGATGGCTCTATTAGAAGAGAAGTTTCCTCTTTGTTCCAGGCCTGTAATTCCAGCTCTAGTTAAGTTTGTTACTCTTCTTGAAACAAACTTCTGTCTCATGTTTTGGTCAGGCACAGGAGGGCATTCTTACCTCAGGGGCAGGACAGATCTCATCTGTCCAAACACATGTCTTTATGCTACCAAGCTGATACAGGAGAGGAGCACTGTTGCAATGACAAAGAAACTTCCCCCGTCCTTGACAGTAGGGGTTGAGTGGATGCCAATAATTTTAATAAAAATCTCTGTAACTAGGAAGCTATTGAAGGCAAAGGTGCTCTCAGGAGCACATGGTGGAGCAGCTGACTTAAATGCCTTGTTCTCTCCTCAGGTTCCAGGCACACTGGGAGAACAGAAGATTAAGCTGAAATCAATCACTGGATACAGCTGCAGAAAATTCCAGCTGTTTTGCTGACACAGAAACTAAACTGTGTTGCGTCAGAAACGGTAAAGAGCTATTAGATCTTCAAGTCCATCTCCCACAAGCAGAAATGACAACATCTCAATGTTGGATACCGCGATGAGTATGAGTATGGTTAATCTAATTTTGTACCTGATTTAGCTTAAAGGGAAGAAATAGTTGATGAAGAAAGAAATACATTTAGAGTCTGCTCTGATTTTTGAACATTTGTATAGACTCTCTTTGACAACATCCTTTACCCAAAGGCAAATGCCTGGTAAATGATAATTATTATAATTTATGATATTTTGAAGAGCCTTATTTTGACAGCGCTTTTATTTATTGATGAATGGTGAGATTTGTGGGAGCCACATCATTATAGACCTGCTCAGAGCCCTAGACATAAACCTAGCTAGATTTTAATTTTCAAAAGCTCTCTGGCACCTTGGAATGTATGTAAATCCCACATGGTACCTATCTGCTTTTGTTCAGTCTCCAAATGCTTTTTAAAATCTGGCTATGAAACTTTGTCAGTACTGTGCAGCCTATTCAAAGTACAGTTTTCTAACAGTGATAAAAGCAGGTTAATACACCTAGCCCCAACCTACATTCAAATGTCACCTTAAGTGGCTATAGGGGCAGCCATCTTACCTGTTAAGCACAGTACAAGCAGTGCTCAGACTTACGACACAATTGGTTCCTGAAAACCTCGTCTTAAGTTGAAACTTTTTAACTTGGAACCAATTTTCTCATAAGAAACAATGTTATAAATGGGGGATTGGTTCCTGAACCAAGGCCCGATACCGTATTTTCACCAAAACTACCCCAGAATTTTGTACTTGATCAATTATACATGAGTAATATAGCTACATTAATGTATTTATATTGTAAATAGCAATCATATTGATTTGGAGGGACTTCTTTGAGGTGACTTTGCTGGACTTTTTGAAAGGCTCTTGGTTGGAGTTTTCAAAGGGTTCTTGGCTGGAGTCTTCTCAGGAGTCTTGGCTGCAGGCTTTTCTGGAGTCTTGTCTGCTTTCTTAAAGAAAGTGTCCAAGGAAGTTTGGACAGATGTTCTCCAGAAAGATGAACAACACAGTGAACTTGTTCGCTGGTGTGGTGTTGCATTGGATCAAATGTTGTACAGTCAAAACTGACGTCATAAAGTTGAAACAGGGTGTGAATTTATAACCCTTGTAAGTGCGAAACATTGTAACTTGAAACATTGTAAAGTGAGGGACTGCCTGTAGTTTATTTACCCCAGACCAGAGAGGACATTGCTCCCTGCCACACTGATTTACATCTTAGAGCCTTTTGTTTGGTGCTGAGATTTTGGAATCTGGTCTTCTGAGTAGTTTGTTCTCATGTAGAATGGGTATACCTACTGTAGTAGTGTCCAGGAGGAAGCTGAAGTCCACTACTGTCTATAGCCTTGGCAGATGCTGTGCAGGCCTCCCCACACTGCCCTAACACCATACCTTTTGGTTTCCTGGCCAGTGGGGACCACCCATAGGAGGCAGAAGGAAGTTCCCTGTCCATGGCCCCTCTCTTCAGTTTTTGCCTTTCTTGCATGAGTGCCAGCATGGGTCTCATTATTGCCTAAAGCAGAGATATTTCCCATGATGTGGACACTTGTCACTGGGAAGTGGGCTGAGACTGGATTAATTTAATGTAGCAGATTATTAAATGTTGACAGCATTCAGATATTGGAAGGACTCTGAATTGGAGATATGGGCTGTTACCAGTCTCTGTTCCTCATGTGCAAATGGTAAACCAGAATCAATCTGTGGACTTCAGTGGGAGCTGCTGATATCCATGGCTTGAAAATCCAAGCACTTTATTAGGGGCCTACAAGTGCATTTAGGAGCTTAACTTTAGGTCCTCACTTGTGAAAACACAGGGCTTGCGCATTATGGGCTGGTCCAGCAGGAAAAGAGTCAGATCAGGGAAACATCTCCTGTACTTTCTCCACTGGAGACTGGACGCACACCCTGCTGGGGTTATTTGACCCCAGCAGTCTTTCCTGCCCAGAGCAGGGGAGCTGGACCCGATGATCTCACGAGGTCCCTTCCAGCCCTAAATTCCTGTGAATCTGTGAATGATCTCCATAAGAAATAGGGAGCAAAATAATCTGACTCCATGGGCTGAGTATTTTGTAGCATAACAAGTGCAACCATTCAACCCAAACTAATGCATGAGTTGCACTAGAAAACTGTAGTGTAAGGCCCAAAGATGACTGCAACCAGAAAAATGACTGTGAGCTTGTCTATTCACAGAGCTGTGGCTGCTCTAGCTGTGTAGGCATAGCTATCTTGGCAGAGTCCCCAGTGCAGACATACCATACGGTGGCTTTTTTACTGGCTTAGCTACATCACCTCCCTGAATGCCTGAACCTAGGCTGACAGAAGCCCTGTACTGTTGGCAGAGTTGCATCCGGACCAGGAGGTTTTGGTGTCGTAGCTGCATCAGCTCGGGGGGCGGGGAGGGGTGTTGATCTTTTCAAGCCCCTAGTCATGTGTTTCTCAATCTTGTTAGATTCAAGACAACTCTCATTAGGCAAAAGGCATCTGTCTGAAAGTGCCAGCTCTGAGATTTCTCTTGTTTTCCAACCACTGAAAAAACAAGTGCTCATTTCTTTGGTGGTAAAGACCTCATTAAGACCACAACAGAGCAGAATGTTTTTTTGATGCTACGGATTCCTACTTGAAATCTCTGGGTTTATCTTGTGAATCATGCATAGGCATTTGTACACCTAACAGTGCTAACATTGTGCATCACCTCACATCGCCCTTAAAAGGATCTCACTGAGATGCTGTAGCATCGAGGCTGAGAATCACTGCCCTAGCTGACATATGTGCGCCAGCAAAACTTTGTAGCAGAGACCAGGCCTGTGGCAATGACAATAAGCAGTTCCAAGAAAAAACTCCACCTGGATTCAGAAAAGACAGCTGTGTTGTGCCCTTACATCACTGGTGGTAACAAAGACCCTCCCAGCAATACGGAGTTAGGCTATTGGGGAGGTAGGAAACAGAACAATGCCCAATACATCGATCCAAAACTGAGCTGGACCATGAGGATCTAAAACCTTTATAAATCATCGAAATTAGCAGAACCGACTGCAAGGCACAGAAGGGAGCAGGAACATCGGACCAGTCACATATTTGATGAGAACTGCACTTTACATAGCTATCTCATATGTGCTGCTAGCCTGCAAGCCCACATCACAGCAATCTGTGCAATATGGATCTGCATCTCACTACACTTCAAAGCTTCATTTTGAGGGTTTTGGTTCAGCCCATTTTACAAAGGGCAGACTTCAATACTGAATAGGTCATTCACAGGTCACCTGTAGGGAAGGGAAGATGTTAAGATTAGAGGATATTTGAATCCAGGTTTTGATTCAAACTTATCCCTACGCTGAGAGGAAGGGGAGTCTATTATTATTAGTGCTACAGAAACCTTTCCAATAAGATCTCAATAAATAGAAACGGGTAAAGCAGAGCTTATGCAAACAAACTCCTTGCCGCCTGCTTATGTTACTGAGACACCTGCTCCCCTAGAATTTTGTTTTTATCTCCCATCTGCAGCAAACCAATTAGTTTTCTTTGCCAATTCGCCCTCCTGCCCAAGGATAAGGCACAGCATTCCCTAAGCCATACTGGAAGAAGGTAGGTAAAGCTTGCTATCCCATTCCCTCAAAGTAAACAGGCTTATTATGCCTGTTGTTGGGCAGATTGCTAATTATCATATACAACCTACCTAAGAGAAAAGAAGAGGGAAATAACCCCATGGAAATATTCACCTGGATGAAAGCTCACTGAATTGATAGCTAATCCATACCTCCTAAGAAGAAATCAATTCAAAACTTGCTAATTAAAACTCCATTTGGTCTCCCACTGCTATTGGTTCTGAAGGCCTGTTAGTGTTACAGGCCCAGATACTCTCCTATGCTTGCTGCAGACAAGGAGCAAGTCATACTTCTGTAACCCTTAGTGCACAGTGCTAACCACGACCATGTCCAATTGTTCAGGACCTGGGGTGCCGTGTAGCTCTACCCCCTGTTCAGCTCACCTACAAGCGACCAGAGGCCCCCTGAGAGGCGAGGCTCCCTTTACAATGGAAAGACCTTGCTGACTCATAATTAGCTATTTACAGAATTTAATTATATACAGGAGATACTTGCTACATGCATATGAACAGTAACTAATATCAAAAGGTTGAAACTCTCTATTTACAATACACAAAGATGAGTCTTTACAAGAATAACCGTTGATAACTATTTACACCTAAACAATGCTCAAATCAAGAAATACAAAGCTAATAACTTAGGCACTATGTTAAATACTCAGTGTATTAAATCCCTAATTAGTTATTTACAACTAATAGTTAGTCACCCTGACTTATGCCCAACAAATGGAGGGAGGGGCAGTCCCTCATTCCTCTCATCACACACTTGCGGGCTCCAGCTGCCTCGGGCTATCCCACACAGGCCCAGGCATCTCATAGTCTGCAGAGGCTGTTTCCACTCAGACACCTGCAAAACACAAATTCTTCTCCCTGCACCTCTGTGCACCCTTCTCTGCCTGGGCATGGCCTCTCCAAGCCCACAGAGCTGTTTACATTGGTGATGTGTAAGGGGGGTGTGCGGGTACATGTGCAACCCCTGAGATTGGCGATGCACCCCCTGAGAGAAGTGCTGCTGATGGTCGCCACATCCCCCATTGCCACCAACACGGCTGGCAGCATCTGTGGGCAATCGCCGATCACCGCTGGCTGCCACCGACACTGCTGACGGCATCCATAGGTGGTCACTGACTGCTGGTCAGCTTTGCCTCACCCCTTGCCACCGACACTGCTGCAGTCACCTGCAGGAGCTCCCTGCTTACCGCCACCACACTGTCACCCCTGCTGCCTGCAGGTGGTTGCCATGCCCCCCCAGTCTCTGGGGGCACGGGTTGTTCATGGCTGTTTATGTTGCTAACCACACAGAGGGAGAGCAAGCTGCTGCTGGCTGACCAAGCAGCACCTCTGGGCTCACTTTGCTTTTAGGCATTCGGGCACACTGAGGCTTCCTCTCAGGTTGTGCTTCCTTGGGCCTCAACCCACACAGGCATCCTGGGGACTTTCCCTCGCTGGCATCTCTTTCTGCCAAGCTGTCCCAGTCCTAGGAAGGGGGAGCGGGCTCGGGGCTCCGTCCCTGCCTGCTCCGTCCCCCTGTCATTCTTAATGGGCAATTGCCTAGTTCTCATATAAAAAGCATCATTCCTTTGGTGAGCAGTGACTACAAGAATTAGACATATGTGCTGCTGCACCAGGGCTAGGCATTGATGAGAAGCTGGAGGGAAGCTGCTTTTCCTTTTGCTTGAGCCAATATTTGGGGACTGGGAGATTTGTTTCCATTAGGGTGCAAAAGTAATAATGGAAGTCAGGTATATTCTTGGTGTAATGTTGTTTAGTTTTGTAGAACACACGCTCTATTTTTCCCCCCAACACATTACAGATAAACAAGAGCAGGCAGTTTGTTTGCTGAGAAACCTGCACCCCCATCATGTGCCACTCTCACAAGCTCTATGCCCTGAAAGCCCTGTCCCTCTGCTTCCCCTCAGGATGCCTACAGATGTTTCGGGCCCCGCTCTAACTCATGGCACTTTACATAACACGCCATGATTTAGAGCCTCCTCCCCCTGCAACCCAACGGATGTTCACCTGTTCGGTTAGGGGTGAAGCTTGAAGCCTGCTTGCACCTGCCCTGGCCAACAGGTGGGGACCAAACCACCCCTTTCCCCAGCCCTGGCCCCCCAGTTCTGGGGCTGTCAGCAGGGGAGGGACAGGGAGGATAAGGGAGCAGTCAGCATGGAGCTGTTGGCTACTTTACCTAGCCAGAGCTGGAATGGGTGGAACAGCCCCCTTGCCTCATGGGTCCCCCCAGCTACCCTGGCTGGGGTATTGGGGGCAGCCAGGCCAGGCTTCTGAAATGAGGGGAGTCTATTCCACCCCTCCCCCCTCAAGCGCTGGCCAGGCAAAGCAGCCAGCAGTTAGAATAGACTCCCAGTGCGGGTGGTGCAGGCACCTACCCTGGCGATGTTCAAAAGAGCTTGGACGCACACTCTGCTGGGGTTATTTGACCCTAGAAGTCCTTCCTCCCAGAACTGTGAATCTAAACTTCTGTGAATCGTTTCATGCTGCTACTGTCAAGAGGCCCAGGCAGGAGGTGGAAGAAGGGCACCCCCCTCACCCTGTGGGCCTAGCTTGGCTTCTCCCAGTACCCCCGCTGGGGTAGTTGGGGGGGCACAAAGTTAGGGGGCTCCGTTCCATCCCGCCCCCTTCTCACCTCTGGCCAAGCAAAGCAGTTGACAGCTCTGTGCTGGCTGCTCCCTCTTTCTCCCTTCCCTTGCTGGCAGGCCTGAGGTAGCACTGGGCTGGTGCTCACCAGTGCAAGTACAATCCCAGCCCTGCAAAGTACAAAAAATTAACCGAGGAGGGAACACAAGTTCCCTAAGTTGCTCTACTTTAAAACGCCTTCATCTGTTACCTCATTCCACCAAGGTTAATTTTTTGTGTGATTGGCCATTTTAAAAGCACTCTGTAGCTGGGCACATGTGTTATGTCACAGCTGTAGAGCACTTTCAGGGGCCCAATCTTGCAAAAAATGTAACTTGTGTAAGCACCCTTCAGTGTCACCCTTGCACTGCTTCCTCTTTGCTTCATCTGCCTCCAATACTGCACCACCTCTAAGTGATATCTCAGCCTCCAGGTTTGTATCCATACAAGCCAACTCTACCCTGCCAGGAAGCCTATAGCAGTGATGTTCAACTACAGCCCACAGACAGGATCTGGCTCTGAAAGTGATCAGCAGAAAGCAGCTCAGCTCAGTATGTCCCCTTCCCAGTGTCACCGCCCAAACGTAGATTTTCTTCCTCTCTCCCTTCCAGCCTCCCTCTGACATTTGCAGCCACTTCCCTCCTCCCTCCCCCGTCCACTGTACAGCTGGTTGCAAGCACCTGACCCAAAGCTCTAAAAGGTTTATTTCCATTGATCTAGAGGTTTGGAAAGTCACAGGGCTTTCTGCTGCTGCTTTTACTACATAAAGGGACTTGATTGCTCTTTCTATTGAGCCTAAAAGAGGCTGTGTGGCATATCCAGTGGCTTTAGAAAAGCCTCTGATTGTCCTTGGATCCCGGACTCACCTCCTGGCAGCCATTAGCACCTTCCAGCATAACAGGAGCCAAAGTGAAATTGATTAACCAGTTTCCCTGGCCAAGCAGAGTGACAAACATACAAGATAAAAAAGGGCCTAAATAGAGAGGGCTCAAATAGATTTCTGATTCTGAATGACTAAAATGGGGTTAATAATACAGCTATAAAACAACAGCCAGAACCGCAGCTGGTGAAAATCCACATTGTTTCATTAAAGTCAAACTGAAAATGTTAATGCCAAGTTCCAGAGTCATGTGCTGGGTTCACTTGAAAAAGAATCATGAGAGTGTGATTTGTAAGCCATGTCTGGGGCTCTTTTGATACCCCTTCTCAGTGCTAAGCCTTGCAGGTTCACATTTTAAGCATTCCTCTTCAGCTATGAACACTAGAACCATATTTTTTTTCTTTAAATAAAGACTGAGATTCTCATATAACCCTCTGACTCCAGGAACTAAAGCTTTAAGAAAAGTATTTATGATAGTGAGATTTATGAGAAAATCATCAGAATTGGTGTCCTGTCATGATGTCATAACCAAAAATGAGAAACTGAGCAGCCTGGGCCATCCTGCCTTGTACTGATTCCACGCTATAGAGGATCTTTTATGCCCACAATGGGAAAGGCAGGATTTTGTCCTCCACATGATGGTATTAATTTCTTGGTAAATATAGTGGCCCATCTACACAAGATGCATTAATACACATTAGCCTACATGTGCACGTCCTTAATGCACATTAAAAATGGTGAAATTAGGCTAATTGCATCCAAATTTAGGCACAATTAGTTAAAGCGCATTAACACATGTGTAGACACAACCTGGCACTAATTTTAGTGCTGGGTCTGCCCATCCACAAGGGGCACATGGCAGGGCTGCAGGGACTTGGCACTAACTTCAGTGCCAAATCTTTGCACATGTAGACATCTGCCAAAAAAATCGCTTAATGTGCATTCAATTTAGTTATGCTTAAATGTAGATGTACCCATATTGTATGAGTCATATCACAGCTTCCTATTCTTTGTACTAACCAAATAATTTGTATCCACACTTACACCTCACTGACCTTGTTCCAGTTGCCAACGTGTATCAGCCCTGATTCAGGGAGGCTTCACTCTTCCCTGACAATGCTTTCTGCCTCCACAGTTTCATTTAAGTTGGGAGGATAGGAGTTCATCAGTTCATGGTGCTAAAGAGATTTATTTTTGAACAAGCGCTATATTGATGGTTCAATAAGTTTTTATATTTCCTGAGGTTTGGGCACTAATGCTTCAGATCCAGCCTTGTTCACAGAGGCACCAGATGAGAGATGCCACAAATTAAAACAAATAATAATGATTAGTTGCAAGTAGCCAGCCCAGCCCAAGAGTCTAGCACTCATGCTGTGTGGGAACATATGGTGTAATAAAGTTTGTAGCAGAGAAAAATAACATCCCGCTTGTCTTTATTACAGGGCTCAGCATTTGCGCTGTTCCTTTGCTCACGAACCAAATCCAGGCGCACACCCCCTCAGCACTGGCCATGTTTCGTCGCTGCTATGCAACCCAGTAGGGTAATGATCCATTTTCATGCTTCAGGGTAGACTCTGATTGCTTCAGGGACCAAGGGGGAATTCCCCACTCAATGTACAAGCCAGGGATGTTGCAATAACAGCTTCATAATGTGTATTGTTCCTGTGAAGCAGCAAATCATTTTAGCAGAAATATCTACACAGACTGATGTGCTTATTATCTGTCACTATGGGATGTGGTGGTGGAAGTTGGATGGCTTTGGGGAAGAGAGGGATTTCTGTGTATAGTTTCTTGGGATGAGGAAGAAAGCATCCCATGCTCTATACACCCCAGATGTTGTTACTTCCACTTTGTCCATATCTTCCTCCTTGCTCCCTCTTTGGTACTGTCGCAGGGCACAAAAGTGCTCTGCTCCTAGAAGGGCAGAAACTGCCTGGGGAAAAAGCCCAAAGAGAGAGAGACAGAAGCCCAGGTGCAGGTTACCAAGGCAGCAAGCCAGAGGGTAAATCAGCCTGCACCTGCACATGGTCACCTGACCGGAAGGGGCAAGGCTCTGGGCCCATATAAAGTCCAGGACCGGGCCCAGGAAGGTAGTTCCCTGCTAGCAGTTAAGGGGGAAGGAGTTCTTCCAGAGCAAGTAAAGGGGTGAGGCCTGTTTGCAGCAGCCGCAGCAGCCGCCTCTGATACTGTTAAGGGATGGAGCATTCCCTGGTAGGGTTTGAATGAGGTTATAGCCCAGTGGCTTGAGTTTGTTACAGCCCAGAGGCTTGTGTTTTGGTTATTGTTGTATAAGACTGGTGGTTTGGGTGAATCTATTGAGGGATGGAGAAGGCCTCATAGGGAGCCCATGGCAGTGTGGGGGCCCTGGTGCCAGAGAGGGTGTGGTATTTGGGGTGCACAGACTCTGGGCACCAGAGAGGGCACAGCACTTCACAGGGCCATGGACAGCCCAAGTCTCAGGGAGGTGCTGAGCAAGACAGGGCTGTGGAGAGCCCAGGGAGGACAAGGGGGCCAAATGGCAACAAGGCCTAGACCAAACAACGTTGGTACCATCTGCAAGGCTTGGGGTCTTGTAAAGGGGTAGTTGGATCCACGCATAGCCTGTAAGGCTAAGGTGCCCCGAAACACCTGTTGTGACACTTTATTTTGGAGCAGGACCCACCAGGGGTCCAGAGAGTCAATCAAGACAGTGTCCAAGAGGACTGAAAGACAGCCTCCCTATCAATCATTTGATCAAAGACATGGTGGGAGAGAATTGAGGGTGCCCACTGGGCCAACTTGCCACGGTAAGGGGGCCTTGGTGAGATTGCGGCCATCCTGCAGGACCCTGTCCCATCACAGGTACCACACATCCAGGCTTCCCTGCAAAGAGAACCTGATCTGGCTTATGAGCAGCTGTCAAAGCTTTCTGCTTCCCCTCCATGCATTCTACAAGGTAGCTGCATGTGTCCAAGGCAGCATATACAAGCTATGTATGTTCAGTACAATGCATGTATCCAAACAAGCTACATATGTTTAGTACACCATGCTGTCTTATACTGAACTTCTAGAGAACAGCACACCATCTGATGTAATATGACAATAAATAACACAAGGATTCTATTCTTATCTTATTCATAAGCAGGGAAAATGAACTCAAGTCACCTGGTTGCTCCGGAGCTCCCAGACTGCTACAGAAAACATAGGCCATTTTTTCTGATCTGCCATCCAGTTTGCTGCAAAGTTAATAGAGTCCTGAATCCAGGCCTTCTGCCACAGTACAGAAGCATACTTAAATTTTTAGTGAATTCAGATACAAAAGTTGAAATCAGTCAGTGAATTTGGATACCCAACTCAATACATCTTAAAGAGCCCTAACTTGCAAATCCTGACTAACAGTCCCTTCTGATAATCTGGGCCTAAGGCGTCTGAAGTTGGGTACCTACAAGTTTACGAAACTGGAATTACTTGGGTACTTCTGAAAACCATGGCTGAGGTTCATAGAGTGCTGTCAGTGAGCTGCCTCTGTGTGGAGCGCTCTGTTGGGCAATAGGTCCCCCAAAAGCACTCTACAGCCATACCATGACACGTGTCTGACTGCAGAGCATTTTAAAAGTTTCCAGTTACACAACTAATTAATCCTCATCTAATGAGGGATTAGATGAAGGTACTCCAAAGTAGTGTGCTTTAGATAACTTCTGTAATCCATGTGTGCAATCAAGGCTGGGCTGATGCAGCCCAGCTTTACCCCCGGTGCTGTTTGCAGGAAGGGAGTGGGATGGAGGAAGGGGAGGAAGCTCTAGACTGAGATTTGCCTAACCTGAGCTGGAGTGGGGGTTGGTGGATTGGAGCCACTCCTACCTCATCCCCCCCCCCCAGGCTCCTCCCCTCCCTCCTCCAGCTCAGATTGGGCAAAGCCAGTCTTTAAGAAAGGGAAGAGGAACGATCCTGCAAACTATAGGGTCGTCTAACCGGTCAGTCTAACCTCAGTCCTGGAAAAAATCTTTGAAAAAACTGTTAAGGAGGCCATCAGCCACAATCTTGTAACTGGTGGAGTATTAAGAAGCAACCAGCACAGCTTTGTTGAGGGGAGGTCATGCCTAACTAACCTGGTATTCTTTTATGACCAGGTAACTAACCAGCTGGACAAGGGGCATGAAGTTGACATCATTTATCTAGACTTCAGCAAGGCCTTTGATACTATTTCCCATGAGATCCTTTCAATTAAACTGGAGGGTACTGGCCTAGACCAGTCTACAGTGAGGTGGGTTGGCAATTGGCTCAGAGGCCAATGCCAAAAAGTTGTAATTGATGAGATGGCCTTATCCTGGAGGGCCATCTCCAGTGGTGTCCCCCAGAGATCAGTACTTAGGCCCATGCTCTTTCATATCTTTATCAATGGCTTGGATGAGGGGGTGGGAAGTGCAATGATTAAGTTATCTGATGACACCAAACTTGTGGGGAAATGCAGGCACATCTGAGGAGAGGATAAGGATCCAGGATGATATCAACAGACTGGTTTTATGGGCTGAACGCAATCAGATGAGGTTCAATAGGGACAAGTGCCGGGTCCTTCAGCTGGGTAGGAAGAACCTTCACCACAGCTGTCTGATGGGTGGTGGTCCACTGGCTGGCACTGCATCTTAGAGGGACCTGGGGTGACAATCAACCAGAAGATGAATATGAGCCAACGGTGCGATGAAGTCACCAGCAGGGCAAACAGAACTCTGGCGTGTATCAGCTGACATGTGAACAGATCCAGAGAGGTGCTCCTCCCCCTCTACCCGGCATTGGTGAGGCCACTACTGGAGTACTGTGTCCAGTTCTGGGCACCGCACTTCAGGAGGGATGTGGATAAACTTGAAAGGGTGCAGAGAAGGGCCACCTATATGATCAGAGGCCTGGAGGATAGGCTTTATGAGAAGAGACTCCAGGAACTGCGTTTGTTCAGTCTGAGCAACAGAAGACAGAGGTGACTTGATAGCTGCCTAAAAGTATGTCAAGAATACCAAGATCTAGGGGACCAACTCTTCAGAAAGGCACGCCCAGGGAGGACAAAGACCAACGGGCCCAAGTTAACTGAAGAAAGATGTAGGTTGGACATTAGGAAAAACTTCTTTCCCATAAGGTTATCTAGAATCTGGAACACACTCCCAGCAGAGGTGGTGCAGTTACCATTCATGGAGGTGTTCAAGAGGAGGCTGGACAAGCACCTCATTGAGCTCCTTTGAGCCCAATTACCTCCTGCCATGGCAGGGAACTGGACTTGATAATCTTACAGGTCCCTTCCGGTCATTTGATTCTATGATTCTACAAACCCAGCCTGTAGCTCCCTTCTGCTTCCCCATCTCTCCTCCCTTCCTGCAGACAGCACCAGAGCTGGAGGAGGAGCAAGGGGGAGAGGCTGCAGGCAGGCAGCTCCTCTGTTGGATCAGCTCCAAAGTGGAAATCAATCCCCACCTTCCCCCCAGTCCAACAATGAAAGTCTGTTGGGTTGAGGAGGTTTGCTCTAATTCATGATGCTTTCTGTGGAGCACCATGAATTAAAGCAGGGAGCTGCATGTCTGTCAGTACTTTCAGGATAATTGGCTAACAACGCTGAAATGAATAGGCTGGCCATTTCCCAGGCGCAGTGCATGCCTGCACAGCAGCTGAGCTGTCACTACTAAAGAAAGCTTTGCTTCTCATTTTCAACTTTGTTTCTGCAACCTTAGCTGTGGGGTCACTTTTGGCTTTATTTAGTCTAGCTGTATTGCTCTATCTTTATTTTGTCAAGTTCTTTGCTGTCTTAGGGCCAGTTCATGATTTCTCTTCCTTCCCCCCTCACTTAGATTACTACCACTGAAGTGAACGAGGCTACTGTGAGTAAACACCTTCCAAGGAGAATCAGGGGTTAGCTTAGTTTTAAAAGCTGTTTCTATGCCCCCCAGCTGTTGCTTATTTGTCTCTACCCCTTTTACTTCCTTTCCTTTCTTTGGGCCAGGCCTACCCGTGCATGGATTCTGTGGCTCCTATGAACTCCAAGTCAATGAGGGTTACATGTCTATGCTTGGCTCCTCTGCATCTTCCTTTCTACTGTCTCTTCTGCTTCACTTTGGCTTCTTTTCCCTGTAAGTGTCCTTTTGCACAATGTTCTTATCAGCATCCTTTCCTTTTTATAAACCCAGGCAGCACTTGTGCCAGCAATGCCACTTTAGTGATCTGACATTGAACAGAGCCTGACCTGCTGCTCATCCTAGAGACAGAGATCAGAGTTCTGTCAGTCTCCAGCTGGGTTGCAGACATCATTAACTCCTTTCTCAGCTGTGCCACGGACTGCGGCAGGAAGATATCTTGGCCAATGATGGACATGGCCAGCCAAGGGCATCCTCACTCCTCCATTAGCTGTCAGAGAAGTATAGCAACTCAACATAACTGTTCTTTTCATGTCTGTTATCCTTCTGTCCCCATTGCTACTTTGCTGCCTGGTCACATCTTGTCTCCTCTCTATTGCTTTGTGCAAAGTGAAACTTATAAGGATCTTCCTCCAGTTTTGGTCAGTTGTAAACTCCATTGAATCAAATGGGTTTACTTCAGATTCACACTAAAAGAAGCAGAGAATCAGGCCCTTGATTCTTAACATATCACCTTCTAAAGATTAGGATTCAGTGTTAACTGTGCTGCTGAATCCAAGCACAGACTGGCTTGAGCCTGCAAACTGTGGGGAATTCATAATTTGCCTCCAGGGGCAGGTGGGGTCAGCATCTCATAGGATTGGCCTAAAGTGGAGGATATAAGGACAAAGGGAATTTTAAGCAGTCAGTAACCACTGTTTTTGGGGGGATGCATCCAGTTTTGGAGTGGGGGGTGTGTGTGCAGGTCCCAGTTTGTTCATTGCAAAGCTAGGCTGCAGGTCTCACTAAATTAATATTGTCTTTTATAGCAAATACTAGGAAACTACTATTTGCAGGATACGAGGTTGCTGGTTTTTAATAACACAGTATTTTATATGTTCATTTTTTTACATCCATTTGGATGCTGAGGCGAGTTGGCTCTGATTTTATAGCTGTGTTTGAGGCACTTATTTCAATGACAATCAATTTGTCTTAGTATTCAAAGAGGAATTGGAAAAACAAGACTCATTTGATCAGATTTCTCCAAAGCTCATGGGGCTAACCCTACCTCTGATCCACTTCCTGTAGCTGATGATGCTGAAACCAGGCAGATGTGTGCCAAAATAAGGGCTGCAGGATTAAACCTTCTGGTATAGAGCAGAAATACACTGTAAATGTCTCTGTGGAGCTGCAGAAGGCCACCTTATCCCGATTCCACAGCAGAGCTCTACCTGGGAGCAAGTGAAAGGCCGTATTTTATCATCTGGAAATTCTAAGCACATGAAAGGTCAGCCACTAACTCCACATAGACTATTGTCATTTACTATTAGGAGCTGAAGGTCAGTCTGTATGCTATCAGAAAGGTCACTTAGCTGAGATTTACTGTAATCTCAGATTTGGCCTATGACCTCAATCACACAATTTGTGCACACTAAATAACATCCTCCTTGACTATGAGTAGCTCATATGAGCAGCAATGAGAAGGAAATTGCCATTAGCTTTTGACATTTTTGTGTGGACTTGTTGTGGTCTCTAAGGCAGAAAGGAGAAGGAGTTTATGTATAACTGCTTTTGGTCTATCTTTCTCACCTCTTTTTCAGTGTGGCCCACAGAATATTAGGTGCAAATATTACAAGTTAACACTCATGAATCTTTCTGAAACTTCACAGCCTCCCTCAGGTGTCAGAGAGAAAGGGGAATAGTTTGAGGAACAAGCAGCTGAAAATAGGAAAGACGCTTTGGGTTGCAGCCACTGAAGCTGATACACAGATGTGCAAATTACACCCTTCTCCCAGCCAGGCCCTTTTGCAGGTTTCCCTTCTGGGGGATAGGGAAGATTACAGCCACTGCTGCACCATCTCCTTTCATATGGATGCCTGGCTTCGGATTATAACAAGCTCTCCATTACAGCCCCATTAGCAGAAGCTGCTGAGGTGTGCAGGAAAGCCATGATAGCCACACACAAGCAGTGCCAACCATTTTTGGGTGGCTCTGGTTCTTTATGCTCTACATTACCTTACCTTCCTCTCTAAGCAGGCTTTCCATCACCAGGGTCCGGCACATGACGGCCAAGGGAAACAGCACATAAAGTAGAAAGACCCTACAAAGGCCACCACTGTTAGATACAGACAAGTGAAGCCTGAAACTCAAGTGAAGAGGGAAAGGGAATTACTTGCACCAGCTCTGGTGGCTGAGACACAGGAGTACAGACAAGGCCTCAGTCTCCCGAATCACTCATATGTTGGTTCTGAAACATGTATGCAGTATGACAATGTATACCATTTGGACAGATTCCAGCTCCCTCATACCACCTGTGGACAGTCTCTGCAGTGTAGGCAGCTCCTGTGTAATGGGTCACTATGACCAGATCTGCACCTTGCACTGCTCAACACACTGAGGCAATCAGGGAGTTTCAACTTTTTCTGCTCCAAGTCAGTTGTTACAAGTCTAGCTCCATCAGAAGTGGATCCCACTGTCTGCCCTTTGCATACTCAGATGTTACAGTTCTTTCCAGAGAGGCAGGCTCACCTCATAGCTCTTATTCACATGGCCAGCCCTGTCATTTTTAAGTATCCGAGAAAGAATGACTTGCGTGAATAAGGGTTACGACAGCAGGCCAGCTCTTAGGGCGACTGGCCACTTCCACCCTGGAAAGGCTCTAGCTGCTGAAGGGACCATGACAACTAACAGAAGGTGCAGGAGTATCTGTATGCACCTGCTGCTGGTCAGTGTCACAACCCTTATTCCATTTATTTGTTGGCTGTAGCCATGTTGGTCTAAAAACATAGGCAGGCATTGTATTTTCAGACATCCTTGTTGTAAATTTGCTTCTTTCCTACCTCAGAGAGCACAACATCAGCAGAGTCTCCCTATACCTGATGAAAGGCACTTGTGCCTGAAAGCTTGCAAAGAACAACTTTTGAACGTATTAGTTGGTCTAATAAAAGATATCACATCTAGCAGAAATGTAACGCTATTGGCAGGAAAGAAGGCCTAGCTGCTATGCACATGCTCTGAGCAGAGGTGGCTTTGTTTTGCTAGAAAAATGTTGTGTTTCATAGTGCTTCAGTGTCAAAACTGCTTCTCCTCTCTGCCTTAGAGACCACAAGTCCACACAAAAATGTCAAAAGCTAATGGCAATTTCCTTCTCATCACTGCTCATATGGGTTACTCATAGTCAGGGAGGATATTTAGTGCGCACAAATTGTGTGATTGAGGTCATAGGTCAAATCTGAGATTACAGTAAATCTCAGCCAAGTGACTTTTCTGATAGCATACAGACTGACCTTCAGCTCCTAATAGTAAATGATAATAGTCTATGTGGAGTTAGTGGCTGACCTTCCGTGTGCTTAGAATTTCCAGATAAGACACCTCGCTCCCAGGTGGAGCTCTGCTGTGGCATCAGGATCAGGTGGCCTTCCACAGCTCCACAGACATTTAGTGTATTTCAGCTCTTTACCAGAAGGAATAATCCTAGTCCAATGTAGATGGACTAGGCCACAGTCCGGGTGTGACACTTAGGAGCCAGTCTCATCCCATCAGAAATCAGTGGGCTGCAGGCTCCTACGTCACACAGGAGCTTGAGAAAATTGTCTCTGCAGGAAGCTGGCTGAAGGGCAGATCTGCAAGCGAGGCGTCTGCAGGGTGTGACAGCCATACAAACACCCCCGCCTGCGGCTTGCCTTCGGCTTGAAGAGCTGTTCCT